>NC_086286.1:116735245-117055052 GCF_963924245.1 Chroicocephalus ridibundus | reverse complement strand
ATTCTTTTTCACGGTGCAAAAAAATGAGCCCCAGCTTTCATACCTTGTATTAATTATCCCCCAGTTGTTTAGTCAGAAAGCACCTCTCCTTATTCAAAACTAAAATGGTACTACATTGATCTGTCACATTTCACTCAAGTAAAATTGAATAATCAACTCAGATAATCCAATATTTGCCTCAGGTGATGCCAAAATGATGGGAATGGCGTGTTCCATTCATCACAGATAAGAAGAGAGGAAAAACATTCCTCTTCTGTAAAGATATGACTCATGACAGGTAGAATTCATACCTTTGCAGAACAGTATGGCCTTTCAGCTACTGATTAAGTCTTAACTAAGCTCAAGTTTAAGGGTTGAAGGGACACGTGCTTATGCGGTGATGTGACATTAAGCTTATGAAGCATTCTAGATGTTCTTTCTGTTTCAAAAAAAAAAAAAGCTATCACTGAGGGACATGCGTTCAAGATGTTACTTTGCAGTTTGAGTGTGTTTTAATTCATCTTTGGAACATTTGTTATGAAGTTTCTGGGGTAAAGAATTATTTAATTCAAATTCAAACTGGCAAAGGCTTTTAGAGCAGCAGACACACCTGTGGATTTCTGCTGGTGTTTCTGAAGTCTAAAGATCTTTATGTATAATTATAATGCCAGAGCCACATAGAAGCAGGCCAGTAAAGTTTAAACAGGGTGCAGAAATACGAGCTCTTTTTAGAGTGTTCTGTCCAAATATCATTGTTTTTTATTAAAGCTAGTTTTATTCCCCTCATCCTATAGCAAAATAAGTGAAGATCTTCACGTGCTCAGCACTGCAGCTTGGCTATTTCTACCTAGTCACATTCAATCTCTGGTAAGATGCTCCTGGAAAACTAAAAAGATGGTTTTGCCGCTTGAAAGATACCATTACAACAGCACATTTTCTGCCGTCTCCACGTGCTTTTACAACCCTCTGAAGTAGATCTCAAGAATAAGAGATCATTTCATACACAGTTTATCATAACAGTGTTTCAGAGTGGGAGTCATCTTAAGTTTAGACTAATCCTGAGGTCAAGTAGGGTATCTCCACCTGCTCCCTATACAGTCAAAGAGGAGATGTTACCTCTCTGAGACTTCTGTCTCACACACATACTAAGGGACATGTATACATCAGGATACAAAAGGCACATTTAGATACCCTGTATTATTTCTTCTCTGGCAATCTGACAATAAAAGTGGTGCAAATGACTAGCTTAAACCAGACATCGAACTTCAGGGAAATAAAGTTACAGGAGATAAATCTGACTTTCCATATCTATTTTCAGTCAATAGCCATAAGCAATAACAGACTCATAAATTTTGCCTTATGGCAATATAGGCAATTACTGTGTTTAGTATTCCCACTGTGTCTTGCCTCAAAAGAAAAGTTATGCTTGGTCTATATTAATTGATTCAGACTCAATTCTACATACAAACCAACCACTCATTTTTCTCGTTTGCAATTATATTTATTGTTTGTCAGTGTAAGATCTTTGCTGATGTCTGAATTGTGTTTCATTGTATTTGTTACATTTCTCTTCCAAAACAAAAAATTAGTTGAAAATGCATGGATATCACTGTTGGAGTAATCTCTACTTTTGTATTTCAACTTTTCAATATTAAATGAAGTCAGGATCAATTTTGCCCAGCTCCAGATAGCTACACATTTGGGGTTCATGTATAGACAAGCATTTATATATCTGGTAACTCAGTGGCAGTTCTCAGTGGCAGACCAAGAGTGTGGTTGGATCAACTTTCAGTCTGCTATGGGACCTCTCTGAGTCAATGTCTGTTGACACATCCTTTGCAATTTGGAGTGTCCCAAGTGCTTTGGAGGAACCAGAGTTGAGGCAATAGACCAAAACTCGGAAGAAGCAGATTTAAAAAATACTTGCTATAGATGTCAGTAGGAAGTTACACTTTGACAAAACTGTATGGGAGCAAAGTTAAACATCTAACTATCTCAGTAACTTAGGAGAAGCTTTCCAAATTTTGTCTCATGCTTAGGTGTTACTCTGCTACCACAACAATAAGCCACAGACAGCTTCTTGTCCCTTCCACCACCTCTTCTGTCCTCTTCTTCTCCCAACTGCATGTTGTAAATGTAATTACTTTCCTTGCTGGAGCACAAGAACAAAGCAGTGCTGTCAGTCCAGGTCCCATCCCAGCACAGGGAACCCTACTACTTACTTCTAAACAGCCATGGGCTGGAGGCTTCAGAATTTTCTTGCCATGTACAAAATAAAAATTATACTCCTGAAAAAATATAATCTGTGACCATTCACTATGAATGGTCAAAACTGGCATCTTGTTTTTAAATATCACAGAATTCATATATGTATTATTGCTTCAGTCAGGCAATATTCTGAATGCTTTAAGGTACTTACAGTAATCAGTATAAATACATATGGTCAAATACTAGTGAATTTTAACTAAAATTGGTCTGAAATTAATACATGAGTCTTTACACAATACAAGGGAGACAATGATTTAAAAGAAAAAAGGTCTCAAACTACGTACTATAAAGTAAAAAACAAATTCCCCATTGCTCTCCAGTCTTTGCGATGGAGGCAGCTGAGGTTGCCATACTGCAAAGCCTGAACGATTCAGAATGTGAATCTGAATGTCATGGCATATATTTGGAGGTTTTCGTTAAAAACACAGGAAGGAAAAAAGGTTTGAAGGGTGTGCTTCATCATGAGTACGTGGGCTGGGGGCATACTTTGTCCCTACTGCAAATGTAGATACAGCATCTTTTTCGCTTAGCACGGTGTTCTCCTTCAATTAATAAAAGGCATAAAAAGCCCAGGTTAAGTGGGCATGTACCAGAACAGCATGTACAGATGGTAACTAGGATTTAAGCACTGACAGAACAGGAATGTAGCACACAGCATTGCAAGATTAATTACACTTTTCAGAGCACTTCCACTCATCATCCTGCTTGCCAGCAGAAGGAGGTGAGGGACAGGTTACTTTTCGTTTTGGTACATCACAATGGAGTAGGCACAGCAGCCTTCAGAGAGCTCTGAAGCATTCACTCAGCAGCCGTACCTCTCTGCTGGAGCAATACTTTGGGCCACCCCAGTTTATAGCTTAATCATAATTAGTGGCATTGTCAAAAAATAATTCATAAGTGTTTATTTCCCCCCAGACAGATAATTAGATTTATACATACAAAGCTGCAGGTGGTTTGCTCTTCAGAATGCAAAGATTAAAATATCTTTGTAAAAGTTTAAATTATTTTTGTATACATACAGTTAGCATAAGGATTCATGTAATCAGAAAATATTTACTTATAGGTATCTTGCACATACACACATGGAAATAAAATATTGTTTGACCTGGGTTTTCAAAAAGGTTTTTGCTATTCTGCTCATAGGGTGAAGGACAGTTCCTCCTCCTTCAGGCTTAGCATTGGACTACAAATACAGAACTAGAAGGTCCATGGTGTGCCATGGTACTGTTTGTCCAGTCCCAGTATTGAATAGGGAACGGCAAGCCTAATGGACTCGGCGTGGACTGTAGAAAAAGTAGACATTCTAGGAAAAACATTATGTCCCTTCATTCATAAGAGGTTAAAAATAGAAGAAAGCGTTTGTTTGATTAGTTCCCCAGAAGTTTCACAAGGCTATTCCAGAAGGGCAGGTCCGGAGAGCTCAGCGGGTGCAGCACTGCTGGGACTGGCGCCAGGAAGGCACTTAAAGTAGAGCCAGAGCACAAATATAGGGCTGTGTCCTCCTGCCAGAGCAGAGTGAACCATCGCATTCTGCATGGCTGGCTCTTCCAGCAATCTCTTTGTAGAGAAACTAATGCTTTATTTCGAGAAAAAAAAAAAAAAAAATCTGAGGGTAACAGTGGTTAAATGTTCTCTCTTGGGTGAGTTTTACAGCAGCAACAAAGACTTTACCTAACTTGAATTTTGTAATGTATTATGTCTTATAAATAACTACCTAATAACTCTTAACAACCAAAGAATGAGTACCCCATTAAAAATGAGTTACTGGGAGAAGGCAGCAGCCCAGAGCTGAAGGTATTAAGCTGTATGGAGAGTAGATGGCCTGATAAAAACTTCTTGGCAGAGAAGTGGTTCAGGTGTTTCACATGTCACCTTTGGTTCTAATGTTGACTAATGAACTGCATGTGATTTTTTTTTAATCCATCTAGCAAGCCTATTCATGTTCTTTTCACTGAATAAGACCAGAAAAAATCTTACACCCTGGTTCTGAAATTCTCCTTCTCATCTCTCACCAAGAGAAGGAAAGACAAACAATGTGTTCTTGTGCCGACTTTGTGCTTTTCTGCACAGCCTTAAGTTACACTCAGTCTTAGAAAATTTATCATGTCAGGTAGATGAATTTAAGAGGTATTACCATCTCATCAAAAATACTGATGTTAAGAAGGAAAGGGAGGTCTCTTTTAGGTCCCTAAAAACTGTGTAGTGCTATTTATGTCACCCTAGAATAACCTAGGTCCTTGGAGCACTGGTTTAGCACCTGAGTCCCAGGCAAAATATACTTACCTTTATAAAGTAGATAGAGGTTCAGGCTGTACTAGCTAAATGAAATAGATGCTAAAGGGAAACTATGTGATTGCATTGCTATATAACCTTACTATTTAGATGGAAAAAGCTCCTGAATCTGTTGTGCTTATTGAATTTCATAAAAGGCTTCATTATGAACTGTGGGATGAAAGCAAGGTCTAACTCTGCTTTACAGAAAAGCAGGTGCCAACAAGAGATCGGGATTTACGTTCTTTTCTTGTGTTTAGATTTCTAAGTTTTACCTTTCAAAAGAGCTGTCAGAGCTACTCTGCTTTGGCAATGGAAAGTAAGGAGGTTCCCGCTTGTAATCAGTAAATTGCTGGCTAACCCATCAACTCAGGATGAATTTTTATTCTTCGAGGATGGGTTTCATACTTTCATGGGTTTTGTGGTTTGTCTGCCTGAAAATGAAACAGATTTGTATTTTCTAGCTACCTGGAGAGTATACCTGGCTGTTTCTCAATATGAGTGCCATCTGCTCCTGCAATTCTGCTTTGCAAAAAGAAACTGAGGTTTACTGGGCTGAGAGTACAAGCATCTGGAGATAGCAAATGGTGAGACCTGTATTCTAGCTTTCGTCACGAAAGCTACTATACTTTTTTTCCCTACATTGTATGCATAAGCAGTCTTTTAAGTAGGGATCAGAACCTACAATTCCCCGGTCAGATCCTAAATTACCGCTTATAGCATTGGCAGGGTTTCTGCACTGGGCACAGAGCACGTCATAGAATATTGGAGAATTTAATGGACTTGCCTAAAATTGACTTGAATATCTTGTAGAATTTCCTTCTACAGCTGTCCAACATTTTTAATTTGAGCTTTTTGTCAAATTAATAAATTCTAAAAATAGTCTTAATCTTATGTTTCACTGTGGCATAGTATTTCTTTTATTATTTCCTTCAAGCTTAAAATAGCTCAAAGAACAAATGGACACAAACACATGGTGAATATCAGCCCATTAACTGGTTTAAATAACTCCTAAAAATCCTGCAGAACATTGACTCAATGAATTTTGAGAGGAGATTGGTTTTAACTGGATATGTTTGCTGCTATATATATGAAAAAGGAAAAAAGGTGGATAAAGGTATACCGCAGCCATAATACACCACTTCTAAATTCAATTATTATATTTTAAGCAATTCTATTTTGTATTTAAATTGTATATAATATGTAAAATTTTATATGTATATACATATATGACACATTAGTATATTTTCATATATTTTATATATGGTTATATGTCCTGCCAGAAGAGCGTAATCTTTTCCATAGCTCATACTTATCAACTTGATTTAGCCTGTAAGTCAAGTTTATCAAATTTTATCATCATAACAATGAAACACTGTGATACAGTTAAGAATAAAATCTTTAGATTAGAGTTATTTTTATGCCCACATAATTTTGTAAGAGTTCTATTCGTTATTTTATGGGACATTCAAATACTTTGATCCTGTACGTGGTTCTTAAATACACTGCACGCCTGTAATTCTTTCTAACCACCTACTAAAGTTAACTGCTCCCTCAAGAACTCTTGGGAAATTGGTCTCAGGACAAAAGCAGAAGCAAGGCATGGTTTCATGGTTCCTTTGCTCCATCTTCTGCACCTATAACAAAACTCTGCCTTGACTGCAGGTGACAACACTGCTAGAGATGCTTTATGTAACAAGGTAAAACCTAGCAGTGTTTAGCTTTGTTTAGAAAATCAAAACTTAACACAGAGGGAGAACACAGGAGAGTCTGTTCAGTGGCTTAGGGTGGCAAATGGAAGAAGGGGTGAAAAGCAATATTTCCGGGCCACCACCCTGAATTCTCTTGTTCCTTCCTTAAATAACACTCAAGTGTTGTTTAGATGCTGTAAGGTATGTCAGGCCATTAGCAGGCGGCATGACACTGAGCACATGTCCAGATTTGCTACCTGAATCACTGTATTTCAGCAAAAAGAAATCCTATACTGCATAAATGCTTCTAGACATCCGATGCCATTTTCCCTTGTTTCCACATTAAACAGGGGATCAGATGCTGTTAATCAACTATTAGTGACTTCCATTTAGCACTGCCAATTAGCTCTGAGGGAGGATCTGAACTTGTTTTTTAGACCACTGTAATTTTTTCCCTTCTTAACAAGGGCTTTGCTCTTAGTACTGCTATTATTTGAAAGCTGTGCTGAAGAATTACTGTGAGTCTTAAGCACTTGGTCAGGCAGCATATTCTCTGCCCTGTTGATTTGTATCACTTGGGCTCAGCAAAAGCAGAACTGCTTGCTGTACAGGTGATCTGAGGATCACAGACTGTTTCGTCTTGAATCTCAAATAAAAATTATTAAGAAAACACAGGAAATATGTAAGTGTGCTTTCACCTCGTTTTTCATGCTCATACTTGCTCGGAAGAAGAGTAGCATCTCTTAAGGGAATTCGGGTGCCCAGCCTGAGAAGAGATTTTCAGGGGAGGGCACTCTTTTGCAATTAATGTATATCATGCCCTCAAATTCAAAGCACAGATTTCCATAGAGAACACTTCCTACAGCAGACCAGTGCATCACGCAGCGTAGTCACACTATGGTTACATGTGCACATATATATGCATAAACAGTATTTCTGTTAACTCCAACAAAAGCTGGATGGAATAAGTATATTACAAATCTTTGATTCTTTCCATGTATTTCTACCTTAAGATGAAATACTACCTCTTTTTTTATGTGTGTTTTTGACTTTAATTAACTTCTTTCCAAGGAAATGAGTTCATATCCACAACCAATCTTGAAAAAATCCACCTGAATTAGGTATATAGACACTGTAATTTAAATGAATAAGAATGCCATTTTAACAGTCACAGAAACGTAAGGAAAATGAGGACTAAATTTGGAGCTTCTTGGCCTTTAATAAAATTTAAATACAGTGCTATTTTTCAAAAGCGAGCTCTACTTTTGATGGTAATCATCCCCATGTTGGTTAGAATTTAGGGTGACTGTTAGTCTCTGCCCGAGCTTTACGCATTTCCCCTGGCTCTCAGCTCTGTGCTAGGCTGACATCCAATCTCGGTCACACCAGTGCCAAACAGATAGAATTACACTGAGCAGAGCTGGGTGACACCAAGCAATCACAAACATCAACTCAGCTGTGTGTGCTATTACATCAGGTATAAACATCTCCGCACCTAATAATATCACAGACACAAACATCTTCCACCTCGTTTTTCTCACTCCGGGGACATGCCTTCATCAGGCAAAGATCCTGGACTTGCTTTGCCCATGCTCCAGACCAGGCAAAAATGAGTCTGGGTACCAGTGTGGCCACACTAGTCCAGTGCTGCATCCAAGCTGCAACAGGGTGGCACGCTGTCCCCCTAACGTGGCACGCTGCTTTCCATGGGGGCTTTCAGACCCTAAAACAGGGCAGAGGTTTTGCACACAGCTACCCATACAAGCAGGTCCTAAGCGCTTTGGGTGCCCTTCTGTTCATAAATTAAACGGAGACTGTGCAGAGGTGTGAGAGCAGCAACGTGGCCGTTACATTTTTACACTGACAGAGCAATTCCTGCACCGTTTTGGTACAGACAGTCTCCCATATGATCCCAAGCTACAATTTGGGAACGGACACAGACCAAAGACCATTCCTACAGGCAATTTGTGAGGAATCACCCTGTCTTCGGACCCACGACAGTTTAGTAATATACAGTCTGACCATGCCACCTATGGTCACAGGAGCAAAAAGCATACCCTAGCACTGTTTTAGTTTATAAGAAGAGATTTAATTCCTGATACCACTCCACCCATGAATTATAAGTCTTGAAGCAGTAACATTCAGATTTCTTTATCCTGCCAAAGTTGCAGCATGGTCTGAGAGTGGCTACGCAATGATTTGCTGGCTTTATACACGCAGAATTCCCTTTGAGGCCCAGAAGCAGGCTATTGCACCCACTTAACGCTGATTTAAGGAGCTGATGTCACGCCCGCTGACGTCAATGGAAAGATTCTCACAGACTTCGTAAGAGGGGAATCATGGCCTGGGTAGCACAGAAAGGTGCAAGGCCCGAGAAGTTCTCCAGGGAAAATATTCTTGCCGCCAACTGTAGTAAGAGAAAGCAAGCCCTAGATATACGTTTATAATAAATCAAGGTCTAAACATGCACACAATGAATTGGATGCCTCAGTTCCCAGGTCAATATATTGGCAGAAGCTTTTTTTTTCTCTAGTTTAGTTCAGAACATAGCCGTAACCTTTTTTCCATTTTAAACTTTCCTGTCCTAACCACAAATCATTCCAGCTGAGTAAAGTGAACTGATAAATCTGTCTCTTTTGTTATTATACTCGATTGATTGGTTCTGCTTCATCTTGCAGAGGATGTACATGAAGAAGTACCTTTTTGGTAACTAGGTGTAATACATTGCCGGTGGAAAATAATATTGAGTGTAAATGTAAAATTTTTATTGGATTCATTTCAAAAGTACAATAAATGGTATTTTACACTTGCAGATACAGTCATCACCATTAGGAAATGACTTCTCACCATTCAACATGTCTTTTAAACTTTCATGCATTTTTTGCAATGTTAAGGGTTGAAAATGCTTTTTTACAGTAGACATCAAAGCCAACTGACTCATAACCACATCCTAGGTGGGATGATGATTAGGACTCAGTAAGTAAGCTAGGTGAATAATGAATTCAGGGACAGGGCAATTCTTTAACCGTAATACAGGAAAAGTCATGCTTTTCCATGATAACTTCCTGTTGGATTTTTCATAAATTGAAGCATACGAGAACTGATGTCATCAAAAGGACTCATGCAACAGCTCTGTTGTGTACGGCAGAAGTTTCCTCACAGGAATGCCACAACCGTAGAATTTGCTTCTGTCCATGAAATCAAGTACTGTGAATGTGATATTCTTCAGGACATGCTGATAAAACCCATTTTATCACCAGACTTTTCCACTGAGGAAGATTTTGAAGGCACTCGAGAGAACTGTAATCATTATAGTAAAGAATTATTGTTGGGGTGGAGAACGGAAGGGAATGAGGTTTGTGATGGATTACCTGAAATTCCTTCACTTGGAGTGTAATTTTATGTTCTTGTGGAAGCACAGAGATATGGGCCCTTTCGGAGGCCTTTATAAAATCAAAGCAAACACAGAAAAATAAAACCATGGAAGGGCTAGGGTTTTTTGCTTATGGTATCATAGATTGCCAGCAGCAAAAGTTGCAAGGCTTTTCACTTGAAAAGCCAAACTGTAGTTCTGTGATGACAACCGACCCTACTTCTCCCTCAGTTTTCCATCTGCGCTCTTCACAGTACCATTTACTGAAGTCTCCCAAACACACAGCTGCAGAAGCAGCTGCTTTGAGCAAACTAAAAGACTTTAAAACCTCAACCAATGCCCTTAAAAGAAGCAGATAAAAGAAGGACCCAGCTACAGCCAATGTAGCCCTTAGGTAACTCCTTCCTCGGGGCTGCTTTGAATTACTCCAACCTATAACAGGACCCTACAAGACAGAAAGTTCAAACTAATACTGCCAAGCACAGGGATACCCCAAGACTTCTCTCTTCAGTAGTACAACCATGCTTGTGAGACATAACTTGTCCTATAACTAACATCGACTGCTGTCTGGAATTCCCTAATCAGGAAAAATGATTTTCCTTCCTGCCTTTGCTGCTGCGCCAGCGTGTGTGGGCATAATGGACAGAGAAGTCTTGCTCTACATTGACATCGTATGGCTCTTCTGTGGATTAATGCCTTATCAGCACAGAAGGCACAAAACAAAATTAGTTTCTTTTGGGGTAGAAATCCTGTTCTCACTCTTTTGTTGAATGAGCATACCGAGCTCCGGATGCATGAATTTAGATGGAAGATTGCCTGGGGCCAGAAGGAGATTTACACTTCTTTTGCCTTTGGAGTTACCACACATCCATTCTCAGCAGCATCCATCTCAGTCCTCATCCACACCAGCAGTCCCCGTAAACAGTGTAAGATGCCTACCTCTCAGTCACAATGAACACCTCCGCACTCCGGAGCCTCCTGCATGCAAAGTCAAGGGGAGAGGTGTGCAGCAGTCACACTGTGTTGGCTTCTTCAGCAACATTTTGTTCGGATCAGGAATGCATTTTTAAAGCTCGGTGGTTTGATCTTGGCTGGACACCAAGTGCCCACCAAGATGCTCTATAACTCTCCCTCCTCAGGTGGACAGGAGGAGAAAAAATCATAGAATCATAGAATCTTCATGGTTGGAAAGGACCTTTGAGATCATCGAGTCCAACCATACACACACAAAAAAAAAAAAAACACCCAACCAAAAAAACTCCAACAACCGACAGTCTCTGCCCTTCAGAGCATGCCCTGAAGTGCCACATCTAGACATTTCTTAAATACCTCTAGGGATGGTGACTCAACCACCTCCCTGGGCAGGCTGTTCCAGTGCCTGACCACTCTTTCAGTAAAGTAATTCTTCCTAATATCTAATCTAAACCACCCCTGATGCAACTTCAGACCATTTCCTCTGGTCCTGTCGTTATTCACCTGGGAGAAGAGGCCAGCACCCATCTCTCTCCAACCTCCTTTCAGGTGGTTGTAGAGGGCAATGAGGACTCCCCTCAGCCTCCACTTCTCCAAGCTAAACATGCCCAGCTCCCTCAGCCTCTCCTCATATGACCTGGTCTCCAGACCCCTCACCAGCCTGGTAGCTCTCCTCTGGACACGCTCCAGCACTTCAATGTCTCTCTTGTACAGAGGGGCCCAGACCTGAACACAGCACTCGAGGTGAGGCCTCACCAGTGCCGAGTACAGAGGCACCGTCACTTCCCTGCTCCTGCTGGCCACGCTATTCCTGATACAAGCCAGAATGCTGTTGGCATTCTTGGCCACCTGGGCACACTGCTGGCTCATGTTGAGCTGGCCGTCCACCAGCACCCCCAGGTCCTTTTCTGCTGGGCAGCTTTCCAGCCACTCTTCCCCAAGCCTGTAGCGCTGCTTAGGATTGTTATGACCAAAATGCAGGACCTGGCACTTGGCCTTATGAAACCTCCTACAGCTGGCCTTGGCCCATTGATCCAGCCTGTCCAGGTCCCTCTGTAGAGCCTTCCTACCCTCAAGCAGATAAACTCTCTCACCTAGTTTGGTGTCATCTGCAAACTTACTGAGGGTGCACTCAATCCCCTCATCCAGATCATTGACAAAGATATTAAACAAAACTGGCCCCAAAACTGAACCCTGAGGGACACCAATGGTGACCGGCCGCCAAGGCTCATGGGTTGGTATAAGAACAGAGAGATCACTCAGCAATCACCAGCCAAGTCACGGGCAAAATAGACTCGACTTGGGGAAATTAAATTTATTACTAATCAGATAAGAGTAGAGAAAATGACCAATAAAACTGAATCTTAAAACACGTTCCCCCCACCCCTCCCTTCTTCCCAGGCTCAACTTCACTCATTATTTTCTCTCCCTTCTCCCCCTGAGTGGCACAGAGGGATGGGAAATGGGGGTTGTGGTCAGTTCATCAGATGTCTCTGCCGCTCCTTCCTCCTCAGGGGGAGGACTCCTCACACTCTTCCCCTGCTCCAGTGTGGGGTCCCTTCCATGGGAAATAGTCCTTCATGAACTTCTCCAAAGTGGGTCCTTCCCACAGGCTGCAGTTCTTCATGAACTGCTCCAGCGTGGGTCCCTTCCAAGGGCGTAGTCCTTCAGGAACAGACTGCTCCAGCGTGGATCCCCCACGGGGTCACAAGTCCTGCCAGCAAACCTGCTCCAGCATGGGCTCCTCTCTCCTTGGGTCCACAGGTTCTGACAGGACCATACTCCAGCATGGGCTTCCCACCGGGTCACAGCCTCCTTCAGGCATCCACATGCTCCAGCATGGGGTCCTCCACGGGCAGTAGGCAGATATCTGCTCTGTTGGACTCCATGGACTGCAGGGGGACAGCCTGCCTCACCATCGTCTTCACCACAGGCTGCGGGGGAATCTCTGTTCTGGCACCCAGAGCACCTCCTCCCCTTCCTTCTACACTGGCCTTGCTGTCTGCAGAGTAGAGTTGTTACTCTCACATATTCTCACTCTGCTCTCCGGCTGTTGTTGAGCAGCAGGTTTTTTTCCTCTTCTTAACTATATTAATTCTGGAGGCACTACTACCATTGTTGATGGGCTCGGCCTTGGCCAGCAGTGGGTCTGTCTTGGAGCCGGCTGCATTGGCTCTATCGGACATGTGGGAAGCTTCCAGCAGCTTCTCACAGAAACAACCCCTGAAGCCCCACCACCACCAAAACCTTGCCATGGAAACAAAAGCAAACAAACTGTTTTCCTTTCAGATTCAACCGGACCAAAAAATGAGGAATAGAGCAATCCTACTCCAGCCGTGAATTAACATTCGATGCAGAGAAACAGACAAGGGATAGTCTGAAGGAAACCCAGTGGAACAGATGTAGCGTGTGTATCAGGTCATCAGCACTGTGTCTCTCCAGATCTACTCCTATTGCTCTGCAATCCTTGCTAACGCCAGGACCCAGCCCTTGCCAATGGACATCCCCTGGTTTTCTGGTTCTTTCCCTTCTTTTATACATACCTACCCACAAACTTAAGCAGGACAACATCATCCCTCACCCCTCCTGTCATTCACAGAGAGCCTTCCTTCTGCTGAAATCAACCAGAGACCACATATGGGCATTTCTATTCCAGAATGGATTTTACTGAAAGATATATTTCTTCTCAAAATTGTTACATTTCATAGGAAATACGTTATGTTTTAGAAGAAAAGCTAATTTCTGCTGACCTTTTTTTTTTGATCATATAAATGGTAAAGTTGAAAGAGTCTAAGATATTTTCATTCTGCTGCTTTATGTATTTCATTTTTATGTATTAAAACACTACTTTTACAAGTCATGGATATTACAAATATTGTAATTTTAAAACATGAACAGAAATCTCATTGAATTATGTAACAAAACCCTAAACATTACACACTTATTGCACCGAGGTTTTTCCTTTGACATTTTATATGGGAAGAGTTAAAACTAGTTTCAGTTAAAACTATCCAAAACACTATATTTTCACTTGGTGTGAAATCCAACCTTAGGTAATGGCTTTCTAATGGTCATTTGGTATAACTTGAGTACTTGTGAAGACTTCCAGATGCCTGTTGAGTAGAATGCTCTTTTATTTTGATACATTAAGAAGCTATCCAGATTTTGACTGTATAGGAAATCAAGAGATCAAATTTGTTGTCACTAACAGTGTACAGTTCAAAGACGTGTCTAGATTGGCATTTTGGCATAATGACAATAGGTCTGTGACCCTCAGGAAAACAGAAAGAGGTACTACTCGAGTTGTTTGGTGTGGATTTTAAATGTCGTTATACATATTTAGCTATCTTCAATGTCTGTACAGAGATCCTTAAGCACCTAAGATCCTAAATTAACCTTAAGTTAACCTCAGCCTCCTCCTCTTGCTACTTGCTATTACTGCTATTATGATTACTCCTTGTTATTATAGTGGTTTTACTTTAGTATTTTTTCCTAAAAAATCTGTAATAGTGCAATAGAGAAGACAATACGCTAACTGGCAGGCAAGAGTGAAAAAACCTCTGCTTCTCTCTGAGGTCTCTTAACATAGCAACATAAGAACACCTATGTTTTGTCAGACTGAGACCACCTAGCCAAGAAATCGAAGACTAAAGGAAAATGCAAGAACAGAGCAAATATCTGCTGGTTTCTTCAGAGAGTCTGTTTCACTCTTCACTAGTTCATGCCTTAAAGGCTTCTTTAGGCAGAGGTGGTGTTGTTGTAGTTCTACATGCTAGGAGTTTGTAGACGTGCCGCAATCAGAGTTTTGTGAAATCAACTGACCAAAACTTCATTGCGAAATATGCAGATTTATTACTGTTGAAGTAATTAATGAGTTTATTTTTTTATTATTTTGTAGCATTTCTGCTTTTACCATTTGACTATAAACCCAGGAAAACCCAAAAGATTTATTTTTTTTTTTAGTAATCCACATTGGGATTCAAAATGATTTTTCTAATTGAAATTACTTTTTTTTTTTCCTTGGGAAAATTACTTTATACTTAAAAGCACATTAAATTGACAAATAACAAACAAAAATACCTCACAAGTCAAATGACATGTTTCTTAAGTCAGAGCTTGGATTTGTTTGCAGTTATTTTCAAGTCTGAGATCAAGAGTCTTCAGTAAATAATGAACAATTATTTACAAAAGGTCTTTTCATACTGAAAAGTGATTTGCCAATCTAATAACTTTTCATTACTTTACACCATGTTTGCATGACTAATTTTAAGATGCCTCTCACCCATAATAAGCAGGTACATTATGTTGTGAAAGCATAATCTTGCCGGTCTTAGCATTCACAAAACATAGCAGCTTTTTCCTGTACTTGCATAAGTTTTTATTATGGATTTCAAGGGGAAAGCAATATTATCCTCAGTCTTAGGAAGCCGAGTGTTCCTTATGGTAGCAGTTCTGGGTAGAAGTGGTCCCTCCCTCCTTTGAGTGTCCTTGTTTATTCACAGAACACGATGAGAAATAAAAATTCAAATTCTGTCTTTCAACTCTGTTGTATCTTTCGTCCTCTACCAATGAGCCCAAATCTCTGTAATTCACCTCCATCACCAAACTGTTCTGAACTTCTTGATCACTCCATTGTTTTCTCTACAACCTTTTTTCCTGTCCTTTTCTCCTCCTTTTTCAATTGCCTCTTTTGTCCACTCCTTCCTATCGTGTTTTCCTTCCCAGGCATTGCACTTTTGTTTTTTTCCTCTTTCATGGAATCACAGAGTCATTTAAGTTGGAAAAGACCTTAAGATCATTGAATCCAACTATTAACCTGGCACTGCCAAGTCCACCACTAAACAATGTCCCTAAGTGCCACATCTACCTATCTTTTAAGTACCTCCAGGGATGGTGACCCCACCTCTTCCCTGGGCAGCCTGTTCCAGTGCTTGACAACTCTTTCTGGTGAAGAAATTTTTCCTGATATCCAGTCTAAACCTCCCCTGGCACAACCGGTCCAACCGCTCACTCGTTGCCTGGGAGAAGAGACCGACCCCCACCTCTCTAAACCCTCCTTTCAGGCAGTTGTAGAAGGCGATAAGATCTCCCCTTGCTCTCCTTTTCTTCAGGCTTAACAACCACAATTCCCTCAGACACTTCTCATAAGACTCCTCACCAGCTTAATTGCCCTTCTCTGGACACACTCCAGCACCTCAATGTCTTTCCCCTGTAGTGAGGGACCCAAAACTGAGCATAGTACTCGAGGTGCAGCCACACCAGTGCCAAGTACATGGCGACAATCACTTCCCTAATCCTGCTCTCCACGTTATTTCTGATACAAGCCAGGATGCTGTTGGCCTTCTCGGCTACCTGGGCACACTGCTGGCTCATATTCAGCCGGCTGTCTTCCCTGTAGTCAGTGCCACCCTATTTCGGGAAGGGGAGAAATGTAACTTGCTAAGAAGCTTAGTTGCTTTAGAAGTTGCACTGCACTTAAGCATTCAAGGGAAGACACAAGGGTGTGACAAGAAAAGGAACGAGGGAGCGATCAAAAGACACCTTGTATGGTATCCACCAGCTTGGCTGTAGGTTTGGGCTTCTGAAATTACAGGTTTGCATTTGATTTGTTTGGGTTTGATCTGTCATGGCAATAGTAGAACAATATTTATGTACTAGTAATTACAGTATTCTCCTTCCCCCCCAGTAGCATAGCTATAGTTTATAGTCTGTCAGTATTTCCATTACAAAGCCCATTTTTCAGAGGTCAATAGCTCAGCCATTTCAGACTGCGTCAGCTCAAAACTTGATATGCAAGTTGTCAAAGACTCTTAATTCACTTTTTATCCACATGATGGAAGGGAAACATTTGTGGGGCTTTTTTTGGTAATTTATGAGATTGTATTTCTTTTTGAGCTAAAACTTGGCTTTGCCTCTGAAACTGAAATGTTGCAGATAAGTCGTCACTAATATAGGCTAAGCCTTTCAAGATTTTTTAAAGTAGAACTAAACAGACAAAATATCCAGGTAAAAAGTACAGCTACCAAACAGTCAGTGCATACAGTTTTTATCCTTTTTTAGACCGCAGAGTCCTTAGCTGTCATCCCACTGTTAAATAGCATGCTATGAGTTTTCTATGCACAAAACAAGGAAAATAAAAGGGCTCTGATTCTCAGCTTACGCTGCTTGTTGCAATTCCATCCAAATGCTGGACTTGCGCCAGTCTGCGCCACTGGAAATTTAATTCCATGCAGTAAATACAAGTGAAGATGCTTCTGTGAAATTTTCATCCACAGCAACTCTTCCAATTGCATTAGGGACCCACGAAGGCATGAACTCAAGTGGAAACATCATTGATGCCTAAGCTGTCTTACTACGGTGGAGGTGTACTTTGTGAAATATGGATTTATTTCTACCATATCTAGAGAGACACCTGGAGCTAGCAGTGTGGGCTTAGTCATATTTACTATGGGATGGTTATGGACTCTCTGAAAGTTGGACTCCCTTGAGTAAGCTCACCTTTTTGTGCCAAAGTATTTTCAAGCACAAGGTGGGGACAAAGGGATGTAGCACAGAAGCAGTGGAAGATGTTTTGGTTTTTCTGTGCTGACAAAGAAAAAACTGAATGCAAATACAATGGGCTTCTGCTTCTAAGAAGCAATAACACTGGCTGTAGTGTTATGATAAGGGGAAGAGGAGGGGGACCCGTCCAGTCTTCCAAGCAAGAAGAAAGTCTTTGATCCACTTGAAGGGCCCAGATGGAGTCCCTTTTCCCACGAGCCTACACCACAGTGTGACAGTGAAAGACAAAGAGGCACAGACAAGGAGAAAACTGCCTAAATATATTATTGTGTTCTGTCGTAAATTTTTCCTCAGCAATTTAATGCCTGTGTATACTGTATTTCATATTATAAAGATGATATTAGACAGTAATAAACTATGTAGTACAGTGAAACCATTAAACAGAAGGTACTTATTTTGCGTTTGCTATTGCTTCCAGAAAAAATAAAACTGAAAAGGCAACTCTTGGATAAATGAAAAAATGAAAAGAGCAAGAAGTGCAAATAAGCAGTGACGGCAATTGTTCTCACTAACTGCTAAGAATAAGCCTGTATGTTTGGTTCATAACCAGTACACTGAAGTCACATCTGTTCTTCTTTACCAAAAATTAGCTTAGTTATACAAACAATGTAAGTCCAGGTATTCTTTTTTCCGCAACTATTTTTAACTATTTTACTCAGCCTTGAAGGGCTAGTTGGCACATTCACCAAAGCACAGTCATCGAGAGGAAAGCCAACAATCAGAAATAGTGTATATCTGCTTCCTGAGCCAACCTGAACACTTTCTATTCTGCACTTTCTCATTGCAGTAATCTGCTGCCATTGAAAAGCTATAGGACTTCAGGCAGCTGGCTACCTTCCTCAGAGCCCATTTGCATATTTTGTCATAGAATACATTAACGCACTATCAGCCAGTCTCACCCTTTGAGATACGCTGTAAGTCACAGAAAAGTTGAAGGTATTGCAATGTGTGTGAGCTATATGCAATATTGTGCAATATACAATGATCAATTACAATTTACTAAACCTTTGAAACCTCCATAGCAAAAGTAGACTATCACCACCAGATGTGATTTAGCCTTCACATGGTTTCATACACAACCTTCATGTGTATGGTTTCATACACAGCCTTCATATGTGTATTCGTATTTACTCATGGTTCTCATAAAATTTAACTATAAATAATCTGTAAAAAAACCCTCAACATTAATGACTTCAATTTTTTCAGTGCTTTGTTGGAAAAATACCTTACCTTTTTTTATACCACAGAGTGGTCAAAGGAAAAATGACAGCCAAACCAAGGAAACATTCATTTTTACTAAATGATAATGGGAAAATATCCTAATTAGCTCAAGTACTACCACAGTTCACATAAAACCTGTAGATTGTGTCACAGAATGTAAACTCTCATAGTTCAGTTGCGAAATCCCAGTGAAGTGTCAGAGAAAATTTTCAAAACAGAAAATATTCCTTTTGTACTTTGACACAGTTAATTCTTGTCAAAACACGGTGGGCAGGAAGTTCCATTCTGAACAGGATTTTATTAGTCTATAGTTGATATTCATGCTGTGCAGAATATATAATTGTGGAAAGTATGAGCCTCCTCTGAAACTGCCAACCAAAACTATTTTCCACTTAGAATACATTAATCTCACTCAACGTTAGTATCTGAAAATGCATCTATCTAATCTAGGGAGTTGTTGCGCCTTTTTCTCTACCCAGTGGACAAAAATAGAAATCCCAGTGTTCTTCATTTTAGCTGCATAATACCCTTTCCTTATGAAAGAGTGCATTTTCCTCCAGTGGTATCTGATTTCTCAACTCACCAGAGAGCTTAGCGTAGGTGCTTCACTGTAAGACAGGTAAAGTAAGGTGAAATTAATCACATGTGTCTAATTAGCTTGGTTTGCGTTAACTTCATTCTTCTGATCACTACCGGGAATGAACTTGAATAACATGTCCCCCGCATTAGTTCCACCACACAAACTAGTGGCCAGTGTATTACTACCCAAACCATGACCATCGCTCTTATGCCACCTTCATCATTCATGCAGATTAATAACTGTATAGTTCAAAGCTTGTTGTAGATGGCTTTATCTCAGGTGTATCCCACATCTTAGACCTATTTTACCAGCTCAAATGATCTGTTTACTTGATGTGATCAGGAAGCAGTATGTTACTCTACTTGTACTGGAAGAGGTTGCCCAGGGAAGTTGTGGATGCCCCATCCCTGGAAGTGTTCAAGGCCAGGCTGGATGGGGCTTTGAGCAGCCTGGTCTAGTGGGAGGTGTCCCTGCCCATGGCAGAGGTTTGAAACTAGATGGTCTTTAAGGTCCCTTCCAACTCGAACCGTTCTATGATTCTACGTGCAAATGAACACTACATTAAATTTAATAAGACTAACATATCCAGAATACACTGGACTCACCGAATACACGTGATTTATACATGCACAGTCCTGGTCATATGAGATTTCCAGGTATCCAGCCTAGACTGTCAGAAACTAAGCCAAGAGGTTCTACTACCAAGATACAGCAGTGCATTTTATACCTCTAACAGCAGAATTAACCAGCAGAAAGGACAGGGTTGGCAGTTCCATGCACATACAGATTCGTTAGCTGTATAGTCTTGCTCAAAAACAACTGCCTTAAAGCCAATAAAGCCAATTCAGAGTATATTGATTAATGCTGTTCCTCAAATATGGGCCAAATTTTCAAATACAGGCTTGAATGAGATTTATTTCAACACAAACAATTTGTGACACGAAATAATTCTTAAAAAACAAGGTTCATCAAGCTGAAGACTATGTCTTTGAGCATGGCCAAGGATACTTCAAAAGTTACAAGTAGTATAAGTAGCAGTAAATGAGAGAGAGTTTGACAGTGAAAACTCTACCTAAGGGGAGAATACAAGAACACAGCCTGACGCCAGGGAGCACTTTCTGATTTATGGCACGTAAAACATTACCCCTGGGAAAATGAGAACATCAATTTCTGTAAAGTCACATAATGCTTAGTGTTGCTGTCCTAAGTTATAATATAGCTTCAAACACTCTCAGGCAGTGGAAGGTCTGTAAAAACAAGTGTTCTGAACTTTGGGCTATTGGGGAAAAGAACGAAGAGGATTATTCCAGATTTTTGAGAGGAGGAGAAATGAAGGTGTGAGTTTTAGTACCTGAGCCATCCCTAACACTAAGATTAAAGCTTACAAAACAATAGGAGCTTCTTGTATAAATCTGTCAGTCCATTTTCAGCTTGTAATGCATTGTCTCTGCAGTTTCAGCACTCAAATTCTGCTTTATGCATCAGCCAAGAAAAAGCTGTGTAGTGTTTTTGTGGTTAGATTCTGAGTACAAATTCTTGCTTTTATATTGACATGCAAATTCCTGCTCAAGATCCTGAACCTATTGTACTTAAATCTATAAAAACACAGATCAAGACCTTTCCCGCACCATGGATGTTATGAAACTCTTTGCTATTGAGACACAGGTTGTATTTCAAGGCTGCTATAAGCAGCAACATTCTTTCAAATTAACTGTTTTATGTCTGACTCTATTCTGTGCTCTGCAGCAATTGTCCTCTTACCTTGAGGGCTGGCTGCCCCTTTGAAAACATAGTGGATGCAATAGGTACACTGAATAGGTAGCACATCTACATTTTCTAAAATGGTCAATAACTGCAGCCCATTGCAGCTGGTAATGGTAGGTCACTTGGCCCCGGTATGGAACTATGGCTGCCTACAGAGATCTGCAGTACAAATTGAAGTGAGGTAGCAGGGGGAAGTCCAAAGGAGAGCTGCCGTCATCCATATGACTCTTGCTGCGTCTTCAGATCCTTCCTGAATGCTCCTTTTTATTCTCAACGCCACTAAAAATTGTTTGTGTGGTGTGTGGTGACTGCCACTTCTCATGCTATACATCACGGTCGTGTTGCCTTTTGTCCCAGTGATGGTTCCCTGCACCTCCCAAGGCTCAGGTTGCCAACTCTGGGATGAGGGCAGTCCTTCCCTTAGGAGCATGTACCTGGCACAGCAGGGTCCTGGTTCCTGTCGTGGCTCAGCAAAGTTACTGACACAATACTAAAATATTTCACTTTGGTCCAGCTGTACTTGGAAGGCTGAGCTCACCTGCAGATTGGGCCTGGTTACACAGAGCAAATGATTTACAGATGCGTTTTTTGTCCCTCGCTTCTTTCACATGCATCAGCTGCACTTTCAAATCCTGTGCCAAGGTCTCCCTAAGCCTCCGAGATTGCCTTACTCCTTCTGCATATAACGGAGCAGCAGGAACTGAGAAATGGTCATTTCCTCCCCTTGCACATCTACCTGGTGTATTGGCAGAGTTATCCCAGAATGAATTCGTATTACATGAATTTTGATGGCAGCACTCACTGCTTCAGACTTTATTTACACATGTGCAAAAAGGCCGATGACTTCAGTTTAAATGTGAGGCTCTTCCACTTGTGCTTGCTTTGTAAAGATATAAATGACAATGCAACAGGCAGCAGAACGTCAGTGCTTTAAAGGTGCAGAGCAAAAGGAGGCTTACTGGAGAATCAGCACCTCTGCACTTCATTGGGTAGATTAATATATATAATAAGGATATATTTATTTCTATATTAAAAGAGGATGTCATATCCATTCTTTTTACATACATTTCAGTATAACAGAATTCTTGCACAGATTTATCCAACACTGATGATGATGATACTGATTTCCATTTTGCAGTAGGTCGGGTTTAAGTGTTAAATGGTTGTCCTTCAAAAAAAAAAAGAAAAAAGCAGTAATCTTCCTTGAATCATCCGGAGGAAAGAATCGTAGAATCATAGGGTTGGAAGGGACCTCTGGAGATCATCTAGTCCAACCCCCCTGCCAGAGTAGGGTCACCAACAGCAGGTCGCACAGGAACGCGTCCAGGCGAGTTTGGAATGTCTCCAGAGACAGAGACTCCACCACCTCTCTGGGCAGCCTGTGCCAGGGCTCTGCCACCCTCAAAGGAAAGAAGTTCCTCCTTATGCTTAGGTGGAACTTCCTATGCTCAAGTTTGTGCTCATTACCTCTTGTCCTGTTGCCAGGCACCACTGAAAAGAGCCTGGCCCCATCCTCCTGACACCCACCCTGTAAGTATTGATAAGTGTTGATAAGGTCCCCCCTCAGCTGTCTGTTTTCCAGACTGAAGAGTCCCAAATACCTCAACCTTTCTTCATAAGAGAGGTGTTCCAGTCCCCTAACCGTCTTTGTAGCCCTTAAGAAGCCCCTTGAAGAAGCTTTTGTAGTAGTAACTATGGATATCTTTATATTTACATAACGTTTTGTAACTGTACAATACTTAGCACATTAATAAAACATGCACTAAATAATAGTAATACAGGAGCTGGAAAAATCAATGTGAACCAAAGCTCAATTAAACAAATAAACTTTCATCAAAAATTTGACTTTAAAAAAGCACATAGAGATGGGATCAAAGCGGAAAATGAAACCACTTCAATTTCATTTCAAATAGACTTGCTAATGAAGCACACACACTTCAGATGATTACTACATGTTGTGCAAGTTACTGTAAAAATCATCTAGTGCAAACATTTGTGTTTAACACTCACATCGTATTTTCCTGGAATAATCATACCGCTTTATGGCCTTTCACATATCGTATTTTTGTCTCACTGAGACTTGGCGAGTCCAGAATAATTACTGTTCAGGTATCATTTCTTGTTTTCAAAATGTACTAATCAGTGTTTGTGAGTCATAAGAAGCTACAAAATATACATTTTGCAAATTAACTATGAATAATAGAATAGAAGTTCTGGAACTCTATATACAGTTTTTAGTTTTGTGTTCCCTCATTTGATGTCCTTAATAATGGTAGTACTTTTCCCTTAACGATGATGATGATGGTGTTTTGTACTAAGAACCATCTTCTCTGTGCTTATACCTTTGACCTCCCCCATCAGGCAATGATTTTTTTTTCTATTTTTTTTATTGTTATTTTATGTGGCCTACTGTACTTCTCATGCCATCCTTGTCTTCTCTCTAAACCTTTTATTCTTCATTTAAAATTCTGGTATTTTGTATTCAAACTCAAACCACTACCGCTGTTTATTTTTCTGAACTTCCCTCCCCAGGGTACTTATCGCTCCTCGCTATCAAAAAACAATATCCACTGGTCAATGAAAAAACTACAAAGTCTGCAGATTTCCAAGAGCAGTTTTACATTACCAAGCAAAGTACATTATTGATGTTGAACACATAAATGATAGTCACAGAGCGTGCTCTTAGCCGTGTGGGGATCAATGGCAACTTTCAATAGTCTCCAGCTCATTTAGGATTTCAGAAACAATATTTGCCTCTCTTTGTCTAAAAGACTTGCTGCATTTCAACTACCTGAGGTCATTGGAAGGGAGATTTCCCACCTCATTATATAGACAAAATACCTGGCTTTGCTCAAGGTCCGGTCTGTATTGCCAGAGCTTTGTTGCCAAAAATACTTGAGTGAAGACAGTCTGCAGGTTTGCTGTGCAATCCCGGTCAGGGACAGGGATTTCTGGAAGGAAAGAGGAGCTGTTCTCAAAGCTATCCACAGGCAATGCGGTTCCTAAGCAGAGGAGACAGCAATGCCAAGGAGCAAGAGGACTGGAGACAGTTTTTAAGAGTGGTTCGCTATCTAATTATGACTTTACAGAGCTGGACAAACGAAATATAGCTCTGATCAATAAGGTACCCAATGATCTTTACCATCTGAGAATATTGTACTTCTTTCAGGGAAAAAAAAAGAAAAAAAAAGTATATATGTCTATATTTTTTTAACGTTTAACCATAAAACACCCCAGTCTTGACTACAGGCTGTGGATGCTACTGCAGTGGAGTTTTCCCACTCTAATCATAATCACTGTGCCAGCGGCAGCAGATGAATGCAGAACTACAAGCTTCAGTTCCTTGTTGATTACCAGGCTTTCAGCTCATTGCTTCCTCTTCTAGAAAACACTGAGATGCACAACCAGAATATTATTATTGTGCAGTGAATAGGCAGATTTATTATGTAGAGTGTGAATGTACTTTAGATTTCTGCTACTGCTCAGCAAACATCCTGTAGGGCTGTAGAACTGGATATTAGAGAAAATGTTAAGTCAGCTCTTAAGAAACAGACTGGGGAGTATTTACAGGCTTACGGAGTTTGGTTTTGTAAGTGCTTTGCAGCTCTTCGTAACAAATACGTTATAATGACCATTTAAAAATTGGCAGTTGCTTTAGAGTAGTACCTTTGCTGTGCTCAGATCCAGTGATTCAACTTAACATTTCTGGCAACTTGCCTTCCCCCACGTACCCAGAAATATTAACCTTTGAGAGAAACACTCATGGATAGTAGCCTTAGATAACTTTATGTATGGAAGAATGTGGTTAGTGTGGATATACACTAACTGGACTAACTAGCACAACAAAAAGCATTCAGCAGCAGAGTATATGACAGGGGACCCTGGGTACCAACTCAGTTTTCTAAGCTATCTTAAAACTCACATCACTTCATTTTTATTGCAATTATTACCAGTGCTCACCAGAGGGAAACTAGTTCAGATATGCCTATGCTAGGTACAGCCACTGCACTGACTGCAGTACGGACCCATCCCAAGCACTATTTTGTAACATCTACCTAGAGACCTTTCTACCTGATGTGACAGCTGATTCTGCTCACTGCGGTGGAGAATGCCTCTGGACTGCAATGTTTTTATTATCTGCAAACATATTCCATTTAATCACACATAAAGGGTAAATAGGAAACTCTTGCCGATGCCAAGATAACCATATCTTCTTCTAGTAAATAAGAAACAGCCACAGTCTGTTCATCCTTATTTTCCAGCCATACTGTTAAATAATTATGTGATCCTACCCAACAAGATGGATCAGTCTGCCAGGGGAAGATGCAGCTGATCAAATTAACCAAAAACCAGCTCACAGCTCAAATGTGATCTTTGTCAAAATTGTATGCCCTCCCAAAAAAAGCTGTAGTCACGACAAAGCCTGTTCTTTGATGTAAGTGAATCACGTGTTTGGTCCAGAAGTAACCTCAGCTTGCGCAGAATTTCCTTAATCTTTTTCCCCCAGCAATATGTTTGTTGGACTTGCCTTTTAATTTCTTTTAGCGCAGTTTACCGTCAGTCACTACAGATGCTGCAGTCATTTTGGAGGTATCTTCTTAAATGTTTTATACAATGCTGCATTTTGAATAGCATTCAGATTTGTTCAATTATGTGCATTAGGCATGTGTGTGGCCTCTGCTTCCCTTGACCTTTAGGGCCAGCTTCCACTTGAGCTGGGAGTTCTCTCTCCTCTCCTTACTGGGGCTGCCTAGCAGCAAATCTGCTTACCCACAGCCACATTGGCAATGCTCAAGGATGAACCCTGCCCCTTCGCTGGCATTCTCTTTTGCAGGTAAGAAACAAACCAGAAACTGCAAATTGCTTGTTAAATTACAAAAAAAAAAATCATTAAATGCATAAAAGCACATGTAGTTAAATACATTATAGCTTGGAATCAATTTGTCCAAGAGCAAAATGGCAAATTAAGGATTGCAAATTATTTGTAACCACTCACAGAATAATTACTGTGCAGTAGTAGTACTGCACAAAGGAAATTATTTAGATATTTCCTGTAAGAATTCTCAGCCACTGCATTGCAGGAACAGCTTCGAGTACTGCTAACACATAACAGCCCCTAATGCTTCTGCAAATGAAATCCTGTAAAAGGCTACTATCATTAATCATTAGTTGTAAAATGCTATCAAGCAATTTAACCTACAGAATCAGCCCACTGTAGCAAACACCATATAGTTCAGTCTGTGTAATAATGCATATTCAATTATCTAGCTCATCTTCTATCTTTATTATAATTGATAGTCATGAACTGCTTAACTGCAGCTCTCCATAAAAGATATTAGAGGAAAATGAAAAGATTGGCATGTGATCATTCCTACCCATAGGGCATATAAAAAGGTCAATATGTAATCAATATTTTTCAAATCAACTTTGGTTTCGAAACAGTTCTTAATGAACTGCCTTAGAACAAGTCCATATAATTCAATCCTTACCAAATGTGGCAGACATGCAGATGTCCACAAAGAGGTCTGTAGTATTACATTACACGGTAACAGAGCGCGGGTGCAGACACTGGAGCAACCACGTTGTTGGAGTGGCCTCCATGCCCATCTGGCCAGCACCATCTTTTTTTCCCCAGGCAACGGTTGGGAACGGATCAGGGTTAGAACAAGCCAGGAACAATTCCCATAGACAGTTTGCATTCAACAGCCCAACAGCCCTGTTTCGTAGCCTAAATGTGCCCAGACCGTTCCAAAAAGCCAGTCCTAATACTCTTTGTTGTACTGGTCAGTATAGATGTAGGTGCAATGCATCCGTACAAAGCCTGTGCTTTCAGGAGCAAGGTCAGTACTTTAAAAAACATGAGCCTGACTTAGAAACCTGAAGACATGGGTTAGCATGGGCCTGACTTCTTCACAAGCTTCAGATTTTATGGCAGTAATTAGCCCACTTGAAGCCTACTTGAACGCAAATCTGAGTCTTCCACTTCTTCTGGACAGCACGACTTCCAGATAACTTCTTGAAGTTCCAACTTGCTACCAACATACTTTTAGCCTGACAGGAAAACAAAATACCAAACCAACATGAATTTTAATAGTATGGTTTCATGGATCTTTCTTTCTAAATTCCCAACAATATGGAATGAGAGGATTTTATCTGAACAGAGGAATATAAGAGCATAAAATATAAAGGACAACACTGAAGATACATCCGGCTGAGAATCCATGTTCATCAGCAATTTAAGGCTGCCTGGAAAGAGAATACAGAATAAGAGCATGGAATACTTTTTTCCTTCAGTATTTGCCTTACATTTTCTAGCAACCAACAATTTAGGGATTTCCTGAGCTGAACATGACACTCAGACTGTTTTTTGGTTAATTTCTGCTCTATGACTTTGTTCAACACCTTTCTACAATGCATTATACTTCCGGCTTCTATAAAATCCCATGGCAATCCCGCACAATTCAATCCTGCATTGTTTGAAAAGTGTGTAAGGGATGAATGACTAGGTTACAAATAAGGATTGGGAAAGAAACAATACTTTCATTTTTGATATTTCATCAACATTTGTCAGTGTTGTGGCATTTTAAATATAAATGGATGATCAAAACTTTTGAACTCGATAGCTTGATTGTTACAGCTTTAGACCCCTTTATGCTCTGAATAATTATGCTTAAGGATATAATAATATTTGTCTTTTTTTTCTGCTACACTATATACCTGTAACAACATTGGTATTTTCAACGTCAGGAAAATATACTATCTATACTGACAATTCTAATGTTATCATCTTCTTCTCCTTGTTGATGCAAACTTGATGATACTTTGGGGAATGTACTGTATGCATTTGATTTCTTTTTTAATGGTACATTTTCCAATATTGAAAGAAATGGTATTTCTTTTTTAGAATCCAGTAAGGACAGACCAGTGGATTCATGGCATGTTTGTTTATCAGTTATGCAAAGAGAGAATTTTATCTTTGAATAATTTGCTGATTTGTAAGCTTTTTTCCTTTCTCATATTTTTGATGTAGTGGCATTTTGCTGAAAGAAATAGACTGGAAAAAATATCAAAGGGTAGTTGAAATAGAAAGCATAATTTTTATTTTTTTTTCTGTTGATATACTACAATAAAAAAGGTTACATTGGGAAAATCAACTCTGTGAAGAGTCTTTAGATCACAAGAATGTCCCTGGACACTAAAGGTTGCAAAATGTGCTTTCTGAAATGTTGTATGGGAGTCTGCAAGACTTTAGCTAGTGAATTTTCCTCTCAATGCCTGGGTTAGATAGAACTTAACAGAGATGTCTCCAAAAACTATGCTCTTTAGGAAGAGCACACTTATTTCCTGGACTTTTGTCAGAGTTAGGTTGATGGTTGGACTAGATGATCTGAAAGGTCCCTTCCAACCTAGGCGATTCTACAGTTCTGTGATTCTATGACTGTTATTTCTAATGATAATGAAGTGCAAGTGCTTGATGAATACCTGAACACAGATACCAGGAAAAGTGACCCCTCCTGAAGAGATAGCTTCACCACTGAGTTTATCCTTTCCTGGCACTCAAATCAGATTAGTTTGATATCACAGGGGCAAAACAAGGCAAGGTAAGGCAGAAAGTGTTATAAGACATATGTCTAAGACCGGTGAGATGAGTTACTCCTGAATGCCTGCATCTTTCTTTATGGAAGATAAAGAAAATTTAGCTGACTGGACAAATAGATTTTGAAAATAAAATTCTCTCAAATTCTCTATTTTGTAAATAAAATTCTCTTTTGAAAATAAAATTTCCTGGGCTCTGATGCAACCTGACGTGAATGGTTTGTATCTATATCACTAAACTCTCTTAATGCTCTATATCACTTATCTCTCTATATCACTTAACTCGCAACAGGTTGGCTGGACTGAATAGCTTACCCCAGACCATCCTAACCCCTAGACCATGCCAGAAGATTGTCCATAGACAAGGCACTGAGCAACCTGCTTTGACCAGCAAATTAGGCCAGATAACCTTAAGAGGTGCCTTCCAACCTAAATCATTCTATAAGCCCATGATTATCTGGGAGACTACTAGGTCAAATGGACCACAGTCCACCAGAGCTCATAGTAATGGTTTAATATAAGGGATCACATTGCACCAACCTCAGGCTCTTTGGCTGGTGTAGATCTACCTATAGACTACGTATAGAACAGGGGAATAAAAATGTTAAAATATTAAAACATGATCCTTTCTTGATAGCATTTTAGATTTCAGTAAATTAATATTTTCTGATCAAATCTATTGTCCCGAAATTTCTGAACATCCCCAGTAATAGAGCAATTTCCTTATTCTTTGGTATTTTGACTGTTTCCCTGCTAAATGGGGAAGCCGTGACTCAGGCATCTAGGGTACAACTGGCAAAAGATACATTAGCAATAAAAGAGTCCATAATCACTGATGTACTCCTGCTAGTTCAAATTAATACTGTAGCACTAATACTGCAGTGCTGTGACTTGTAGCACATTATGTTGTATAGCTAGTTCTGGCAGTATGCCATCTTAAAGAAAAACAAAAAGCAACCATAAAAAACAGGTGAAAAGAAATCAAGAATGTATCATACATCCAATTTAGTGAGTCTGAAGGTACAGAGACTTGTTCTTGATCTCATCCAAGACAGCTTTAAGTTCAAAGTTCAGCCAAATATCACTGCAGGATTTATTGTCTTTATAATTGTAGTAGAGTCACAGATACAACCTGTGAATTACAATTTTGTAGGAAGTGCAATAAACATACATTGCGTTCTACAGAAGCTGTGAATGAAAAAAAGTCATGATTCTGCTCAAGTTAACAGCATTTTTCCCCCGAAGATCTAAGTGTAACTTCAACACATGTGGCTGTATCCAGCATTCTTAGGTTTTAATAGCAGCACATGGCAGGGTGGACATGTAGGAGCCGTAGCAGGTTCTCAGGATTTTGTGTGCATTTTTGCAGCACATGGAAGCTGTTGTTCTTCATACCTGAACTGATTAATCGAGGGCTGTACGTAGGAAAAGCATCACACAGTTGACACCCATCTATACAGCACCATTATTTTTGGTAGTACAATGATGTGACTGAAAATGAAGCTCCTCTGCACACCAAGCTTAGGGTGAAACTCAGATGTTTGAAACAAATGGAAAGCAATGCAGGAATGAGACGTATAGTGTTTATTTGAGATTGACATTAGTACAGAAAGGTATTATGGGAAAAGTAAGTTCTAAAGCAGAGTTTGAGAGGGGTACGGGATTTGTTCAGAGAAAAAGAATAAAATAGAAAGATGATCATAGG
Source organism: Chroicocephalus ridibundus (assembly GCF_963924245.1). Taxonomy (NCBI): domain Eukaryota; kingdom Metazoa; phylum Chordata; class Aves; order Charadriiformes; family Laridae; genus Chroicocephalus; species Chroicocephalus ridibundus. Next base: position 117,025,071 of record NC_086286.1, on the reverse strand, counting down.
CTACTTTGCTAGTTACAATTATTATTAAAATACTGTTTTCCGAGATATGCCTTGTAATTTTTAACTGCTGGCTACTATTATAGATAACTTAAAATTTTTAAGTAACTTATTAATATGAGCCTGAATAAGTTTTACTCTTAAAGCATTCATAAACTTTGGGGATATTTAATTCTTTACCAAACCTTTATTGAAAAATACAGAGCCGCCAAGATGGTCAAGGGCCAAGCAAGATGACCTATAAGGGGATGCTGAGGGAACTGGGCTTCTTTGATCTGTAGAAGAGATGGCTTTGGGAGACATAACAACAGGTTCAGACATAACAGGAGAGGTTCAGACCAGATATAATGAAAAACAATCCCTCAAGGACAACCAAGCATCTTGTGAGAGATCTGCGTCTTGATTGCAAGAGATCGTGCATCTTTGGATATTTTCAAGACCCAGATGAATAAATACCTGAATAACATAGTATGATCTGATAGCTGACCCTGCTTTAAACAAGAGGTTGGACTAGAGACCTCCTGAGGTCCCTCCCAACCTGAATTATCCTGTGTTCCTATGCAGAAAGGAGGATCCAGGAAACTATAGGCCTGTCAGTCTGACCTCGGTAGCAGGGAAGGTCATGGAGCAGATCATCTTGAGTGCCATTATAACTCATATAATGGACAAGAAGGGGATCAGGCCTAGTCAGCATGGGTTTATGAAAGGCAGGTCCTGCCTGACGAACCTGATCTCCTTCTATGATAAGATGACCCGATTATTGAATGAGGGAAAGGTTGTGGACATTGTCTACCTAGACTTTCAAAAAGCATTTGACACTGTCCCCCATAGAATTCTCATGGAAAAACTGGCGGCTCATGGCCTGGATGAGCATACGATCTGCTGGATCAAGCACTGGCTGGGTGGGTGGTCCCAAAGAGTGGTGATCAATGGAGTTAAATCCAGCTGGCGGCCGGTCACAAGTGGTGTCCCTCAGGGCTCAGTGTTGGGACCATTTCTGTTTAACATCTTTATTGACGACCTTGATAAGGACATAGAGTGTATCATCAGCAAGTTTGCAGATGACACCAAGCTAAGCGGGAGTGTTGATCTACATGAGGATAGGGAGGCTCTACAGAGAGACGTGGATAGATTGGATCAAAGGGCCAATGCTAACGGTATGAGCTTCAACAAGGCCAAGTGCCCGGTCCTGCACTTGGGCCACAACAACCCCATGCATCACTACAGGCTTGGGGAAGTGTGGCTGGAGAAAAGGACCTGGCAGAAAAGGACCTGGGGGTTCTAATTGACAAGCGGCTGAACATGAGCCAGCAGTGTGCCCAGGTGGCCAAGAAAGCCAATGGCATCCTGGCTTCTATTAGAAATAGTGTGACCAGCAGAAGTAGGGAGGTGATTGTCCCCGTGTACTCAGCACTGGTGAGGCCACACCTTGAGTATTGTGTCCAGTTCTGGGCACCTCAACACGAGAGAGATCTCGAGGTGCTGGAGCGAGTGCAGAGGAGGGCAACGAAGCTGGTGAAGGGCCTGGAGAATAAATCTTACGAGGAGGGATTGAAGGAGCTGGGACTGTTTAGTTTGAGGAAGAGGAGGCTGAGGGGAGACCTCATCGCTCTCTACAACTACTTGAAAGGACACTGTAGAGAGGTTGGTGCTGGTCTCTTCTCACAGGTAACTAGCGATAGAACAAGAGGGAATGGCTTCAAGCTGCAGCAGGGTAGGTTTAGGCTGGACATTAGGAAAAAGTTCTTCACAGAAAGAGTGGTCAGACACTGGAATAGGCTGCCCGGGGAGGTGGTGGAGTCACCATCCCTGAGTGTGTTTAAGACTCATTTAGATGTGGTGTTAAGGGATATGCTATAGGGGAGAACTTTGTAGAGTGGGGTTGATGGTTGGACTTGATGATCCCAAGGGTCTTTTGCAACCTAAATGATTCTATGATTCTATGATCAATTTCCAGAAAAGTATATTATAAGCCAAAAAATGTTTAAGAAATTATTTTAATATTTTCAGCATTCTTAAGCTCAAAAATGTCCGATATTTGAAAAATTAAAATTCTAAATGCCTTTCCACCAGAAATACCTTACATTCTTTTTCCCCCAAGTAATATCTTAGCAGTTGAAATTATCTACCTGCTGAGAACATCCTGAAAACTCCACGGGACATCACTTTATTAGAGAGAGTGTGGATATGCCTTCCGTTGTTTAGCACTTTACTACATCACACCTTAAGAAAATCCTTAAATCTCCAATGTGGAATGGAATTTTAAGGAGAAGACATTTAGTGAAATGAGATCATAGTGATTTCACTAATTAGATCTGAAAATAACCTCATTGGGAATACAAAAATATCTTTAAAAACCCAACAGTGCAGCTGGGGTCAGTGTGGGTGTTGATTTTTTAATTTGTTTTAAATGAGTTTTCTTTTATGAAGCATTAAAAGAAAAGCTTTGAACAGGTTTAGGATTGAATCACATAGTCTTTAATTTATAGAAAGCTGGAGAGAACTCTCAAGTTCTGCTGCACAAACAGAGAAAATGAACGAGCAACTGCTTTATTTTCTCCCTGTAACAACACAGATAGGAAAACACCCTTTGACAGAAGACAGCAAAAAATACAGACTGGGGTGGGGGAAAGGATGATTAGGGTCCAAGCCAAATGGATGTCATTACTAGAAAAAAAAAAATGGAACAGCAACTCAGGTAAATGATAGACAAATTGCAAATGAAAAGAAACCTGAGAGAGGAAAAAAAAGTATTAAATATTTTTTATTATACCTTTGTGATACAGAAGTAGAAAAACTGTGTGTAATAACCATGTAGCTTGTCCCTGGGGGAAAAAAGAAAGAAAAGAAAAAAAAAAAGGAAAAAAGATGCAAACACACTTGGTTATAAGACACAAGTATTGGTCTGTTGTCAGTAGTGCCCAATGGCAGAGGTATCTCAGGACAGTTTGCAAAGTTTGCAGCTTACCCAAAGCTTACTCCCAGCCTCCAGCAATTTGTAACCTAAGACTTCCTGAGCCTGAACTTGTATCTTTATATCTGATAACTTTCATAAGATTTTCTAGCTGCTTCATGAACCAATGCAAAATCCGGCATCCATAATATCCCGTGAGAAGGAATGAGCACCTAAACTATACACCATATGGAGCAGCATTTTCTTTTGTTGGTTTTGAACCTGTCACCTGCTGGAATCAGCTGAATCTACTAAGCCTTTCTTGACTTTCAGCATGAACCTCAATATCTACGAAATATGAAAAGGCTTTTATTATATCCTATCATTACCCCTGCCTCCCCCACGTAGTTTCTTCCCAGTCTCAGTCTATGCTTTCAGTCATCTTTATGACCCTCTGTACTTTTTTCCAGTTTTACTGCATAGACTTTCTGAGACAGGAAAACCAGATTGTGTACAGCATTTAAGAAGTGAGCATGTAATGTGTTTCTACTGACTTAGAATATTATATATATCTTACACCTTATAAAGGTATAAGTTGCTGTTTTGTTCTCTATTCTTCTTCTAAAATACCTACTAATCAATTCGGTTTGTTGAATCTCAATGAACAATAAGATGATGTTTTCATAATCTCAGATCTTGTCTCTTAGTGCCAATATTCAGCTTAGAGACCAAGCTTAGAAACCACCATTGTGCATGTTAAAAAAAATCCTTAATTTTTTACAGGTGAATAACTTTTCAATTTAACTTTGCCTCTTTTCTGATGGCTGCTCAACAGAGGTGATTATAAAGAAGCAGAGCAATTTCTTTATGCCAGGTTTAGTCTCAGGATGAATCGGTACGATATATTCCTCAGACCTGTACAAGTAATATACAGGCAATGTCAGAGAACAGGTTAACAGAGAAGTGCTAAAACAAATTGATTAACAGCTGCAAGGTTTGAGAGCCAGACGACAGACTTCAGAAAATTCCAAGGTAATAAAAACAAAACCTTGCTCAAATCAGCTATTATCAGGGAGTACTGGAGAATGGCAAGTGCTGCGATTGTCCTTAAGGACTGTATTGTCAATAATCCAGAACTACAAACTAGTCAGTTTTACTTCAGCGTTGGGCAAATTGAAGGGGAAATTGAAATTGAGTTTGAGAGCACATAGATGAATGTATGATGCTGGCAACCTTCCATTGCTTTCTATAAAGGAAACCCACGCCTCTAAACTATCTGAGTTTCTCAAGCAAGCCAGCAAAATTTAATTAAAAGAAAACCCAATGGCATGAATTATAAGCTTTTAAAATTTACACAACATAGAATTTTACTACTCCTGGCATTCAGAAACTGTCCAGTATTTTACTTAAATTAATAAAAGGTTAAAAATTTAGAAACAGTGACATGAAAGGGAATAAAAAACTGATTTGTGTTGGCTTTTGCTCTTACCTAACTTTAGCACATAAAGCTAAGACTTTAATGTAGTCATCTGCAGTTCCTCTCTAGTCAACAGAGAGAAATAGGCACATTCAGATAACGATTTATCATATACTAAAACAAATCTCTGATAAGTTAGAAAAATTGCTCTTTGGAAATGTGTTTCTCTTATTATTGGTAGTAGATGGAGTTTAAAGGACTTATTTAGGTCAGTCAACTAAATTTTATGTAGTCAGTGAGATGAATCCCTCTATACTGACTCAGAGAAGCCACTGCATAGTACCACTAGCAATGCACTATACTTGCATTTAACTAGCCTCAAATATTGTATAGAGTTATTGATCTTCTTTTTCTGTTAAACCTAGAAAGCCCACAAAAAGCTATCTTGTCTGGAGAGGCACAATTACTACATGAAACAAGTTTATTTCTTCAGCTAGAGATCTGGTTACTGGATCCACATGACTTTAACATCTCTGACTATCAGGGTATCCTTTCTGTCTTCAGCCTTGTGTGGCAGAAAGGAAATCAGGAGGAAAGAAATATCCACCCTGAGCTATGCGACCTTTGAGGAACTTCAGGGCTTTATGCAATCAGCACATTCTCTGCCTCGATGAGTTATACACTCACCTGTGTCACAATGCCAGGCATGTTTCTGTTTAGTAGCTGATTCAGTTTCTAAATTATATAACAAAATCAGTGGCTCCCATTACTTGTAATGTGAGCTATTAACTTTTCCTTTACCTCAGATGATTCAAGTAAAGGGATTCCCATGGGGACATTGTAGATGAGAAATGGAAAAAAAAACAAACAAAAAAACCAAACAACAAACCAACTAAAAAAGCCAAACAAACAACAACAACAACAAAAAAACACAAAGAAAAAGCAAAACCCACCCAAACAGGTTTGAAAACAAGGACAGTGAAAAAAGTCTTACAGCTTTTTCAGGCCACATATAATGCATACTGTACACTAACAAATCTTGGGGAATAATAACATACTTCTGTGTGATAAAATGATATCTGTGTCATGAAATCGTATGTTTTTACTGATCACACTGTATTAGAAGTAATAGAGGATGAAATGTAAAGTCGTGTGTTTGTGGGATTTTTATGATCTGTCATTTGTGACACGGGAGTCTCAGAAAACCACCACCAAAGCTCATCACCAGGCTGTCTTTTCTGTTGTTTGTGAAGAGCTCCTACAAATTCTTTTCACATAATTTCTTTTACAAGAAGTTTGTGTGGAGCCTATACATTTAGTCCGGTTATATTAGTGTTGTCTTTTTCTTATTTAAAAGTAATAGCTAAAGACCCCACCTAAAATGAAAGATTTCATGATTTTGGTCTAAGCAGAATGCAGAAGCACCACTAATCTGAGATTGGCAAAGTGACAAATGTCAAAGAAGAACATCAAGAGATGACCACGTAGGTGTCTATGCACAGAGGTGTCCCCACCTCCAACCTTGTTGCTCTATGCTGTGAGGAACGTGGAAGGACCAGCTGATCACGCTTTGCAGGGACAGCTTCAAAGTCCTGCTCAGAAGGAGGTAAAGCAGGGACTTCAGCCCACACAAGACTGGGAATCTGGGGGACTCTTTATTCTTTAGGGCTATTTAGTGTCAAATACATAAGCATACCCTGGAGACTAGATACCATTCTCGCCTTTGCTAATGCATCCCCTACTGTGAGCTGCAGTCATCTTTCCTCTTGCTTTTTTTTCCCTACAGGCCTGTGAAATTTGTAGAGTTACACAGCTTTTGGAGAGGAGAAGACTATCCCTTTCCCATTCTATCCCAGCTTGAAGTCATTCCAAATTTCAAATTTCACAAGGTACCTAACTCAAGTCTGCGAACGCTACCAAAGTCTAGAAGACAAGAAACATTTCAGATTCAATATTCATCTGTTTCCTACTGGCTGGTTTCATTGTCCCTCTCCGGGCTGGATATTTGGGCATTTAGAGTTGCCTCAAGCTCCCTGGTCACCACACAGAAAACTCAGTTCAGTGAACTGCATGCCGAGAGTTGGTTACCTAAAAGCTGGTTACTCGGCAAGATACAATTCAGTTCCTCTCTGGTTTGGGTATTTAGAAAACAGGCAGCTAGCTATAAACCGTCTTTAGATAGATATTATATATGTAGCTGGTACTTCACACTGACAGGGTTATTAATATCCTTAAAACAGTCTTTCACTAACATTGATAGGAGAATAGAAGCATCCCTCTAGGGCCCTTTGGCAGCAAGCCGGATGGCAATGACTTGCTTAGAGTTGTAAAATTCTTAAGCAAAGGTTAAAAAAATAATTTATTGTTGCTTACTAGCAAACAAGGCTTTGTTACCACACAGTGTTTAGCGTTTAAAAATAAAACTATACAAAATCTGTTTGCTTACTAGCAAACAGGGCTTTGTTACCACACAGTGTTTAGCATTTAAAAATAAAACTATACAAAATCTGTATAATGCACATTGTAATTTAGTTGGCAGGTGCTTTTCACTGTGTAATTTTAAATGGAATTATCCATAACTAGGTGCATTTCTAGTGCTCTCCAATGAGGACTGGATCTTGCCTAAGCTGATTACATATTTTCCTCATTAGTCTGGAAAAAATAAAAATCGTTGCTGATAAAGTCTGTGAGATAAAGAGAGATGTAAATAATATAAAAGGTAGAATTACTGTTTTGTAGTCTGTTTTCAAAAGAGCCAAGTATAAGGTCAGATATGAAGGCACTTATAATTCAGACTTTGTCAAAAGCATGGATTTCTCTCTCTTAAGGCCTGGGTGAGCCTTAACCATTTGCCAATGATGTAAGCAAAGAGCTTGCAAGTATAGCAATAGAGTCTCGCAAGTATAAGCAGGAAAATATGAAGTGGAACTAGCAAGTTTTAGAGACTGACACAGCTATGATTGAAGTATTTGCTTTACATCTTATATCTGCGATTCAAGCAGGAAGTTGAGAAATTTGAGAAGGTTCAGGGAAGAGTCATTCATATACATGATTAATGAGAAATTTAGCATCATTTACATGTAAAAGTTCCAAGAGAGGAAACAGAAATATGATTGCTGAGGAGTCTCCCTTCCAGAAAGTACTAGGTGAGATCTGGTGAAGGTGCTCGACTGAAGCTGGGTAAACTCAAGCTGGGTAAATTCATTTTAGTTGTGAGACTATTTAACCAAGTTACTAGGAGACACAGAGGACTTATTTTACTGACAATTAAGTTAAAACTGGATGTGATTTTCTAGATATGTTCCATTTCAATTACAGATATTTGATTCTTAAAAAGGCATTATACAGACTGTGAGAGGTGATGATCAACCTGTTTCCTTTATGTCTAAAATCTATGAACGATCCTGCTCTCATCTGGAAAGGGGAGGGGATCCTGCTCAAAAAGAAAGAAAAAAAAGAAGATACAGCTAATGGCAGAGAAATAAAATACTTTTTTTTTAAACTCTTTCAGTTCTGTACATGTGGTTTAAGTCAGCAAGGTGTGCCTTGAAGAAACCATCACCCAGGTTGTTTTAAAAGCTCATTTCAAACTGAATCGTGTTCTGCATAGTGAAGTTATTTGATCCCAGGCGTCCCACATCCATAGAAGCATCTGAGCTGCCAAATCACTGTACCTCTGTCGGTGTGACATTCCCTTCCCAGTAGCGCAGATACTGCTGGGATGGGAAAGAAGGATTACACAATATGAGGGTTAATTGGTGCCTTCAGAGCTGGTAGCCTAGCAAAGTACTTAACCAAAGCAGAAAAGCAGAGACCGCTGGAGAAACATCCCAGAGGAGGTAACACCCTGTGCTGACACTTCACATAAGTTAGGAAAACTTGTCTGAACCTCTGCTTCAACTGTCCACAGCAATGATTTTAAGTGAAGATTTACAGCTTCCAGGAGGAAACTGGTAAGTACTGGCTTTGTGGGTTGCATTTATTCCCAGGATACATATGGTATCAGACCAAGAGAGTTATGGAACTGTTTGTCTAGGGCTTTCATTCAAACAGAGATTCCCAAGAGCTTCATGTCTGTAAGGAAAAGTTGAGTTTTCTAGTATTTAGCTGATACAACAAGGCATTTCTTGGCTATCTCAGCTATGATCTGCCAACGTCTTATGCCTAATTGATAGATTAGGTGTTTTTGACAATTTCCCCTAAATGCCAAAATACTGATTTGAGTGCAAGAGCTGTCTGTTTCCAAATCCAAGGATGCTGATATGATATACCAAAGAGCATGATGTCCACTTCTTGAAAGAATTCTTTTCCACCAGGAAATAACTTGCCTTCTTTGGAAGCAAATGAGCTATGGTATGACCTCTTCAGTTTTGGCCTTAACTTCCCCTCAAGATGGACTTCAGCCTTGATAATTTGCCTGAGTAAAACTTAATTTCCTCTTTCACTTTCCTGACTGAAATGAGCGACTTGCTTTCAGAAAGTCACCTGACCCTTGTCACCAATCTCAAATACAAATTAGTAAAACAAAGCTTCTATTCCTCCTACTTTGAGCAATGCATGCCACGGATTCTTACTTTGATTGAAATTTCTGTGTAAAAAAAGCCTTAAAGCTCAAACAAAGCTCACTAAAACTTATTAGACATCTGTGCATTTCTACAAGGTGCTCATTTTGCTGCTATTGCTCATAATTGGTAGAAAACAGAATATCAGAAAAATCAGAGGTAAAAAGAATGCATTTCTGGTTGGCGCGATTGCAGCCAGTAACTAACAACTTCACCCAAATTAGTTTACCGCTTCTCCTTTTTAACACTAGAGCTTCCTTTGTCTCTGTCTGTCATGTTCATTTTGATTGCTGTCTGGAACATTTGCAACATTCAGGATTGGTTTCTGATTATGGCAATTTGATTTTCCCTGTGCTTGGTTAATTGCACCTCTCATTTCTCACGGATCATTATGAGAACAGATGACAACGGAAATCAGTTCCTTCAGAAAAAAATGTTTTTGCAGTCCCAGGACTCCAACCTCATGAAAATCTTCAGAAAATTGTCGCATCCTTTTTTTTAGAAGAATGCTTAAACATATGTTTATTTTATGTAAATTCTATTAAAAGGGGGTGTTTTCAAGAACACCCTACTGACTTAGTAACATACATCCCATTAACAGCATATGTCATTTTGGAGAGATCTACGAACATCTTAAAATTAAAGTAATTGCTGTTCTGAAGATAAAAGCTCTTGTGAATCCAATATTTATATAGAGTGCTCCTTTCTATACTCACCTATATAACAGAGGAAGCTGTTGTTCTTCTTTACCTTGCAGTTGCTTGAGGTAGAATTTGTCGGTCTTTTAGTGCCTGAAATTTATAAAAGGACAAAGTCTACAATATATAAAAAAATATGGCTGATAAACTCTGGCATAGATACGTATCATCTAAAGCTGAATAGATGCATCCCATCTGTAAGGTGAGGTCTGGATAAGCTATCAACCTTGGTCCAACTTACCTTCTTCGGAAATCAGCTGGAGCCATACGATTAAATCCTGTGGAAGAAGCATTAAGCCAGAAATGGAATTTATGGAAAAATTCATCCTTGTTACAGAGATGTAATTGAAACTTGCAAACTGTCAGTTGTAAGGCAATCTGCATTCTACTGAAGGTAGTTACTTTGCCATAACTAAGACATGAAGGATGCGGTAGTCCGTGCTTGTCTTTAGTGAGATATTCATGTGAAGGGCCTAGATCCATCAAAAGGACAAAAGATGTTGCAGTTGCATAAAAAATTGCATTACTCTTAATACACTAAACCACAGAAAGGATCTTCCATATAAAAAGACATGTTCTGTGATACAAAGCCCAGAGAAACTTTATAGACCACACTAAAATCTCCCATTCATCCATTTGCAGGGAGAGCATCGTTTAACACGCGTTATTAACTGTATTCTTAGTTTTACATTGTGCAGCTGAACATATTTATTTTTTGCCATGCTGTCTAACGCTCCATGCTGCAGGATATTGGAGTCTAGTGGACCATGCAATTAGAATGCCAGGGCGATGGTAACTTATGCAACTTAGATATGAAATTTTGCATGGGATAACAAAACAATGTGCGCTAGTTATGCTCCACTGCAAAATCCATCACCAGCGGAAGCATTCTTTCATGAAACAAAATAAAAAATAAGAAAAAAATAGAAAAGTAGAACAGAACAAAGCGTTATGCCAGTAATACCATATTGTTATCTAATTGTATCTCCTAACAAGAATGTAAAAATATAATCCCCTTCTAAAATGATTCAGCCACATCTAACATTAACTAGTGACACAACTACAGACATGCATATGGTGTGTTTACCAAGTACTTCTTTTCAAAAATTACCAGCTGAGAGAAATGTATCACGCTCTAACTGTATTCTATTTTTTCAGGTTCAGACATATTCTCCTCATGAATTCTTGCTTACTGTTGCCTTCGGCAAACTTTCCTAAGGTTCCAGGGTGAACCTCTGTTAGATTGTGCCAGGATCTAGTAATCAAGCGTGAAACTCTTGATACAATTGTCCAGCTAACCAGATTTTTTTTGCATAATTTTCACTGGATATTGACTTCAGAGGCAAAGATTGCACTGAAGAAAGATTAAAGATTAAATCAGGTTGCCTCATTAAATTTAAGGTCGGAAGACAGGATCTCCTCTGCGGCATTCAAAGGCATGTGCTCATCTCCCTTTATTATGCTGGGAATTTAGGCTTTTGTTAAACGCCTAAATTAAACCCCATATTATGTTATTGTTTTGAAATTTTATAGTTTGCAGACATTAAGGCCAGCTGGTATCGAGTTTTCTGCATCTTAAAAATTAATTACATCGTTTTGCATATATGACTTCTAACAATCTGACTTTGTTGACAGTCATCAGGACTGTCCATCCATCCCTTCCCTTTATAATTACTAAAAGCAAATTTCTTAACTGGATTATTACACTTTATAGAATAAGTAATTTTCAAACCAGGAGGAGGTGCTGTAAAGGTTCCAGTACTATGCCATGCAGCAGGATTTTAACTTAATCTCTACTGGAATTTACCCATGTCCATACAAAGGGTCTTTTGATTTCAGGCCGTAAAAGCAAGCTAACTAGTACGACAAATTACACAGGCTTTTGCTAAATCAGCTCTTTAACAATAAAGTTCTTAGTGGATGGAGTAGTAGGTCAAGGAAATGCAGCCTCTTTTTTTTTTTAACCTGTATGATAAACATCCTTGAGGCATATCCCTTAACAAAAGCACCTGTCAGTAGCTGCAGAATTTAAATTCAATTTCTCTGGTCATTAGAGATAGATTTGAAAAGCCAGACGTCAAGGCAGGTGCCACACTATATCTGATAGCAAGTTAATGGCCCTTGAAATTCAGAAGCAGTATGTCAGCCCTAACAGTTCCCTTTGTAACCAGCTCCCCCTCTTCCAGGCTTGTGCCTTCCTCTGTGTTTCCATTGCTTTTATTAAGATCAGCAAGTGAATGTGAGAATGATGTTGTTTTTCTGTTTAGATGGGCTAACATATCACGTTATATTATTTTAATGTTCATCATCTCTGGGGCTTCATGTCTGCGAAGCTTCAGTTTTATGGGTGTTTTTTTCAAACACAGAAAAATGATGTCGATGCACTGCAAATAAACTGTATGCACTATTAAATGGAGTAGTGTTGTTTCTCTTCCTGGTTATTAAAATATTTCATTTAAGCCAGATTTGTATGGCTTTCTAACCTTTCTACCTTATGAGATGGAGAAGATTTTTGGAAGGCTAAAGAGGGAGCACTAAAATTTCATTGCAGAACGCTGGACCAAATGCTGGCTTTGACCGGCACTATGCAGTTGCAGGTGCAATTTGGCTTCTTAGCTTTTAAAACACCAGTTGGGGTAAAACAATCATCCTCTTTTCAGACTGCCTCAAGTGCCTCATCAGATGGCAGCAGTGTTTTATAGCAACCCGTTGAAAGACATGTCACACACACCCCAGGGAGTAAAAAAGATTTTTTTTTACAGGCAGGGTTTTTTTGAATGCGGTGCAGAGTCATCCCTTGCTGTAACATTCCCTGCTTATTCGAACACAGACTATGCCTGCATTTAGAATAACAGAATAAATAAAATGGTAGTAGTAAAAAACAATCCTCAGCAAGTGAAAATTTTCAACGGTTTACAGGGTTTTTTTGCTACCTGAGCATGTATTTTTTCCATTTAGGGTGACAATTACTAAAATTTGGCCAGCTCTACTATCGCCTAGGAAAGTTTTGCTCAGCACATCTGACACACCAATTACATTTTAGAGACGACCACAACATAAATGTTTAACCAAATCTGTGGGACATCCAGAAATGTCTGAGTCCCAAACGTAGGACTTGTAGATCCAGCTCTGCGACATGCTTGATGAGACTTTCTGCAGGTTGCTCCTGATAGGGTTGGTGTCTTCTCCAGCTGCTGCCGCCCCTTCCTTTTCCTTTCATTGTATCAGGTTCGTCAATCCTGTGAGCGTGTGATGAGTCAGATCAGCTCTCATGTTAAGTGGCTTTGGCCAGCCTAAGGGCTGTCTATAGGAGATGTGTATGGTTCATTTCTATTGGCTCGTTAACACCAGCTGAATGAAATTAGCTGTTGGCCCACTCACCAAAAAATGCTTAGCACCATCATTTCCATTCCTTTGAAGAGAACGTTCCTGTCATTTATTTACCAATGCATTGATTTGGAAAAAAAACCAAATTGCAGTATCTAAACTAAGGTGCTAAGGGGGAGGAGGTAATACAATTGGGGTGGGGAGGGAAAAAAATGAAAGGGAAAAAAAAAACAAAACAAACAACTAAAGTCAGTATTTTGATAAAATTCTGGGCATTTTTCTGATTCCTGGGAACATTCAGAAGTTAACAGTAAAGTTCTGGGAATTTGTTCCTTTACTGTTTCAGACCACTTTTGAGGAATCTCAGTTGTATTTTTAAATGGAAACAGATGTAAAATACCCCAGTGCTTTTCAAATCCCAGCAGCTGGCGTGTGGCATTAGCTGGCGATGCCTCCCCTCCGAGAGCATCCCTCTCCAGAGGCTGCGGGAGCACCCAGCTGGCCGAGAGGCACAGACGAGTCCTAGGCATGCCTAGGGAAGCACCAGCGCACATCTGATTTTCTTCTAATTATATCTCGGCAATCATCCCCGTGGAAAACAGTTTAGATAAACATGTCTCATGCAATTCTGTCATGTAGCAAAGACCTGGAAGTTACATTTTAATTCAATTGACTCAGGGTGCAGAATACACGAAGGGCTGAGGCTGGGCAGTCTATATCCATGCCGTAAAGGTTTGCCCACGTCAGTAATCCCCACCTCAGAGCCTCCAGGGAGAAGGGATGCCCAGGGAGAAGGGATGCTGCACAGCCTGCGCTCATCAGCAAGCACACGCTGAACTGGGCAGCAGGGCTCAGACTTCAATAAACTTACTCCACAGAAAATTCCGAAGTTACCTTTTATTCTATATCACTGCAGAAACATAAAAAGTTTAATAAATATCGAAGTTCAATTAAGAAGTGTAATATATATTAAAATAACCATTGGAATTTAAAAGAAAATGAATTATTGATCAGTTTGGGGAGGAAGGGGGAAATGTCTCATTTCAGGCATTTTAAATTTGAATGGAAACTCTTTAAAAGTGGAAATAATGTCATTTATATATTTAAAACACTTTTCCCTTCAACATTTGAACAAAATGAACATGCTCCCATGATAATTTTACATTTTGGCAAGCTACTTTTCTGACCAAAACAATTAATTTGAATATATTTTTCCAGCTCCATTGTTATATTTTTAGCTACAGGACGAATCAAAGTGACAGTCATAGACTTTCTTTGCCATTTAAAGTTTATATAATTTTCCTTAAAGCCTACTTAGAAGTCAAGTGAGAAGAGGTTCATTAAAAAAATATTCCATGACAGTGGAATACTTCTGCTCAGCAAGACAGAAGGAAAAAGGGGCCATAACAAGAGGTTTTTCCCCTCCCACAACACCTCCCCCCCAAGACCACTTCCTTTTTAAAAATATATAGATATGTTGGCGTGTTGCCTAGTGAAGGATTTTGTAGATTAACAACCTTCTGCTCCCATAAGGTGGCACACAGACCAGGTCCCCATCTAGTCAGGTGTGACAGAAAGGGCTGAGCAATTCTCTTCTTTGGCATATTAAAGATTTCAGAATTTGTCTTCCTGGCTGCTGTCTGAAAGAGGCAGAAGTGCCCACTCTAGCTCAGGCAGCTCATTTTGGAATCATTACTTTCAGTTCCATTGCAAGTTCAATAACACATTATGTTTCAGTCTAGTATGTTTCCAACAATAAAAATACCAACACAACTTCATAACAATGATCATAATAATCAAACCAGGTCTGGTGGCTGTTGCTGGAGAAAAGCCCAATGGCTGCCTGATCTGGGTGAGACTGAATTACCCCATGCCATATCTATTTTGGCAGTTACATTAGGGTACAATTTATTGGTATGTGACAGATATAAGGGGAAATTCTGGAGATTTATTCTCACTTACAACCAGACAGAATTATAAGTGCTTCCCCTTTACTTTCCTAATTCCTCCCCAAAGCCATATTCCATGTACTGAGAAAAAGTAAAAAAAAAAATTCAGCTACCACCATCCTTTGAAGACTGTGTGATCAAGCCACAATGCAGTTTCCCAGAATTTCTGGAGTGGCTTCACAAACTGATCCTTGCAAAAGAACAGCAGCAGGAAAAAAAAAAAAAAAAAAGACACAAAAAAAAGACACTAAAAAAAGAGTAACATAATCACATAATCCTTCCCAGAGTATGCTAGAAGGGAAAAAAAACCTGGCACAAAGATGCTGATCTTTGGACCCACAGAGAATTCACATCGTGCTGCTGCCACCCATGAGACTTGCTCCTGTTACTAATGGGTCTATAATAAAGCGTCAGCTTTCAGCAAGGAGGCGTATTTTTGTAAGTTTTACTGAAGCAACGATGGCCATCCAGGATAACATGGCTATTAGTTGTGTTACAGTAGCTCTTGCAAACCCTGACTGCCACTTACATCTCCACACGAGGACACACAGAGATGTCTATACGTATTTAAAGTGCTGCATTTCCTTTGGAATTTGGTAGGGAGGCATCTTCCAACCTGGAGGATCTGGCTTTAAGTGATATACTGTATGGTATAAAGAGGCAACGTGTACTAGTAAATTAATCACGGTGGGTAGCAAGTCCAAGGGCTGCAACAGGAGCATCAATATTCTGAAGCTGCTGAAGCAGTCTTGTCACACATTTGGCTCACACCATGAAGAACCATCCCAAACAATTCTTAGAAATAATTTGGAAATTAGCACTTGTCAGGAAATATTCCCAAGAGGTCAGCTGGATGGAGCCGTATGCCTCTTAGGCTAGAAGTGCTTAATAATGTGTATGTGGTCAAACTGTGCCAGTTGGCTTCTGTGCCAAGAACAGGCCCTGACACTGTTATTTTACTAGTATAGATGCAGCCAAAGAGAAACACTAATAAAATTAGTCCGAAACTACTTGGTTCAAATTGCTATCACTCAGCTATCCATAAAAACTATAGTCCCTTGAAGAGAAAGAAAAGAAATGCACACGTTCCACGGAGGATGGGGCAAATGGTCAAAGGGTAAACTCTACTTGCTGCCAGACGTCTTCTTCATTCGAACATTACTCACTCAGGAGTACTAAGAAAACTGTGGTATTTATGCTATAAGAAAAAAAAAAAAAAAAGGATTAGGAAACAGCTAGCAAACAGAGAAATTCTCAGGATGACTGTTGGAAAAATTATTCTTTCCCTAACAGTGATCAGTATGAAAATGGAGCTTATTCTCTGTGCTTATATTTAAACAAGCACCTGCTCCAATGTGATTTTTTACCCAGGGTAACACTAAAATTAAACTTCGTTCACCGAAGCACCCTAATGACTGGAGGCAGCAGACAGTACAGGCAACACGCGTATGTCAGGGCTCCCTGTCTCAGGAAAGCCCCAAGCACACTCTCTCACATTAAGCCATTGAATCGTCACAGCAAAGTCAAATACATTTCCCAGACTTTAGGGATTATTAATACTTCTGATATTATATGTCCTTTTTCTCTACGCCAAAGGAATGACCAGCTCTGGCAGTCTATTCGCTGAGTGTTACCGGTTTGTACTGATCAACAGTTTAAAGAAAGTGGAGCCAAGGAAAGGGAAAGCCCATCCAAACCCACCTGTCTGAGAATGAATGCAACACTCTGAGCTACAGAACTCTTTCCAGAAAAGCTTCAGGTATGGGAAAACACCTGCATATACCAAACATTTGATTGGGGCCCTCATTTGGTTACATGAGCTTTGAGATTCCACTCATTATCATATGTCCAGCTTTCACACAGCACTTTGTGCCACAAATTAAAAGATTTCAAAGGGAAAAGGCACACAGGTTTCCTCTTAATGGGTAATTTTTTGTGCTTATGAACTATTTGTTATTATTGTTGGTATTATTATTTCTTTTCAGACCTTAAACAATGCCAAAAACGTTATTGTTCTTAACAAATACACCAAGAAACTCAGCCCTTGTTGGCACACTCAGAATTTGCTTTTTTTTTTTTTTTTCAGTGGCACTTTCAGATAAAAGTTTGGCAGGAAAAATGATGATCTGTGGAGGAGGTACACGTTTTTGAACTATATAACTGATCTGTGGTTTTTAAACTTCAGAAGCTTTACAGGACTGTAGGGAAAAAGCGCAGAGGGGCATTACACAGTGGCAGACGTAGCTGTGAAACTCTTGGGTAAGGCTGGGGGGGGTGTTTCAGAGTGATAGGGGTTTCCCCTCAGCGTATTAGGTGGGCATACATTGCCTCTGAGGGACTGGTAGGAGAAAGGGAGCTCCCTTAGCTCCCTTCTTGGACAGAAAAGGAATTGTAATGAGGAATACCTCATATATCTCTGATATTTTGGTTGTACTGGAGGTGAAACATGGCTCTGTTTCAGTACTCTGAATTTCCATTTAAGTAATTGACAATGGCAACCCAAACTTAGCTGTGTCCAATTAAATAAATTCTTGCTGGCACTTCGAGAGTCAATAATTCTCTGACAGTAATTAAAAATACACACAGGCATTTGCCTATCCAAAACGAAAATAGGTACCTTCCCCAAGCTTCAACTATCCCTTAGAGAGATCATGATCTGTGTTCGATACTCAGTCTGGTTCAGGACTGTTCTGTATTTATCCAAGACATGGATGGCTATTGTTGCACACTTCTATGATTTAGCTACTTTTGAGTTGTCTTTTAAAAAATTATCCTATAGTTACATGATTTAAAAATGCATTACAATAATTTAAAAAGGAATTGTGGAGTCTCATGAAAAAAAAAGTACAAGAGGTTATAATTCTTTCTGTAATACATAGTAACCTTGTGAAACTGAAATAACTCTTTCTGTAATACACTGTAAACTTGTGAAATTGAGAGAATGAAATCCAGAATTTTCACTTAGAATCCATCTGGATATATCTTTTAATACTGGATCTTTTAATACTGGATCTCTACTGGATACCTTTTTTATACCGTACATGTCTTTTAAGCTGAATTTTTCCTTTCCCATCATCCAGAGTTTAATTAAAGAAGGTCCCCAGCTCTGAATCCCCTGAACTTGATGGTGTGCTGTCATGAGGGCAGGGACATGCCTCCACGGATAACTGACTCCCACTAGCAGGTTTTTCTAACCGTGTTACAGAAGCTGGAGAAGACTATCAAACTGCAGATCTAACTGAAGTATTCTCAGTTGGTGTTTCTCAAAGCATCTCCATGACTGTAATGGAGCTTCAGTATCTCAGCATCTCATTTGAAGGCACTTTGCTGCTAACGGATTCCCCAGCCCTTATGTGCCCTGCAGTGTTTCCAGTTCTGTCCCTCCTAGACATGCAACATACAATGTAGTGTCCGTTCATCTCCTTTTTTAACCTTGCAGCTCAAACCCTTCCCACTTACAGGAGGATGTAATAGCCTCATTGTAATTGATTCCTGGTCTTGTCATGGCTGTATTCATTAGCAAATGTGAAACGCAAAGGTCAGCCTATGTCTTACGACAGTTGGTATTCTGTCCAGAGCGTACCACTCAGTGTGAGAAAACGCAGCAGAATCAGGTCTCGTATTACAATCTCAACAGTTTCTTTAGTAATTCCACCAATCAATAAAAAACTGCATGATATAAATGTTCAACCTTCACATGATAGGACAAATTAATATTCGTTCAGAGTTTCAGTTCAAGTGCTATCTCTGTAGCAGCCCTCGGCAGCACTCCTCATTAGTCTTAGTGAGTATATTATCTTTCTTAATTAGAAACTCTTAAACTTTTTAGTCACGGGAATTCAATGGTAAAAAAGGAAGAAGAAATATTGTGTGATTCATTTGATTCATTTTAATTATAGATTTACAAGCTCTTGACTGGAATAGGAGACTGGCAGTTATGGTCTTGGTCTAGCATTAGGTAGGTAATAATGTCTTAGATACACTCTATGCCATTCAGGAAACAGAACTAGCCTAGGATAAACATGAAAGAAAAATTTCTGCGTGCAAGGGAACGGGTATATAATCACCCAGTGGGACTATGAATGATGGAGTTTTCTGAAACAATTGGGAATCTTCCAGTTCACGTGCAGAGCTTTAGCAACGAACTGAATCCCGCACCTGTGAGGTCAGTGGGAGGTCAAGAGAAATGCACCAAATCAGGGGTTCTGGTGAAATCTTGGACTCCTTAAACTCAACAGCAACACTCACGCTGACATCGGGTTGTTCATAGACCATGCTGTGCTCAGTGCAGCAGAAGAATTTTGTCTCCTTCTGAGGGAAAGGGGTTTGCCTTTGCCTACCCTGTCTCCACCCATCAGCTCTTACCCTCTGTAGTCTACTAACAAAAATGATGGATTTGGATATTTAGCCATGAACACTAGTAAAAGTCGGGATGCAAATATATAATTATCTTATTAATGTCCCCTACCTCCCCAATGCCCCATTAACTCTTTTAACATAGCATGCAAAGAAATGGAGCTATTTTGAGAACAAAAACTACAGATTTTTGCTATGATTGCAGCCGGTGATGTAAATCATATCAAAAGACAAACACAAATAGATTTTTCAGCTAAAATTGCTATTTTTGCAGCTACTTTTTCTTGATCAGATGTGTATGCATCAGTTTGTCCAACATTTATTCTTCCTTACTTTAGGCAACATTTATTCCACCTAACTGAAGGTCAGGGTCCATCTCACCCAACTCCAATCATCTAAAAATTAGACACTTGCAAGTCTTAGTAATTCCTCTGAACTTTCTCTGTGATCTTAAGACATAGGAAGACACCTATGTATGTAATTCACCCTACCGGTATTAAGGGTCCAAGATAAGAGGCAGTATGCTCTGGAGATACCTCTGCAGCAGAGGAAGCTAAACCTTTCATTTTCTGGGTTCATCATGTAGGTGGTTATGGCTCGCTGTGCTGTTGGCTTTACAACGCTTCCAGTAATGGAAATGTGGAAATATACAGCTGGAAGGAAGGAGAAGCAGGAACATAATCCAAAATGGTCTGTGTAACACAGCTGTTGGGACAGAAGAGTGGGTGTGCACAGGAACTGTGAACTGAGCACTCAAAGCTGCGTGAAAAGGCATTTGCCCCAAACTGGTCATATTAAAGAGGAAGGCACCACCAGCCCATTGAGGAGCAACTGGTGAATTGCAGAGAGCCTTTAGACACTAAGGAGTCAGCTTTAAAAGGGGCAGGCGCAGAGCAACGACAAGGCAAACACCCACTTTGTTGCTGCCAGAAGCAACCTCATGGCATCACCACCCTGCCCAGGCCACCCTGCGCATCCTCCCCAGGGACAGTGCAGGGACTAACACCCAAACAGCGATGGAAGTGGGGGCAGGGAGCAGGGACCCACAAGTGCACGTGTGCAACCTTGGGGGTGGCAGCCAGGGACGCCCCAGGTGCCATCTCACAGGAGTTTCTCCCCCATGTGAGCATCAGGGTTGGCAGGGAGCAACACGGGCTCTCAGAGCACTGGAGCAGCTGCATCTCCCATGGGAGAGGGGGGTGCCAGTAGGGACTGCACCCCCCAGAGAGGTGCATGTGCCTGAAACCCACACAGCCTGTGGGTGAATGTGTGTGTATGTGACTAAAACCTTTCTTTAAAATGAGGTATAGCAGGAAATTTCAAAATCTGTAGGTGTTTATTAACATTTTGTAAGTGTGTAGTGTTGTGGTTGCGTATTGTTGATAATGATCCTAAATCTACAGTTCACTGTTTGCTGATTAAGTATTGTTAATAAATCAACAAACCATTTTGATCATGATTTGATTTAACCAAATGAAGTGAGTAGGTTTTTATTGTTTATTATAGTTGTTTATTACCATATGACATTGAGCTGACATTAGTTTGAGGTCACTCATGTGTCGATTTGCAACTCTGGTCCTCAGCAAGGAGGAGGTTCCCTCTCTTTCCGTCATGCAGAGCAGTGGCACCATTTTGAAACTCAGCTGCCCAGGTTCTGCTTGTCAATGTAATAAACTTTTTGTTGTCTGATATTGAGAACTTCTCCCTAAATATAGGAAGGCTATTTATTAATTGGTTTTTTTGCTAGTGACACCTAAAACTTAATAATAATATCAGTATATCATATGGTAATGATAATTTCTTTAACATGATGACAGACAGTTTGACACTTATTGTAAAAGCCAAGAAGTTCTATCCGTCAGAAAACACGGATAAAAAATAAATTATTCTGTGCTAAATTTACCTTAAATTTTGGTCCACTTAATGTCTGTCTTCAATTTCTATTGTCTTAGTTTAACAAATGGAATCATAAATAATGCAATCGACATGAATTGCACTTATTTGCAATTAGAATTTTTTTCTGTACTCTGTTTTATGAATATTTAATAAACTGTGTAACCTTGATGGAAGGAGTGCAATTTAGAAGGCCATAATGAATATTTAGAAAGTCTTGCTTTGTGATCTCAATTTCTGATTTTAAATTAACATCCAGTAAATCTTTCTGAACAATGCTCGTCTCAGCAAGTTTAGTATTTTCCTGATCTAGAAATACATGGATAATTTCAATATATGTTTTCTACTTCAAAAGAAGTAGGTGCTTTTCTTAAGTTTCTAATAATTATGACAAAGTTTTAGAGGAAAGGAAGCCTAAAATTACATATATTATGGTATGTATTGAAAAGAAATTAAAAAAAAAAGAAAAAGTTACTCTTAAGATGTATATTTAGGATGTGTGATGCTAAAAAGAAATATTATATATACCAGAGGCTATTAGAATAGAAACAATGATTCACTGACAGCTTAGTCTTTGCTTCTTTGCTGAGGGACACGAACAACTAACCAAAAGTTTTGTTGGGTTTTCTCCAGTTTGCCACAATACCTTTATTTTTAAATATACTGTCATGGGGGGAATACAAACCCACTGCTATGGATTTGCAACATTCACATTTACCCGTCAATTAAAATACAGTAAAGAGAAATTGAAAGAAGATGATTGTCAAAAAAGAGGAATACTGTGAGGCATATTCTTCTAGCAACAAGAAAAATCTTGTGATTCGGTGGATATTATTCAATCAAAATCAGGCTTATTCTTCTGAAAAGTGCATGAGATACAGGACAACAGAAGCTCAAAATTGTGTAAATCTCATTTTGGAGGCAATTACGTGGAGTGCTGTGACATTTGCAGGTCTCTGCAAAGTGCTATGGATCAGTAGTACCTTGAGGATGAAAAAAAAAGTCCAACGTGGGACTGTGACATCTCAGAGATCCCTCCCTTCAGCTTGCTTTAGAATTAGCTCAGGAAACTCCTGGAGGAATTGAGCTGGACACACAGGAAATCTGTTACAACTGCACTGCATTTCAGAGCCGACAGGCACTTACAGTTCAGGCCCGTGGGGGACACTGGAGGCAGGAATCTAGCTAAAGCACAAAATAAGCTGGCAAAACAGAACCAATTTTCTGTTCAGGAATTTTACTTTTCAGTTAAGCCTCTTCTAACTAACTGAACTGGCTGAAATTAACAGCATATTATTCAGGCACTGTTCGCTCCCAGAGTGATAAAACCTGATTATTTCTAATTTATGCCAAGGAAAGTCATGCAGAGAGGCTCTTGCTTATACTTATTGCTATAACAACCAAGGTCAGATAATTTCGTTATTTGCCCCATTGGAGGGTCGGAAGCAGAAAAGCGTAGAGAGGTCCCACCTGTGGGGATGAGCAGACAGGACAGCTGACCCCAAACTGACCAACAGGGTATTCCATCCCATCTGCCTCATGCTCAGTATAAAACCTCAGGGATCAAAGGGTCAGCCCTCTTTCTTCAATGGCCGGCGTCCGAGGAGGACTCTGTTCGTCTGCCTTTGATCCCGATGCGTGCATTCCTGGATCCAGATTCGGAATCCATCTGTCGTGGAGTCTGGGACATTCCCAGTGCCTGCCGGTGACATGATCGTCATCCTGGGTGCTTGATATGGTTTTGTATATATTTCATTATTTTCTTTTTTTATAGTATTACATTTTCTTTTTTATTATTTTATTAATAATATTTCATTGAAGTCGTTTAGTTTCTTTTAAACTCACGTGTCTCTTTCTCTCTCTTCCTCCACTCCGTGAAGGGAGATGCTCTCCCTTCTCTGAAGGGAGAGAGGTCAGAGAGCATCTGTCGTCCATTTCATCAGCCAGCCCAGCCCAAACCACGACATTTGCAAAAGATAGTGGAAACGGCTCTAGGAAGAAAGCTAATAGCCAGCTGTAATAACAGTTCCCTTCAGCAGAACAGAGTGGGGAGCAGGCGTGGGGCGCTCCTGTGCACTGGGGGAGGCTTGTTCCCCCTGTGCTGTCCATCTTCATGATCAGGTTGTAATTACATGGCCTCGTGGGCAGCTCCAGTGCTCTCTGACAAGAGCAGGATTAATCATCGCAGCGCTAAAGTCCCTTCGTCAGCAGAGACACCCAAAACTGGCATCGTAGCTGTGAGCTTCTAAGCACGTCCGTTCATAGCAGAGTGCCTAAATTCTGGTGTGGGCAACAAAACAAAGCAATAATTTGATTCCCAACAGCTTTTCTTTTATATCAGAATAATGTATAAATACCAGTACGGCGGCACAGTCTAGAGTGAAATAACTGCTTCAAACAGGGGTTCATTTGGAATTAGATTATTAAATTACTTGAGTTTGGTATTTGATTATAAAATAGTTCTGAGCTTGTTGGCATTTTATCTGCTATTCTTATCAAAGTTGACACAAGAAAATATTTATCCTAGCTATGAGAATGGAAATTATCTCGTGGAACATGAACATTACTGCTTAATACATGGGTTTCAAAGTCTTCCTAAGCAAGCTATTGCTTTGTTTATCTTTCATTTGAGAGTCAAGATAAAACATAAACAGAAATGAGCTTGTTTTCCTGAAGCTGGAACTGTTTTTAAGAATGTTCTGACTGCAAAGATGGAAACAAGACTTCAAGTATTTGCATCGTAACTGTCTTCAACTAGTGTTTGATCAAGAAGGGGAAAAAAAGAAAAAAAGGAAAAAGGATTGATTTGGCTGAATGCTGTTATATACCTTTCTTTACAATGGAAAATTTTCCATGAGGAAAGAAATGGTTATTCAAATGGCAAAGAGAATAGCTGATCCCACAAAGCAATCAGGCACAGAAGGTGCTTTAAAAGAGAAAGAACAAGTTGTTAAAGCTCAAGTTGAAAAAGCCGAGAGCTGTGATTCATAGGTCCCGGGTTACCACTCACTTTGACTTAGAGTCTATGCACGCAGCTGCTGACTTAGGCTGCTGTTATTGCAGAGTGATGTGAATGATGAAGTCTCTGTTGCTGTGTGTCTGGAACAGGAATTTTTACTTCTTTTTAAAAGATAAAACACTCTTAACGAGGTAACAAAATCAGACCACCAGGGAAACCATAAACAGAGACTTCATTCATTTCCACCATTCCTGTATTCAAATAAGGTGATGGTCCTGCATGTACAGAATTTACATTTCCAATGTAATTTGATATTCCCCGAAAATGTCTGAAGGGGGTATTACCCTATGATTTTTATTTCAAGGAAAATATTCAACTTTCGAAAGGAACTATCGTGCAAGGCCAGGTTGTCTAACCAGCAAGGTGTGTGAACAAGCCCCATTTTTTTCTGGTCTCAGTATTTGTATACATATCAGATATATAGCAGTCTATAAAAGACTAGTGCCTGAGACATTTGTTTTTCATAAAAATGAACCCTGTGGATTTTATTTTTTTTTTAAATGTATAACTAAATAATTTATATGCTTATAAGCTGTAAACTCTTATCCAAAAAATCTCCCTCTCGTGGCTAAGATTACATTACTTCTTGAAGATTCAGGTTATGATTTTTGGTTAGCTGCTTCTTTTATTAGAAAATTTCTAATGGGAAAGAAAACAAATAAATACTTTTAAGTTACTTCCTTATAAGTTCTGACTACATTCCAATAAAACATTACAAATGATTGGCATGATTCAAAGAATACCAGAAAAATCAGCACTGAAGAAATAAATATTGCAGACAATTCAACTTAGTGTTGTGAACAGGCGGTTTCTCTTAGGTTTTTGTTTCTGTTGCAAGCTGGAAAAAATTACATTAGCATGAATAGGGATGAAATTATTAAGATTTGTGTCCACGAAGTCACAAAGAAGTTAATGGCAATATCTCTTTGATTTTAATGGTATCAAGACATTATTCTAGGTCTTCAAGCCTAGGCACAGTGGTCAGGTACATGATGCCATGACTCAAGCTTGTAGAGCCATGTCTGTCCAAGCCAGCTTGAGCCAGCATGGCATTAGTTCAATTGCAGGAGCTCAGAGTAGACAAGATGGATTTTATGCCCTCAGCTGGTGTCAGTACACCCACAACTGGGCTGCTACCTGTGCCTGATGTAATCACTTCAGTTATGGAGCTCTCTAACCCATGCAGAAACACCAGAGACAGTAGCATCTCCAGAACCCTGAAGAGAACGGCTGATTCAGCCCATGCTGCACCCACGTAACTGAATCTCGGAATCATGGAATTTTTCAGAGTTGGGAGGGACCTCTAGAGATCATCTAGTCCAACTCCCCTGCTAAAGCAGGATTGCCTAGAGCACATTACTCAGGACTGCATCCAGATAGGTCTTCAAAGTCTCCAGAGAAGGGGACTCCACAACCTCCCTGGGCAGCCTGTTCCAGTGCTCTATCACTGGAGCACTCCAGCGCCTCCAGCGTTCTCCGAGCCTCCTTGTTTTTCTCACACCCCGTGCCACCAAGCCATCGCGAGTGGCGCTAGCTCATCAATCTTTCACGGAAGCTTATTGCGCTCTCACAGCTATCAAGTCCTGAACAGCCTGCAGGAGCAACCATAAATATATTACCTTTGATGTGCTAAGACTTCCTGAGGAGGTGGCAAATGTCAATACAATTGTATCTAATATTCCCACTAAAGACAGCAGTGTGATTCCTACTGGTTCCAAACAGTATATGTGCACCACTGGGCAAGCACACTTTTCAAAATGGTCATGGACCTTAGCTACACAGAACAAGAGACTTACTAGAAAAATCCATAGTTTTCTTACAGCTGACACATCCAGAATTCCTTCCAAAACAAATTAGGACACACTGGTGTATGGTCACGCTCAGGTTTCATCCTCACAGACAGTTGGGATGGTGCCAACTTGCAAAGCTAAGCACCAGAGCCAAAGGAAATTCAATGAGGCATACCTGCCCAACTTTACTGACATAGACAAAGGGCTCATGACATAGCTTACAATAAGAACTACAATTTCTGGACAAAGGCTTGCAAGGCAGAGGTGAATTTTACTCTTTGTTATTACAGTTTTCATGTATCATGGTCAACCGCTCTTATTTTTTGTCACTTCAGCACTGAGTCAATAGGATGCTGGATAGGGCAAATGGACTTTAATCAGGTAAGCTAAGAAAATGAGAAGTCTAACAGTTATCTAAAAATTGCTTGGAAATAAGGCAAGTGCACAGAAACTTATGATGGCATAAAATTACTGTAAGATTTACTTTGTAAGTAAGTTCTTGTAGGGCACGAACAGGCTGGAAATGGGAACAAAAGCAATACAGAGAAGACAGCCAACAAAGTCAGTCATGCTGACAGGGCTAATGCAATAACACTTTTCAAACTGTACAAACATTTGGAATACAAATGGTCTATTCCTTTCAGCACAGCATGTTTTGCTCTACAAATATCTTGAGCTTTGATTTAGCAAAGCATTCAGCCATGTGCTTGCCTCTAAGCACATAGTTAAATTCTACTTGCCCCATCCTAGATTTACTATATTGCAGGTCTGGAAATTCACAGTGTTTGACAATGATATAGAAAGCTTCCCTTTGCCCTTCAGAAGTCTATCATTCATCCATCAGTCGAGAAAGTTTCACATTTTCATTTCTTGCACTGATTGAGAATTATATACTTCTAGAGAAAAAGAAACCCCAGGTGGTAGGAATGAACCACTCCAAAAAGAATGAAGTCGGTCATGTACCAAGCTTATAGTAGCCTGGTGGGTTGGCAAAACCTATTTCAAATTGGTGAATGTAGTACTCCTCTGCTTCGGTCTGCGCAGAGGAGGTTTCAGCTTGCCAGTGTGGTTCAATGAAAACCAGCAATGGTCTCTATGCATAAACCTGTGGACCAAAGTGGAGCAGAAACCATAAAAGGCAAAATGTTTCCTGATCTAATATAGCAAACATCAAAGAAGAATAAAGAAAAATTGCAATCACGTTCTGAACGACAATCTGAAACTGGATTTGAGAAAAGAGTGGGGGATCTGGGGACTAGCCTTGACTAAAAAGATCCTTAGTAAAGTGTACTCACTTTCCTAAGATGCTGTCTCTTGTTTCTTTCACAGTGTATTCAAAAGAAAAGGGATGTTGTATTTTTCTCCCAATTAACATCAAAGGATCATCCTGAAGAACTGAAACAACCCTTAAGTTCCTGCATTTTTCGTTAAGTGCTTAGATTAAAAGCAATCGTTTTAAAGACCTCTGACTATGTTCTTGTTCCCTATCTTTGTCTGCCTCTGACTGCACAATACATCTGCATTTAGGTTTATAATCAATAGGTTTATATTTAAAATACTTTTGCCCTCCCTAGTCTCATTGCATTTTAATATTTTAAAGTCATTAAGTTGACCATGGTGAAATCTCTCATCATAAAATACTCATTACTTTAAATACATGTGTTTCATTTAGCATTTTAGAGCATCCTCCATCTCCTGATTTTTCACTGGTATCTTTTTCATTATCTGCATCCCTTTCCCTGATGGCTGCTGTACAACCTTCTAAAATATTACTTGAAGAACAAGAACATCCTAGGTTTTGATTTCACTCCCTTCATCGAAGGTAGAGTCATTAGATGTCCAGTTTTTCCTTCACTAAGCCTGTTTACCATAGATTATGAAATGTTTCACCAGTAAAATTAACATGATGACTAAATTCTACATTCTGTGCCATCCCGTTACTCTGTGTCATAAATCTTGTCTTCTTTTGAACATCCATGAATCTCTTACTAAACCTCATTGAAAATAATGACAGGTCAGAATTCCATACTATTTGTCTGCCTTCTAAGATTTGTACTTTCTAAAATTTCCTGAATCAAATATACTACATAATGCAGTTCAGGTTTCCAATTTATGCAAGATTTAAAAGTAGTAGTTGCTCTAGAACAAGCTGTCACGTCTATTGGGACTCACGATACCTGAAAACTATCGATCGGGGTTCTGAGATGTGGCAGAGGTCACTAAGACATGTTTAGTATGTGAAAGTAAAGCCAACACCGGTTTTAATACTCTGGGTTACGAAAGCAGATTAAATTTGAAGACTGATACTGCAGTTCCACATGATTCTTTTCTTTCCCCACAGCTCTTCTCATTTGGTAATCAAATGGTAAACCCTTTCAAGCATTTTTGCATTAGGAGAAGGAATGTTTCATGTACCATAAACATTATGCCTACCCCCAAATTTATCTTCTAGCCTTTTCCTTTGTTAAAGAGACAACATCATAATTGCAGGTTTTGACTTGAGTATGAGATGGAGAGTTTGAGGAGTTTTAAGCAGTGAAAACAAGAGTTGAGGGAATTAAATCGTGTTCATAAATATTAACAGAGAAAACATAGGTTATTAGACTAGGACTTGACCTTAGCCTTAAGAATAAACCTTTGTCAAATTTCAGTGTGAAGGCTGAATATCATCCAAGCAGACTTGAGCATAGTGGGTGACTTGGTATTACTCCACAGGCAACAATTGTGTATTACAGATCAAACTGGCAAACTTACTTATTTTCCACTTCCAAAAGAAAATTATTCCTTTATTCTACTGAAAATTCTTTATGATTTAAACTTCCCAACCAATCTTAAGGGTTTATCATTTTGAATCTGTCTAGACTATCCTAAGTGTTATTGCTGGAGCAATGGACATTACTATTATTCCTATGTATCCTGAAGTTATTTTAAAAATGTTTTCAGTAGGACGGGTCAACGATTTCTGGAACAACATCAGGGACTGCACGGTCTTCTTTGGGGTTCTCACAGGCTCTCTGGCAGTGCTGGAACTGGAGCAGAAGTTTAATTGATGGCCCACTCATATTTTTGACAGCTGCAGTTCATTTGATACATTAACGAATATTTTGGGTTGGGTAGTTTATTTAAGGCGGTTGCTATTAAATTGTCATAATTTATCATCGATTGTCGCAGAGTGTTATCTACAGTCTGGAAATATGCCCTGGCTTTGGAATTAAAGCTAAAAGCTACAGGATAACAGCTCAGCTTTTGATCCTGCCTTTAGCCTAAGACTTATGTAAAAGACATTTTCACCATTAAAATGCCAGTTGATCCCCACTGTTGCCACCAGTGTTCGCTGGTATACCAAGTTACCTTGTGGAGGTACGTGCATAACTTAGACTGAACACCTAACTTTAACATAACTGTTTTATGAATCATTTTTCTAATGGAGAGTGTCTTCCTGAACTTGAAACGCTACAGCCAAAACTTTAAAGAAATAGGAGACAGTTCAATAAAGTTACTTGCATGTTGTGCTGCAGTACCTCATTGTCCATTGCCTTTCCCTCAAATAGAATCTGCCGGCTCGACAGACACTTTTGTTTTTCATTTTGTGTGTTTTTTTAAGTAGCTAGCTTAAAGTTGATCTCATCAGCCAGAAGATGGAGCTTACACAAAGCAGAATGCTGAAGCTCACAAGAAGGTAGAATATTGGCCTGGCCACTAGATCTGATGAGTCCATGAAAATTCAAGCCTTTCATGCTGTAAGATAGCAAATGTTGGCATTATATCATTATACACACCTGGGTTTTCTTTTTTTTTTTTTCACAGAATCATGGAATCGTAGGGTTAGAAGGGACCTCTGGAGATCATCTAGTCCAACCCCCCTGCCAGAGTAGGGTCACCTAGAGCAGGTCGCACAGGAACGCATCCAGGCGGGTTTGGAATGTCTCCAGAGACGGAGACTCCACCACTTCTCTGGGCAGCCTGTGCCAGGGCTCTGCCACCCTCAAAGGAAAGAAGTTCCTCCTCATGTTTAGATGGAACTTCCTATGCTCAAGTCTGTGCCCATTACCTCTTGTCCTGTTGCCAGCCACCACTGAAAAGAGCCTGGCCCCATCCTCCTGACACCCACCCTTTAAGTATTTATAAGTGTCTATAAGGTCCCTCCTCAGCCGTCTTTTTTCCGGACTGAAGAGACCCAAATACCTCAACCTTTCTTCATAAGAGAGGTGTTCCAGTCCCCTAATCATCTTCGTAGCCCTCTTTTTCTCTTAATATTCTCCAAATAAACATTTTTAAGTAATATCTCCTCTATTCTTTTTCTCCTCTTAGAAAAAAATTTCAAATCACGTCATTTGACTGGAATTTATTTCAGCCTGTCCTCTCCAAAACAAGTGGAATTAGTGTTCACATACGTACAAGCTAGATGCCTTTGAATGCACTGAACAAGCAGAGCAGGCTGACATAGCTCACCCAGATACTTGTGAAAAGTGACTGAAGGTGTTAAAAGCCACATTTATCATCCACTAGTCCTGTTATTTAAATGGTCTTTGCTCTTTCCTACCAAGCAAATTCAACAGGATAGCATGGTAGAAAGATTAGACATCTCTTGCAAGACCTGCAGAGAGAGCACAGGTGGAGAAAGTTCTGTAATTGCAGTGCTGAATCAGGGGCTCAGCAAATTTAAAATCAAGAAAAGATGGAGATGAAAGTGAGTTCACGCAAACTGGGTACAGCTTAATTTTATTGAGAGGGTCTCTCTGTAGATAACTTTAGGGAAGGCTGTGGTGTTACCTGTTCCACAGAGACACTGAATATCCAGTGAAACTTCCATTCTTAAGGTGATGTTTGCTTTGAATTCCCTGACCACACTGTTCCTTCACCCCATCATCTCAACATGCGGAGCATTCGTTGTGTGCTGATGACTCTGCCCTGCCCCTGACACAAATGTGTGTCTCAGGGTCTGTGAAAAAACAGCAGCTGTCCTAAAAGTAAGGTATTGGTTAGTACTTAACTATGGCTTTATGAGAGACTCTGCTAAACAGAGAGCTAGCAGGTATTTGAAACGCATGTTAAAATAGCTCCTTCCTTCCACTCCCAAACCTGCCCTTCTCCACACCTTCAGCTAAAAGTTTCAGCAAGCTGTTTGGACCTTTCTGTGGAGCAAGGATGATAGCAAGCCACTACAGGACAGTCCTGCTCCATGTAGGTGTGTTTTGTCAAGAGCAAGCTTCTTCCCTGGAATCACCTCCAGAGCCCTCCATGCAAACAACCCCCAGCATGCAAGCTGTGCCTGCCACCAGCCTCCCAGTCCTGTGTCTCTTGCTGGAGTTCCCAATGTGTTTGGCACAGCGTACCTGCTCCTGTCCCTCACCTTCACCTGCACCCCTGGACTCTAGGAATGAAACCTCCACATGTCCCCTGTCCCCTTGGGCACCCTGCCTACCTTGCACCAGGGGCAAGTGTTGGTGGCTCATTGCAATGAGAATATGAGTTTGCAAGTTTCCCCATGTGATTTTCTGCCACTTCTTTTCTTACTATTCCTTCCTTCCTCCCTTCCTTCCTTCCTTCCTTCCTTCCTTCCTTCCTTCCTTCCTTCCTTCCTTCCTTCCTTCCTTTGGGAAAACTGATACACCAAAAGTTCAGCATAAACAAAATAATCTTGTCCTACAGCAAATAAATTAATCAACCAGTAGCTGCCACCAAGTACGTCAGTACATCTTTCATTACCAGCAGGAACAAATATGACTGTTTGAGAACGGCTTTGCATCACGCCTGGAAAAATGCTAAGAAAAACAGCTATAAAGAAAAAAGAAAGAAGAAAAACCTGTGCTGTCTGAATGACCAAAAAACTATCCCAAATTATAGCATTCACTGCTATATAAATCCAGAACTAAAGGGTCAAACACAAGGGTATCTTCCCAAGCATCTTTCTGGGAAGGGCCTCTAGCAGTTGCACACACATCCAAGGCTGGCTGACTGCTGCTTCTGCCGCCTGAGAGGAATGTTTATGGAAAATAAAAGAGGCCAAAGTATGGGGAATAAGGGATGTTCAGAGTGAGAGAGTCAGTTAAGCACCAAAATATTTCCCTGCAGTTCTGGAGGAATGGCCCAAAATGGCACAGATTGTCTTTTGATATATGCCTAGGCTGGGAGCTAAAAAGAGCACATGTAGAGGAGATTTCAGAAACTTCTGTCAGGAAAGAGAAAATTAAGAACACAAATCCTCTGTTCTGCTATCCACTAACCAGTGCTCTATAATAGTTATTTCAGTTAAAGCCTCTGCTCTTTCCTGTCCCTGGCAATCAGATTAGACCAGCAAAGGAAATAAGAAAGAGGAAAAAGGAATGTATAAATACTTCCCATAAACTGTATATTGCTTTTTTCTATACAGAAATATCTGGCATTTTAGTTGCTTCTGTGAGAAGCAGAAGTCTCAATAAAAGTCGCAGGTTTGCAAAGTCTTAACAACCAGTAAATGCATTCAGTTCTTCATCCTAACTTGGAGGGTGCTCTCAGGCTGCAGACTGGCTGATAATGGAGAAGCAGCACCTTGTACTGACCAGATGGACACTGGAGAGTCACAGCCTAGAAAAAGGTTGCTAGATATTTTATCTCCCGTCAGACAGGGAAAGAAGGCAAAACAAACTGAAACTAATGTTCTTGCAAGGGCTGAGAGAGCTCTCTTCTGAGAAGAAAGGGTATGCTTTAATTAAATGGTGATCAGAGCTGTGAAACAGTAGTAAGTGTTGCAGCTGAAACCCAAAATATAATTAGGTAAGAGTCCCATTTTGCAGTAGGATACAGTGTCTTCTACTATACTGTAGCTGGATTTCCATGTCAAATTAAGACTTTGAAACCATTATCTGCATGGGGATTTCCTCACGTCAATAGATGTTTAGGCTCCCAGCACAGTGACTGTACTCTACAGATGTATTCGTCTGACCCAAGACAAGGGTGAGATTCAGTTGCCTAAACATAGCTAGATAGTGTCACCTCAGACACTGTAAGGATATCCAGGGCATGCAATCTCCCATAAGTCTTGTGCATTTCTACCAACCCTTCGAGGACATTTTGGAAGCCTGAAGACATTTAAAACAGCAGTAAGTGCCTAAATTTAGGCAGCTTCCTTATTTAGGATGAGCTGCACAGACTTCCAGACTCCACCGACAGTATTGGCTGGGTGTCCACTGACTACTCAACACTAGCTGATGTGCAAGTTAGTACACATAAATACCTCAAGTCAGATCATAGCATCACAGAATGGTTTGGGTTGGAAGGGACCTTAAAAATCATCTAGTTCCAACCCACCTGCCTTGGGCAGGGACACCTTCCACTAGACCAGGTTGCTCAAAGTCCCATCCAACCTGGCCAGATAGATTATTCTGCAGCTAAATCCCATGCTAACTTTAGATCAGATAAAGAAACAGAGGTCATAGCAAGAACGGCACCTTAGATTCAGTTTTAAATATGTTGGGGTCAACAGTAGCTGTGGCTATTGAGCCTCCTTGCTGAAGTGCCCTTCTCATTTTGATTGACTTAATCTGACTCCATGGGTGGCTAGGAGTGGAGTTGAGCTTTGGGGCCCACACTTGACCCCCAACACCAGCAAGGAGAATGACATTTTTTGCTGCTTCTGTAGCTTTCAAAACACAGTATCTGAGAATCCCAGCATCCTTTTTTAGCAGAACTGTCTTCAGAGGCACACAGCAAGAGACCAATACTGTTGTTATTGCTATTGTTTCCCTTTTAGAGAAAAGTGGGCTGCTGAGACGCCATATTTTTAGGATATCGCTGTCATTATAGACACGTATAGCCCAAGTGAGATTTTTAAAGCACCTCAGACCCTAATTTCAGGTGAAAAATTAGACACTTCAAGTCTAAGTGCTTCTGAAAATCCCACTAGGGTCCCATTTTCTGTTTCATTGCCTAACTAGCCTGTAAATTCTGCAGTGGCTTGTTCAAGGTGACACACAACTTTTGGATGATACTTCTCATCTCATTCCCTCCCCAGCTCACTATGGTTTTGGCCACTAATCTCTTCCCTTCCCGACCCCAACCCAAACACATTCATAAGGTCCATCCGACACAAGCACACCACGGTGGGATGGGGTTCAGCTGGTCAGTTCACCTGCTGTTTTCCTCTGCATACAGCAAAACCCAAGGGGCTCTTGCTCATAGCCCCGCACTCACCTTGTATTTTTGCTATTAAAAATCTTCCCACAGTCTTAGTACTGTGCTGTGGGTTATTTAGCCTCTTAAATGCCTCCAATGAAATGGGTACCACAACCTTTCTAGGTGGCTGCTCTGCTACAGCTTCACAGGAAAGCTAAGGAGAAAAAGTACGTTCATTAATACCTAGGGTAAATCTTTACCGCAAATACAGCCAATTCCTGTTTTCTTCCAGCAGCGGGAGACATGGAAAATAATCTATCATTGTTTCCTTTGTAACCACTTTTTCTAGACATGGAAACTGTGAAGAACGTCTTTTTCTCTTAAGAAAATAAATCCATTTCCTTATAGTTTATGTTTGTTAAGTGGTTTGTAATACTTTTATGTCCTCTAAAGTCCTTGATTTGTCAATACCTTTATTAAGTGGATTTCTCTGTAACTAGCAAAATTGCTGTTATTTGACATATCCCTTATTTAAAAAGGGGGATGAATTTAAAATAATGTCACTAAATTGGGGGTGCAGTTATAATTGAGCAAAAAAGTTTTCTGAGAGACTTATTTTGATAAAATTCAAGTTAGGAAGGTGAGCTATTCATCGGCTAACTACTTTTAATCTAAAATTACGATATTAAATCAAAGATACGAACAAATCCTTTTATTTTCAGACTAATTCAGTTTTCTTTATGACACAGTGACATGCAGATTTGAGAACATGTAATACAAGATGGCACTAATAAATAAGAAATGGTTTCATCCACCAATTAGATAACAGTTTCTCGCAGGTTATCTCAGGAGAGGTTGGCCTATTGCCTGTAAACTACTTCTCAAACACCTTGGACGCCTACGACCATATATACAGAATGATGAAACTTTCAAAAAAGATTTTTTCTGAATGTCAGAAGTGACTAATTTCCTCGGTATCTTGTATGATTTTGCAAAGCTATAAAGAAGTATACAGGAGAATTAGCTTATAGCTGTGCAGTAATTTCCCTAGCTAGTAAATTCAATCTCTATCTTTGCATTTAAATATGTTTTATAATAGGAAGTGAATTTTGCAATTCATCATCCCTCTCTCTCTTTATATGGGTTTAAAATTCAGCTCCTGGTCTTGCGTGATGTAGATAAGCAATGATGAAATTAAAAGTAAAAGAGGATTTTCTACTATTTGTAAGAATCATTGTATCCTTGGAAGAATTATCCAGAAAAAAAAAGTTGAGGTTGTTGGGTTACAAATAGTTTAGAAATCACAATGCAGTCCTCATATCCAAAAGAAGAGTGATATACCATATAAATGACAAATGTCCTTTGAGAAACTACTAAAGCCAGCACAACCACACAAGCATATCCAAAAACTTGCCGGCTTGAAGGACTTGGAAGAGGTTGTAGAGATGTGATTCAGGTAGTTTTTGCCACTGTATCAGTAATGGTGACTTGCTTTCTTTGCAACTGCATGTGGGACAAGGATCAGAGAAGAACATGTAGCTTCCATGATGTGAATGATTGTTCATTTCGTATTAACTGAGTTGACAATGTGATTTTCTCATGGAAAAAATAAAAAATCCAAGTCAGAAAGGCAAAACATGATTGGTATTTTTTTTTTAATGGAAACAAGTTTCAGAACAAAATATCTGATCAAAAAAGAAAATAAAGGAAACTTTCTGCCTTTTGAAAAAAAAAGAAAAACAAAAAGCAAATGTATTCTACATGATTTCCTGAGCAGCTCTGATTAATTTAGATATACAGATATTGGTGAATAAAGTAATAGATGGCATTACTTTATGGAATGCATTACTTTCAGGAATGATAGAAGGCCTTTTTAACAGATATTTTAAAAAATATATGGTATTATATGAGTTAATATTAGATATATCCTTTCTCTTTGTCATAAGTTGTTTGTCATAGGACTTCTCTCTTTAAAAAGTACATTTTATATAGTTTTCTTTAGACTTAACAAAAGACTTGCCAACAGTTATATTCAAGAAAACTAAAAGGAACAGTTAATCTTCTGTAAGTCATGGGACTTTCCCACTGGATCTGCTATGCAATGCTACCAGAACAAAATAAATCATTTTGCCAAATCCATGCAAATGCACTTTTTTTCAGCATACACTTCTTGTTTGCCCTGCACATCTACATCGAAAGATATTTCAAAAATGGAAAGTTTTAGGGTAGTTCAAGGGGAAGGGAGAAAGTAGGAGTATCCGGTTTTCTGTGGAAACAAGCTTTGTACAAACCCGTTTGTCTGCCAGCCCTCCACCTCATCTCCCCCAAATGAATTCTGAACCAGTTACCATAGATCTCATATGCCATCCCATGCCTACTACAAGGTTTATCAATAATTAAGCAGTACTAGGTGGGATGGCAAGATCCATTAAAGTCTGCGATCATGTTTCTGTCATGTAGTAGGCACATAAACAATAGATGTAGTCCTAATTTCACTTTTATATGTGGTCCCTAAATGCTATGAGATTTTTGCAAGCACAAAGTTCATGGTACCGCGGTTACTATACAGCTCAGTAGATCCCAATGTGCAGTCCGATCACTACCTGCAATCTACAGAATATGGCCAAAAAAATGGTTGAATCTGAAAAATGTTCTTCAGTTTATGTAAATCACATATCTCCAGTAACTCTAAAGAATTTGCAGACTTACATCGAGTCACATTTGTCAAAAAGCTGATGCATAAGGCTTATCCATAAGCTGTATACATACTCTAAAGAGTAAAAGACAGTGGTTGATGTTCAGAGAAATGCACTAAGCAGTTAATAACTTCCTGTTCCTTGACAGATGTTATCTTCTTATACATAACATCCAAATAGATAGCAATATAACAGTTTTATTTTTGCCAGGATTTTCCATGCAAGCGTAAGAAAGATATACATTACTTTTGCTGTTCAGAACATATGACAGTTCTGCAGTATGCCAGCTAAGCCCAGCTCATACAGCTGATTCAGTGAGCGTTAATATTCATTAAAAGCAATAATGAAGTGATATTGCCCTAATTTAGAGCACTGACAGCAGGCTGGTGGCAATAGTCAGAGCTGGGCCAGAATGCCCTCTCTTGCTCTTGACTCAAGCATGCCTGCGCAGCAGCCCGCAGGTCATTAAGTCCTGCTCTTAATGTAGGGCTTTCCAATGAAGTAAGAGAGAAGTTCCACTTCGGTCCTGATGCCTTTGCACTATAACACAAAGTTGTGGTTTGTGTGGACCAGCGTGGACCAGATAAGCTGCTTCATTGGCACACTCAGGCCAAAGTTTTAAAACATCAGTGCTTAAATATATATTTGAATTACAAGTAATTCAAACGGTTTTGCATCAAGCAGCTCCAAAAAAGTCAGGGGACATCTAAAGATTTGCTGGCATATTTTGTCATCCAAAACTAGAAATGGTCTTTCTGGACATTTCAGAATACTTCAATCATCAATTAAAATGATGTTAAAAAGGACTTCACACAACTGGAATTAGCAAAGGACCTGAGAAGGTCCAAACAGATCTTTTCTATTCGCAGCTAAAAATGAAAGGCAGTTAGGATGATCAATGTTGATTTTATGCAATAATTTATTACTTCCTGTGGGCAATCAGAGACCCAAGGAGAGGAAAAACAGCATTTAACACTTTTATTAAGCAACTGCTGCCAAGAGCAAGAGTTTCTGGTTCAAGAGTGAAGATGGCTTACACCTCAGCTATGACCATGATACGCGTAGCATGCTTCACAGGCACTCCCCATTCCTTCTCTTGAAGGCTTCCATCCTTCCTGATTGCAAAGAAGCTCCCAAGAGGCCCCATGTTGACGGGTGCTGGCTTGCCTCGCTGCCCAGGGTTGTCAGCTGCAGCGCTCAACGCGTTCTCCATGAACAGCAGAGACTGCTGAGGACCAGTGCCTGCAGCCAGAGCCCCAGCTATCACTTAACATAATAAACCCAGATTAGCCAAAGGACGAGATGCTTCCTGCATGACTCTGACTGATCACTATGGTTATGTTTAAAGGAATAAATTAAACAGTGCAAGCTAATGTTCCCAAAGAGAGGAACGTGACTCTACATGGCTAAGCTGTCAGAATGACCCAAGCTGGCACTCAAGTCCTGCAGGCAGTCCCTGGACGTGCTTTGTAAACCAGCATGGGCCTGTGGCCACTCTCAACAGTCATTTCTGTTGTAAGCACGCTGTTCTGAAGGGTAAAAGAGCTGAACAGCAATAAGGCAGGCAGTACTCTGACCATTGGCCTCCACGCCAGAGAGCAGCCCTGCCTAGACGTAACACCAAGTATAGATATCAGCATTGGCACCCAGGAGGGCCGGAGTAGGTTCTTGGCTCTTGGCAAGCAAGGCTCGACCTTGAGCTGGGCACACAAACTCCTTATTACACACCAGGAGAGAGTTATCAGCCTGGGATATTGCCAAATCACCCATTTCCCAGAAAAAAAGTCTTGGGCAGCAAGCTAGAAATCATTTCTCTATAAGGGTGCCCTGAACTACTGCAGAAAATAGTTTAAGATTAGCGAGACCAGTCAGTGACAGCAAAGCTCTCTGCCTTGGAGATTAAGTCACAGGTCCCAGTCCCAGCTCTCAAACATGTTTGTTTATTTTATTCACTGGCTGTTTAAGATTTAATACATAAACACTGCTTGGGCCAAGAACAGGAATCCACAACTCATCCTTTTAAGGCAAATTTCCTGATACCAGTACTAAAGACTTGTGCTTGTTCACGTGCTTTCTGTTCAGACCAGTGGCTCTTCATTTCTTTGCTGCAGAACAAAGAGGCTTCAAGGAAAAGGAGAAATGTCCAATGAACACTAAGATCATCTCTAGTTTGGCTAGTTTCCTGATGAATGGTTTTGAACTTCTGGAGCACAAAGAGCTCATGGGGTGGTTGTTACCTGTCCCCAGGGTGAATTATCCATAACCCAGGTGGACTACAAATGAAGAGATTTCTCCTTCTTTTTTCTGTTAATTAATCAGCTAGTCTCATAAAAGTAGCTGGTGGTTTTATGCTCATTCCCACAGATACACCATAGATATATTCTGAATACCTTGGGCTGAATCTTTCAAGGAACTAGGTAGCAAAGCAAATCAAAGGATCCCAATTTGGACTCAGGTAAGACATAGAGCTGCAGGGAGGAGCATTTGCAGGGCAGAACTTTAGGCACCTTTGCAATTTCACCAGTGATAACAAGGCATTTGCAGACCTGTGGATTTCAGATTTTTCATCCTCAGCTGACATCCTAAATTCTAACTACATTCCTTTTAAAAATTCAATTGAGAAGTCTACATACTTCAGTGATCCCATGTTTCTATGTCTCAGTTTTTTATTTGTTGCATATAGCTAGCACCATTTGCCTACTTATGGGTGGAGTTTTAAGAACAGCTGCTGAAAACTAGGAAGTTTTTGTGCTGTTAAAGATATCCACGGATGCAGTTTTCTTCAAGACTGCTGAAGTCTTGCTGCTGCTGTTAGATCAGTATCAGCGTA
Organism: Chroicocephalus ridibundus; assembly: GCF_963924245.1. Taxonomy (NCBI): domain Eukaryota; kingdom Metazoa; phylum Chordata; class Aves; order Charadriiformes; family Laridae; genus Chroicocephalus; species Chroicocephalus ridibundus. Next base: position 116,985,550 of record NC_086286.1, on the reverse strand, counting down.
GAGACCCAATGGGAAACCGAGAATGAAGTTCTCTTTCAACCAGGAAGGAAGAAGGATAGAAAATAAAGCAAACAAGAATGTAGAAGACCAAAGTGAAGGAAGAAGTGGGAGGGACAGCTTTGTCCTCCAGAGCCCTAGAAGTTCGTATTGATGATCCGAGGGCTGGAGCACCTCTGCTATAAGGACAGGCTGAGAAAGTTGGGGTTGTTCAGCCTGGAGAAGAGAAGGCTCCGGGGAGACCTTATTGCAGCCTTCCAGTACCTAAAGGGGGCCTACAGGAGAGATGGGGAGGGACTTTTTACAAGGGCATGAGCAATAGGACAAAGGGTAACGGTTTTAAACTGAAAGAAGGTAGATTTAGATTAGATATTAGGAAGGAATTCTTTATTGTGATGGTGGTGAGGCACTGGAACAGGTTGCCCAGGGAAGTTGTGGGTGCCCCATCCCTGGAAGCACTGAAGGCCAGGCTGGATGGGGCTTTGAGCAGCCTGGTCTAGTGGGAGATGTCCCTTGCCTATGGCAGGGGGTTGGAACTGGATGATCTTTCAGGTCCCTTCCAACCCAAACCATTCTGTGATTCTGTGATATCCATGGCAATAACTCATTACTGTAATGCTTAATTAGAATGGATGGTAAAAAATAGTTTCCTGCAAAACTTACCTTTGCATGGCGCTGCTTAAAGTGGGGTCCTTTATTTCAATTGGAAGTATAAATACTTATTTCAATGATTGCATTGGAATGACAAATTGAAAGCAACGCAAGATTCATAAACCACAACGTGAATGTTGAGAATGTTTAGCCTGAACTGAGAAAACAAAGGTAGCCCTCCTCCATAGGAGATCAGCCATGCAGTATCTCAGTCCTTAGTGCTGGCGAGATGCTGAAAGGGTCTGAAAGCAAATTCCTACAACTCATTCTGGTTGGGTGACCAAAAAAAAGATAGCCTGCATAGAAAGTAGATTTTACTATTTCTCATTAAAGGGCTTGAAATTAAGAATAAGGCTTAGGTCCTACATTTGAAAAACAAACTTGAGAGATGTCTCCTCTGTGGAAAGCAGCCTGTAAAAATAGTGCTTTGAAGAAAAAAATCTCTTCTAAACTAAACTTTGGACCTGTCAGTCCAGTTTTGTTCTAATCTGAAGTTAAACCAATATTTTGTAAAATTAAGATGTGCGCTTCTCCGAGTTATATTACTTCTAGGATTCTTTCCCCTTTTTAAGTAAGGAAGGCTGGAAGACAGTCCATCTGATTTAAGCTATTTTACTGGGAATTTCTGCCATATTTTGAGCATGTTCCAAGTGGCGGTGGAGATATAAATAGCAGAATAAACAAACAGCTGCGCAAGCAAAGTTGAAAAGTCAGAGACCAACAAGATTATCGGTTGTTTCTGCAGTACTTCCAGCCTGCCCGCATACCAAATGTGATATCATGTGACAAACAAATTCTTTAATGCCAGCAGCAAGATTTGGGGTCTTTTAATTCCCTACTTACTCATTCTGAAGTATTTTTTCATTATTTTCATTCTGAAAATAGAGATAATTGTATTAAAGCCACCAACAATGAAAGTCCCATGGTTTTGGTCAAAAATCCTAAGTTATGCATTGCATTTCATCATGCTTTTATGGTATCTTTTTAAACATACGGGCAGCTGCATCTTCAGGAATGAAATTCCACAGGTAAAATAAAACGATCCTTCCCCTCTAAACCTACTCTTATTCAAGGATCTGAAGCAGGAAGATGTTTCTTATCCAATATTTGTGTGCAAATAATATTTATGACAAAATAATGATGAGGCACAAGACTCTCAGTATATCATATTTGATTATAAATACTACTCATTTGGCACTTCTTCCTGACTATAAGCACAAAGAAATAGACAATCCTGCATAATGAAAACAACTAGAATAATGAGCATGTTGTTAGAATGCCAGTCTTTTAATGCTCTCTACAAATGCAAATAAGTTAAAATACATTTACTGATTAACGAATCAACACCTGCCTTCGCTGGCTGTTGATCTGAGGTTATGTCCTCTAGTTCACAGGAGAATTATTTATTTTTTTATTAAACTGAGTCAAAGACTTTTTTTCTTGATGGGCTTTAGTGTATGTGACGAAAATGTTTAGATCTGCAACGTGTTCCAGAGCTCTGATGCAGAAGATGATTTATGATTCTTGCCTCCAAGGACCAAAGTCTGTGCTGAAAGTACTGGGAAGAATCACATTCACTTTAATGCCTTGAAAATAAACAGAAAATTGAGCTCCTTTTATTTATTTTATTGCCAGTTTTAGTAATGTGGTAGCAACATTTGGATGTATTGCATTGGTATTCTGTCACTAATGTGCAAAGTAGGTTAAAGAGTATTCTCAAGACTGACTGTCCAGAAGTCATTTTTAAGCTGCTCTGAAATTCTTCTTCCTATTTTGACATTATTTATGTGTTATGACTTATTTATTTCAGTGGGAATTGCAATTTGTCCTTTAAATGCGCCAGTCCTTTTTACAGTTCTCGCAGTTCATTTTCAAACTCGGATGTAGGTCTGCTCTGCTTCAGGTTCTCATGTCAACATTGGAGTGATTCCTTTTTAAAACCCAATCTTTCATTGTTGTTTCCTTGAGTGATGGTTGCATTTGTGAATCCTGTAAGTGTGATTGCAGTCTGAAACTGGAGACAGTTAATCTAGGAACATTTATTCCGCTACCATTTAACCACAGTCTCATGGGATGAGCTGAGCGGAAAGTATGGGATGCCCAAAACATTTACTATATTGGACAAGAAATTGGAGCTTTTTGAGCTCTTTCCAAGTACTTGTGATGTTTGACCTATCCATTAGTCATATTTGGTCTATGATCTCTGGAGTATCTTTCATAGGAGGTGAGCTAATAGCCGCAAAAGATGGATAGTCAGCTAAAACACTTAAAGGGATACAGCATATCAAAACAAGATGGAGTTGTTCTGTATTAGTAGTTAAAGTAATACACTAATATGCCAAGTACCAGTCTCAAGGTGCTGTAGAGGGGGAACTGGTATCATCATTCTCATTTGACAAGTAATGAGATCCAACTTGCCACGGTCACCCACACAGAATGTGGCAGAGTTAAGAATAAAACAAAGGCTTAAGAAAACATTACTTGTGAAAAGCCAACAACAAACTGCTTGCTATGTAAATAGATAAGGCACGGGGAGGAGAGAACCAGAGCAGTGCGGTGAAGGGACAGAGGAGAAGCGGATGTGAAGAGAATTCCCCAAGGAAATTCGGTGACCGAACCAAACTCAGAGTTCGCACACCCACCATCGGAGTCGTGTTCAGCCCATCTCTAGGGCTTCCATGGCACAGTGCGGAGGGCTGTATTTTCCTGAATGATCCAGTTAGCATTTTTGACATCAAATATCCAGGCCACTAGATATTTTAGAGGACTCTTGTAGATAGGGTAGGCAAGAGCTGGAAGAGGTCACCGTTACATTCTTCAAGGTCCTGTAGACGTAACTATTTATACCCAGTCTCTCTGTGCTAATTACTGTCTCCATTTCATTGTCAAGAACATTCCTCTCTCCTTAGACAACACTGACAGTTATCTCAGGTCAGTATCCTTCAGATTTCTCCGTGCCCCTTTCCTTATGTAGAAATACCTTCATACAATTGCAAAACTCCCCTCAAAGCTTTTCTTTGCCAGAATACTTTATAGTTGTTAAGAAGCTGTTATTCTGAAGTCTTATTGCACAAGTAAGTAACTATAATTATTTATCTTCTATCTGTATCTAGCTGTGGTCTCTAGATTTATAAACACTTAATATGGGGCAATCCAGGTTAAGTAAAAGGGTACCCATGCACTATTGAAATATGAATATGCATTTGTTTGTGTTTCTCTCTCTTTAAATCTGTCTAAACTAGAATATGATCCTTGTATGCAGTCAGTTAGATATGAGAAGAGATTTACGTCAAAAACACTGACTTTCAGAATTCTTCCTCAGTCTTTCCTGGGCAGGATATGTCACTGAGGAATGAAAAAATCTTCAATAGCTAATTCTCTTGGGTAACAAAAACTTTGCAGAAAGAAGCTGCTCAGACCTGTCAGGAGAGTATCCTTTTCTATGTAGGAATGGTGAGATTAACAGGGAATGTGGGATAATGCTGCGACATTACTCCTCATACTGGTATTAGCAATTGGTAGAATTAAGAAGAATCGCAATTTTAAAATGATTTCAAATATTTTCATGCCTTTTATATATCAGTGTGCACTGTGTTGGTTTGCAGCAGCCAAGATAATCTATCTTCAAGGCGATGATTCTTATCACAATGACATATGTGCCAGGACTCTTGCTTTGTAGACAGGGATTAGGTTAAAACTTGTAAATGCAAAAGTTTTTTGTTCTTCGATGTATAATCTGGGTCCTAAATACTGAAATAAACCCACTTTGACCTCTTAGTATAAAAATAAGATTAGAAAAAGAATATTATGGAGGTCCTCTTTCTCTAATGAAATGATTACTGTTATCAGGAAGAGAAATATTTCTAGCAGGCTCCTGTGTCCTCTAGTTTAAGACAGGTACAACAGTATGGAGAATCTGACACCTAGTATAGATTTTTAATGCTTCATGTAGAAGTAGAGCAAAAATCTGAAATATGCTTACCAAAATATTTTCTTATCTTCTGCAATTTAAAATATTTTTTACTGTGATTTTTTATTTTTGTCTATTCCACCTGAATGTCTGAATCTCACATATCCATATGGGAGACAAACTTGATGATGTACCTCATTAAAAAAAATAAAGCTAAACATTTTGCTCAAAACAGAAGCATGTCAAGTCTGAGAAAGGGAGCTTAACACTCTTTCTTCTCAACCTTTAATGTCATAACATTCACAGTAATGAGCCACTTTACACAGGGCTTTGATTACATTGGGTGGGAAGGGGATGTAATGGCTGACGCGAATATCACTACATTGAGCTCTTCAGCTATTATCTCCTCCCATCAAATGCAAATCACCAACCATATCATGATTTTCTGTCTCTCTTTTTCTATATATTGCAGTAAATCGCCTGAGACAGTTTAAGGCATCAGAATTTTAGATTTTATTTTCTTTCCCTAATCTTGTGACATAAATTCAGCTCAGCTTAAATCAAGCACTCAAGCTGAGCTTCCTGTTTTGCATGCTGATCTGCCAGTTGTCAGCACAAGCTGAATGGAAAACAAACCCAGTATCTCAATATTTGAGCACCCATTATTGTAAATAATTGCAGTACTGCCATAAAGCTACTTACAGAATGAATATATATTGAAGGTCTGCATGCTGTGACTCTAAAGTGCTTACAACGCTACTTAAAGACAAATGAAAGACAGAGCACGTCAATGCAACAAACAAGAAGGAAAGAAGAAATGAGACACAAAACTCTTAAAGTCATATAAATATTTAAATGTCGCCTGTAAGTAGAATTGTCAATAACTAGATTAATACGAGCAGCAGCAGCATTGCCAGAAAGAAGCTCTGATAAATTTGAGGGGAAAATGTCACTCGGTGTCTTGTCACTGACTGAAGATAACCTGAAGTCCCGACATCAAATTCAATCTAGAGAATTACATCTTCTCGTTTCATATGATGACAGGCCGTTTTGTAAGACTATAATTTGGTCTTAGTTGACTTGAAAATTGCTCCAGGCCACCATGAATTGTTTGAAAATGATAATACAAAATACACTAATTTTGCAACATCCGTTTCCGAGTTTGATTGTTTTACATAGTTCATTTTTCTCCATTCCCGGCGCACTAACATGATCTTTTCAGTTCTTCTGAAAACGCCAGGTACCTTTGCAGGTTATATCACCTACTCCACAATAGTTGAGTCAAAAAGTTCGCTCAGTTCTTTTATTATATTTCAAATAAGGAATAATCATTAGGGAAATAAGGAAGCACAGATAAAATAGGCTGTCTCCCCCATCTGTCTGAAGAACTGCAATCCAAAAGAAAAAAAAGCACTAATAAATTAGGAGAATGAAACATTAAAAAAAAAAAAAAAGAGTATTGGAAAGTTGTGGAATAGAGAATAGCTTTATTTTATAAAGTCAGAGAGGGGCTTGGGTGTTTAAAGTGTATAAAGTGAAATGAGCCAGATGAAATAATTATTTATCATTGGCTAGCACAGAGTGAATTCTAAATGGAAAGCAATTTTCAATTAACCAGTCATGCTACACTTACCTGAGGTTGCGTTGCATAATCAATCATGAAGAAATGTTATTTGTCTACTGCTTATAAGCCAGATGGTTCTAATGCTCATTTGAAAACTAAAATACTATTTAAAAAAAAAGGGGGGGGGGGAGGGAGTGATAGCAAAACTTGCCTCCCACTGCAAAAATGAATAGCAGAAGTCAGCTGACACCGTTGATGTATAATTTCAAAATATTTTGAAGAGATGGATTATAGCTGCTGGCATCTAACATCAGATAAAATATGTATTATTTTCAATACAAGAAGTATTATCCTTCTAAACTAATTACACGGCTACTTTTATAATCAAAACTATTCAGCTCTAGTTATATTCCTTCAGGCTATGAAAGTGGAAACAGGTAATTAAAGTGGTATGTAAAGGGACGGTCTCCTATTCCCTCTTCCTATGCAGAAAGATGGCCAATATTCCCCTAAACTAGCATTTAAATGACATCATTTGGTGTCCTTCAGTATGCACTTTGAAGTGGTTTCTCTCCCAGGGGAACCAAAATTGCCCTTCCATTCCACCTAGACCCCTTTGCAATGCAGCTGCAAGGCTCCCCATCACCCAGCTCTCCGTATGCCTGGAATTGCGCTGAGGATGGCAAGGCAGCCAGGGACAGCCGTACATAAATCTGCTTTGCAGCACGTGTTAGACACAGGGCATGCCTGAAACCAGCAATGCCTGCAGACACCATTGCTAGCAAAGGTGCAATGTGGCCTTGGTGTCCTAGGAATGGGACAGATCAGACCAAACCAAACCCTGATCCTTCAGTCTCTGCACTCGCTGTGCTGTGAACAAATGCAGATGAACTCATACAGAGATTTAAGTAACTGCAGGCACAGCATCAGTGCAACACAGCTGCAGTAAATGCCTGACTCTGTATCTCCTGGAGAGACCTACTCTAGCATGACCATAGAATCACAGAATGGTTTGGGTTGGAAGGGACCTTAAAGATCACCTAGTTCCAACCCCCCTGCCATGGGCAGGGACACCTCCCACTAGACCAGGCTGCTCAAAGCCCCATCCAACCTGGTCTTGAACACTTCCAGGGACGGAGCATCCACAACCTCCCTGGGCAACCCGTTCCATGATAGAATCAAGCTTCTTCAGAAGGAATCCACGATTTTGGATTCTTCTTGGGCATAACATGTGTGACTACGCTAAGTTCACTCCTTCTCAAATTCAAAGTCCCTACAAGCACTGAGGTCGGTGGCAAATTTCCCTTTATCGCTGATGCCACGTATCCGACCTGATTCCTTTACAGCCTCTCAAGCTGCCTTACTATCCACCTCCAGAATTTCTGCCTATTGCCTGCTTTTCACTAGTTGAATATATGCTCAGGAGGAACTCTTGCTGTTTTCAGCTTGCCTATGAAGCACTAAAGAGCACAGAATGTAATTTGTTCCAGCTTTACAGTTTCTTACTGCAGAGAGTTTTTGTCTCAAAAAAAGAAAAAAAAAAGATCTCCATGATCTTTGTAATACAAACAAAGATCAGTAATGGTCATGTCTTGGAATAGCCTAGGTTTCCTGCACTGAAGCATTCAGTCAAAAATTGATATGTGCGTGAGAAAATGGGGGATGACATTCAGTGTAACTGAAAACATTCTTAAAATTTACTTTGCTTCAAGTAATAAAGTAAATGGATAATTGTATTAATTGGATTTAATAAATGCATATATAAATATACAAGTGATGATATTTGTAAAATACCAAAGGAGAATTCTATTTTCCGCAAACATATATATTCCAAATAACCTGAAAGGAACTATCCATGTGCCTAGTAGTAAGCATGTACATAAAGATCTGAGGAACAACTACATAGCAGGAGAAATTATTTGCAGAAGGCAACAAACATATTATTTTTAAAACAACCACTGAATCACCCTAGAATTTCAAAGCACTTCATAAAAGCTAGTTAATTATATTTCACATATACTGAACTCTTAATCAGAGGAACTCAGCATCTTTTGCAGTAATTAATTAATTTTATCCCCTGAGACCACAGTGAGGTAGGAAGATATTATTCTCCCCTCTCATATTTTGAGGAAAGTCTGAAGAAGTGCCTCTTTTTGGTGATGCTACAGGTCACCTACTGCCTCCAGCACCCCCATCTCAAAGAGCACACTGAAGGCAACAGACTTGCTGTATGTTTTTTACAGGTGCGTGAATAGTTTTCCAATCACTGGCACATTAGAAAGCCAGAAATAACACTCGACAGTCATGACTCTGAATCCCTGTGCTAACTAGTAGAAGTGCATTTTCACTAAAGATAGATAATTAACAATTTAAGACACTTCTACACCTTCTTTTGTAGCATCTTTACTTAAATCATTTTCAGACACTTTTCAGTTGTTGTGTTAACCGAGTGTGCGTTAACACCAAGGTCAGTAGAAGGGTGGTGCTAACAGAGGCAAGATGTGTTGCAAAGGGAAATGAATCCCGTGAAACAGAAAAAGCAATTTCCCAAGAAGTGCTAATGGGAGAAGGCTGGGCTGCATCCCAGTATATCCTATGATTAAAGCCCTTGTGCTAACCAATGTCTTGCTAATTAAATAAGATACGCTAAGTTTACTGGCATTTTTATTATGTATCAGATACCATTTATCTCAAAACTTATGCAAGGTTTTCAGAATACTGGTGAAGGTGTAGTTGGCGTACAAGCAGTACAGGATGCACACACAAACTGCACGGTGTGTTGTATTGTGCTGGAACAGCTTTTTGTGGTACAACAGAAATAGATATTTTCTTCTTAAACTTGCCCACGTGTACCAAAGGCATGAGCTGTACACATCAATAGTGTTGATTACTTTCTTGCTATGTATTTTTCTTCAGCTAGTGAGTAACATGATAGTAATGTGTACCACCTAACTTACAGGTAACGTGCCTGGCGCATCAAATCACACAACAGCATGAGAAATGTGCCATCTGCCAGAACCTGTTCAGTCAGGACTTAAGAATTGTTTTACGGAAACCAACGTGGTGAGACTACCAACACGTTTCATTCCCCATTTGTCCTTCTCTGCCGTTGTCTATGGCTGCCACTAAGAAATGCCAGCAGCATTTGGCAGATGAAAGGAAAACCAGTCTCTACATTCTCGATATTCCTGAAAACACTGGTCAATCACTTGCTTATCTTCTGCTGTTGGCTGTCACCACAGCTCTTCCCAGGCAACTTCTTAGGGAAAAGGCAGAAAATCTGACTTGACCCGCCTCATAAAATAGCAGGTCCTTATCTTCTAGCTGCTATCTAAGGTCACAGACAGGACATATTTGATAAGAGTTAGCCAGTAATCCTCTCGGAGATAAGGATTCCTTACTGGGACTTGATACCGCAGGGGTTTCAGTGGCAGAAGAGGATATAATCTGTGTTCCCTCCCCGATTTTTCTGTCTTCCAAGAATGGAGTCATAAAAATAGGTTTGGATGCTTACGAAAACCCTTTGAACATTGTTGGGAGCCAATGGCTGATATGACCCAAGACTCTGTGAAGAAGAGACAAAACGTTTCTCGGGGTAGCAGTGTTAATCAAAGCCTTTTAGAAAATAGCAGCTTTGGCTTAAGGTCTGATGCTCAAAGACTGTATTGATGGCCCAGTTAGATGAGGTTGATTGTCCAAGGTTGTCACATGTCTTTCTCCACTCTTTCTTTAATCAAACCAACTCTGCACAACTGGTACAATTTTCTTGCACTACCCATCGAGATCTATTGAGGCATCATTGATAAATGTAAGAGACTTCCTTCTCTTCATTGCCTAAGGTGTATAAAGCCGTGATAAAAAGGACTATATTCTTTATAAAAAAATTGGAAAAAATGAAGATCTATTAGACTGTTTTGCAACCTGACCCTCACAAAGTTCAGTCCTGTCTGCTGCAGAATGCCTTTCAGATTATGAAAAAAAATCTGTATCTATCTTAACTCCTTTTTTCCCAAATACCTCCTGTCAATACAATCAATACGATATTTCCAATTGCCAAAACTGTCAATATAAGGTGAGGTGGTTTTGATCCAGTATCTATAATTGCTACCTCAACACGTGTGGAAAAAAACCACACATGATGAACACCATATACACAGACGATGTGAAATGAGGCCATCGTGGACTCAACCAGCTTAGTTCTACAGTTCATACTGAATCAAGGATTTTCTGAAAACTCTCTGCTATTGGCCCGTTTACATGAAATTGAGAGAAATACTTGAAAGGGTGTTAAAGAGCAGAAGCTTATTCTATATGCATGTACTAAGTCAATTAAATACACTGATCCTCATGGATAAACACATATAAATTTTATATATATGTACATGTGCGTGTATGTGTATATGTATAACTATATGCAAATAAAACATAAGCTACAATAAGTACAAATCAGCCCTGTGTTTTGTGACGGGTATTCCAGTCAGAATACTCTGATACGCTGCCTTTCTTGAATGCTCTGCTTTCAATTCAAAGAGGAGAAATGGAATTGCGTTCCTTTTCAATTGTAATACTTACTCAGCACTTTTGGTTCCAGAGATGGGATTGGTACTTTGTCAGAGCAGTAATTTAATGCAGGCCCACACAGAGAAATTCAGACCAAAGATTCTCTATCAACAATGCAGTATTCCCTCCTCCTGCAGTGTGACTGCACTTCAATTTACTGAAACCTGAAGGTGATTCACTGGGAAAAGATAAGAAATCATCTTGTCCTGAGAGTTATTTATAACCCTAAAGATACAGGGACAAATCCGAAGTGACCTTAAGAACCTAAAACAGCCATTCAAAGGACTGAGCTACCTAGATCCAAAAATACTGCACTGTAGTCACTTGAATTGGAAGAATCTACATCCTCTCTTGTGGCAATAAGGAAATGCAAGAGTAGTGAAAGTCTGCAATAGGTCAAATTGAGTATTCTTTGAACTTCACTAACTATATTAATTATTCAGAGCTTCATTCTACAATTCACTTGATTTCTAATGCTGAGGACAAATCTAGTTTCATATGAAAAGTAAATTAAATATCCAATATACAGATTCAATACTATTACTATACTATTTGTATTTAACCTGACAAGTCATATGGTTTATTTGTATCAATCAGCAAGATTCATTCTTTAGCCCAAAAAAGCTTCACAGAATGTCCTGCTCCTACATCATCTGAGCATCTTATTCCACAGTTATTACAAAAATGTGTGTACATGTATAGAGATCGGCCTGTAATTAATTAAGAATTTTAGGTAGGATAAATCTAAAAAAAATGTAGCCTATGAAAAAAGGAGACAAATGTCTCTGACAAATTGTCATTTCAGGGCCTTGATTAAAGAAAGGTGCTAGTGCAGCTTAAGTCTTGCAAGACACTTTATCCATACACTTTATTCAGGGGCCAGGAACACAAGGCTTTGAGAAGGAAAGCAGGTCTTCAACTCCTCCTGTACCCTGGTCACCAGGATGGGAAGGAAGCCACCCATATCTTTGCACAGATTGGTGCAGATCATGTTGTAGCTATGTCCAAGTCTCCTCTTCCCTCTCTGGTGTACTGAAAGTTTCTAGAGGAAAGCTCGGCACCTTGTGGAAATCCTGCCTGCCTGGGACAACTGTGATTACAAAACTCAGCAGGAAAAGGCTCAAATTCAGCTCTCTGCTGGAAATGTGTTGTCTATTGAGTAGGAGCTGCTCACAAAAGTGAGTATTTTCCAAGGTTAGATGGCACAGCAGATGCTTGTCTGCACCTTCAATTGAAAAGATGGGTTGATGGGCTTATGAAAAGGGTAATGATAGAACGATTGTGAGCAGACCCAAACATAGACAGGTCCTCTGTAAACAGTATCCAGACAACATCCTCTTTGAATCTTAATGATGTTCAGTGTTGTACTTGCAGTCTGAGACTGTGTTCAAAATACCTGATATAGCTTGTGTACCTACTTGACAGCTTCCAGCCATCAGCCAAACTAGTACCTGTGTCCATAGACTAGCTGTTTTCAGTGAGCTCTGGTTTTGGATCAACAGAAATGTGTGCAGTCCCACAAAATCCTTGAGGATTATGTAGGAGGCAAGTTTTGGCCAGATTGTTTTCAGGATGTCTATTGTGTGTTGAAAAGAGCAGCTTAGTTGTGTGAGGATCTGGTTTCTTTCCCAGGACCTTCAGGCTACCCAATCTGATATCAGAAGATCACCAGTAATAAGACGACCAGTTTACAGGACACTGGATGTAGTGGACTATCTAGAGTTTGTTGGAAGTGGGATGGAGTAGGAGCAGCAGACTATGAGGCTACAACACCACCAGAGACTGTAGGAGGACTGTGGACGAACCAACACAAACCGGTCAAGTGCTAGTCATCCATGGTGCCTGCAGGATGCCTACATGATCCTTCTGTCACACAGAAGCATCCCTTCTTTTGCTGTCTATTGACACAGTTTCAAGAGAGGTATGAGTTTCAGGTGAGGGTTGGTGTGGGAGCTGCGCGTTTGAAACCACTCTGGCTGAAGGGAAATTCAGACTTGGCTCTCCTACTTCCTAGGGGAGCACTGTAAACATTAGGCTATTAGTTACAGTTAATTATTGCAGAAAGACTGCAACCAGCTTCCCCCATTTTCCTGTCTTAACAACAAAGCTGTGACTGAGCTATCAGAAAGACTTCAATATAGTTTACGTATCTTCAGTGTGTCCTATCAACCGAACTTCTTAAAGCATTTAGGAAAGACAGGCTGATTCATATCAGATAAGAGGCAGGCAAAAATGTGGCTGGATACGAAACCCCTTTCAATCCCCTCAAAACACACAAAACTACAGTAGAAGGAAGTATCGGGCGGAGTTCAGTATCTTAGGCACCTGAAGTTGAAAAGTTCAACCAAAATACCCTATGATAGAAGACAACTTTAATGGTTAAATTATAGATAGTACAGCAGCTTTATTTGTAAGTTACATGCAGTTCACAAAACAAATTAAAGAAAAATGCTCTGCGAGCCACTGACCCTAACACACGCCACATATTGTGATCCTTCCTTCATTTTTAGTAATGCATTTATTGCCTCTAATGTAAACATTTGCTTGCATAAGGGTCGCAGATTTGGCCCAGAATAATACTGTTCTAGACCAGATAACAAGGTTTTACCTCAAGCAATAAGAGTAAAAATGGAGAATTCACTAAGAAACATGGGGAAAAAATACCCAAAGTAATAGCAACATTGTATTGGTGCTGAGGTAGCTTGTCAGCTCAGTTTGCAGTTTGTATAGTGGTATTTTTCACTTGTATTGAGATTTGAAGCAGTAGGAGTAAGGAAATAGCAAAAAGTATCATCTACACGTCACAGCATACCCAGATTACACAAAGGCAGCAGCAAACGCCAGCAGTTACGACACGAGCAGCTGCACAGAATCCAAAAGCACTGCGAGTCATGCAAGCACCAGAAAAATGATGATAAAAAGGTGACTGGGGGGAGGGAGTGTATGGTCTAACGTAAGTCCTCTCCTGACCAAGAAGAAGGATGCTTGTCAGGAGTGCAAGGTGGATTATTAGGTGGCGAAGTGGGTATTGGCAATAGGCTCTACCAGTGAATGGGTGACAGGATCAAATCTGTCACTGCTGCCCCCTTCGTACAACGTACAGATTGTGATTTTGGCCATTAGAGATGGGCTAGACAGGTCTGCTGGCCATTTGAATGAGAAGGTGCTGCTATGTCTCTTCAGATGCTAAGGAAGATTTTGCCTGAGTTTATGGTCATGATAGGTTCAATAACAGATGGTCCCTCAAAGAGATTAAAGATGCTCGTTCTATGAGGAAGACAAACACACTTTTAAAATAGAGGGCAAACACCTAAAAAATTAAGAACCCAGTGTATCTTGCAGCTCCCATAACTTACTGGAGGAGGAAACTGAAAAATAAAAGAAAAAAAAAGGCAACCAAATTTTAATTTCTTGCTTGGTTTTGTGCTTTGTACAAAGGAAATGATGCAGTTTATGTTAATTTAGTAAAATTAGCACCCACAGTGTCTAAGCAGTAGGGCAAGAATATGCAATTATATTTGACTGCAGAACAAGAACACACAATTGTTTTTCATCTCTTCTTTATGTTAAAGAAACAGCTGCAATTTTTATTTTTATTTTTTTTTTACTGCTAGTACATTTTTGCTGTTTGGAAAACTAAATAAATGGTTACAAATGAGCCATAACAGAACATTTTTTTCAGACTAAGCTACAGAGAATAAATATTTAAATGTTCTTTAGTTCACTGGTAGTAATTCTGGATAAGACAGAACATGGATGGCAAAGTTTAGTTTCAAAGTTTACATGTAAGCATTGCTACGTGGCTAAAGCCCCCTCTCTTCCCTCTCCACTCTTTTCAAACATCTCCTCATTCGGGTACATCACAAAAAGAGAGGTCTTGTACATGCAAATATGCATATCAAACAGTTCATAAGACAAACACTACGGAACAGCTACTGGGTTTTATTTGCAAATTATAGCTATAGATTAAGATGGATTTTTAAAATGAGATATTAGCATTCCCCACTGCTAATTCTGAAATTGACATAAATAAAAAGATAAGGAGCGGGATCAATTTTTGAAAGGTTAAGTAGTTCTGGTTTGATTACATGTTTGAAAATCCACACTTAGATCCCTGCTTTGGAAACTGAACTGGAAATTTCCCTAAATTTACTGCAATTACTGTTTGCTTTTAGACTAGAACTAATACAGAAGTAGTCCTTTTTGGTATTTTTGAGCATCTGCGTTTGATCCCAATCTGAACGAAGAAATTCTTTGATGAGAAACAGTGGAGCAAAGATGTAACGTGGCCAGACTTTCAAATCTCATCATTTATTCCATTTCTTAGTAACTGTTATCCTACATTGATCCATTCTTCTGACAGCGATGACACGTTAAGAATTCAGACACATTCTAAAACTCTGGATGTAGTCAGTGGGTTTTGCATAGGGATTATCTGAAGGACTCTAATGGAAAGGGCATCTTCAAAGTGTGGTGAGCGTAGCAAAATGCTGAGTAACTTGCCAACCTACCCAAAAACATACAGTCCATCACCACCCACGCAGGACAGGGCTTTGGGGATTACTAGTGCTCACTTCAAGATCAAAAATACCATCAGTAATCACACCTAACTGTAATTGCTTTCATTACTTGTTTTGTTATTGCACTCAATATTGAAAAAACAACTAGAAGTAACATAGCTTGCAACGCTGGCAGGAGAACACTACTCATAGGTGCACTGCCATCTTCTGGGAGAATCTAACCAATTTTTCAATCAGATGAATTAGTCAGTCCAGTTTCTGTCTAGTGTAGTGGAGATGTTGATTTCCAGCTAGCTGATAGTACAGCTAAAAGCTTCGCATTTTAATTTTATGATCTCTTGCTTCATTCAGCACCAAGACACAATCATCATCACAAACTACAGTTATGAACACTAACACATCAGACTGCTTAGGAAAGTCTCTCTCATGGTCACAGAAGGCAAGACGTCACCGTAAAACAATATTTTCAAACAAATGGTTCAAAATTTTTACCTATTGGCTCTACAATTCCTGCTCCTATCCAATAATCCAAAGGAAAACATAAGAAAGTGCTTGAGTTCCAGTCAGAGATTAATTATGAGTTTGAAACATATTAGCCCAACTTCAAATAATTAAAGAGTTATTTTGTGTCTATTTTTTGCCTAACTATGCACACTGACCCTTTGGAGCAGGCTGTTAATAACCAGTTTCATAACATCTTCCATGCTTAGACAGATCATCTGGAAATCAGCTTCATGAAGGGGTATGTGTCTCTAAAAGTATTTTAATACTCCTAATAAAAAGTCTGTATGCCTCAGATGAAAAGCAAGCACTCCAGTCTTTTGAAATATGTTTTCTCAAAATAATTCCGTTCTCTTTCCTAGAGAACATGGAAAAACACTGCCCAAAATCTCTTGCAGAAACCACATTCATTTGTAAAATCTTTAAGGACAATATATACCAAGTCTCCACTGCCATTTATAAAGCAGGATACAGAAGCTCAGTCTGTAGGTCCTGCGGCGCAGAGGTAAGGAAGCAGAGAAGAGAAAAAGTTTACTCCATCCTATTACGTGGGTAAACGTTATTAAGTGAAACAATCTGTTTAACAAACTTAAAATAAATAAATATATACTTAAAATACCTGTTTTATCATGCTTCAAAAACCTTAAGTAACAACATATTTTGCTGCTTATATGGATATTATATATGGATATATTATATGGAAGCCATGGATATGCAGTTACTATCAGCTATACCCAAGAATAACAAAAAATCTATTACTGTGTAATTCGTTTCTAATCACCGAACTCACCAGGTTTCTTAACTTATCCTCTCTCTACTCTACCTCTTTTTGTTGTAGGACCGAATTATGTCAGACTGAGGAGATTTAGAAGGGCTACCCATTAGCCAGTGCTAAATCTCATATTTGCCGTTTACGCCAATAAGCCATTCCCAAGCCAGTTTATCAGTTAATGCACTCAGACTCTCAGTCACTCTACCAGGAATTGCACTTGTCGAAACAGATTTTAAGGAAAATGCCTTGTCTTGAACAGAAACTAAGCAGCTACTACGGCTGATAAATGCTGGTAAGCTCAGGACAGGATGCAAAGATTTCAGGGAGTTCGGTGACTCCTCTTCTGCCACTACCTTGTCACAGCTCAGACTCTGACTAACACGGAACAAGGTTTCATTTACTTGCCTGCTACCAGCTGCTTTTTCCATGTCCCGTCTAACCCTAACCTCCAGAGAAGCTCAGCTGAGGCGCTCTGCCGTGTGTTTTGAGGGCAAATATTAATTGCAATCAATTAGGCTACAATGGTGTTGTCTAATGAACTCAGCCCAGTCACGTGCCTTCAGGTTTTCTGTTACCAAGAATACCTGTGATGTTCAGAAAGATGTCAAATAGAGGTATTCTCCAATCTCTGTTTACTCTGCAACTTAGTTTGACCATTTTTAGGTTCCCAAAACTGGGAACAATTAGGAAGCTCACATGTATGTGTGTTAACTAATGGAAAAGGTTCCCAGATCCAAATAGCAAACTCTTGTCAAATACCTTCTTATTCTCCCACTATTATCTACAGAGTCAAAAGGATCTTGCAAAAATGACAGTCAGTGGATGTAAAGAGAGGTTCACCGACAACATCAGTAATGAAATTCATCTTCAGTGCTCTCAAGAAAAGCTTGTGCATACAAATAGGAGTTCTCAGAAGGAGGTGTATGTTTCCCTGCCCAGTTCTTCGGTGCTGTAAATACCCTTCAGAAAACTTAAAACGGATAGACTGTTACAGTAGAGAGGTACCAAAGTTTGTTTTGGGGATGGGAGATGACTGGGAAGCAAGAGGTGAGTGATTTCTCCTTGGATTGCACTGCACAGAAATGGAATTATGATCTAAGTGTCTACGCTTACTCACGTCAAATCAAAATGAGACAATTCAATTTGAAACTGAGACCAGACGCATTTCCAAGATCCAAACAGGTTTCCGGGGCTGCAGATGAATGGAAATAATTTGCTGACCAGATAAAATCAATCCGTGGTTTTGTCAAAGCCAGCAGTCACAAAGTAACAAAGTAAACAAAAATAGTATTTTTCTAATGCTGAATAGAGTGCTGCTGCTATCCCGCACTGTCTCAGGAAAGGGGGGGGGGGGAAGGATTTTGAGATAAATTTCTTTAAAAGAGGGCTACAAAAATACTATAGATCTGCTTTTGCTTTCCGGACAGGATTCACGTAAGCCATCATTCTTCTCCCCTGGAAAGGCCAACATGCCCTGTGGGACAGCTTTAATATTCTCCTCTGTGTTGAGAGAAGATGCAGAAACCATAATGACCTAGAACACAAGACCTTTCCAAAACCACATTTATAAACATCCCCCATCCATGAGGATCAGAAACAGAAGGACCGGAGGGGCCTGTGGTACAGGGATTATTAAAACCCACTGAGCATAACTGTGACTACTCAGGTTCCTTTGTCCCGCTTGCTTTCTTCTGTAAATCCCTGATGATCTTTGCAACAAGAGTGAAAAGCAAGCAGTTCTTCTGGCAGTAGATGGCAGATGGCAGTAAACAAGTGAAGTTCCAGAAAGATTGCAGGTTGTAAAATGACTGCAAATTCATTTTCTTGTCCATGGAGACAATTAACTCATGATGTCACCTCTTGACTCCAGCCAACACCTGCCAGTCCAAAGAGGTTGTTTCCAGAGGAAGAAGTTCTTCCAGAGGAAGAACTGCTGCCTCCATCTCTCTGCCCCAGGACCCCTGCCCCTGCTCCTCAGAGGCTTTCCCCTGGGCTTCCCAAACTTACCTCCCAGCTTTCCAGCGAGACCCTCTCTGGCCAGGAACCACACAAATGCTTTTGTTTGCCAGTAACCTCCAAGAAACAAACACATAGCTCTTCCCCAGGCCGAGAGGAGAAGAGCCCTCCACCTTCCTCCTACATGTGTGCCCTGTCAGAGGACTCAGACTGGACTGTAGATTCGGGCTTTCTTCCAGCCCAACTCCATCTGAGGTTCATAGTCTCATATTGCTGACAGCAGCTCATCTGTCTGTCCTTCACAGCAACCAGAGGTACAGCTCTCTAGTCTGCTTCTAACAATATTTTTATGGAATGTTCTAGAAGAAATAAAGATGCTCTGATACAAATTAATCTAAATCATCCTAAAGCCTACAGTATTTATTTAGGATGCACATTCTTTTTGGACACCATGAAAATTCTGGGGTTTAAGAATTAAGAATTATCTGAATATGTCAAGGCATATAAATGAAGCATTAAAAATCATTAGATACTTAAGCAAAATGAGCAATGTATTTTTGCTGACATTTGGTTTTATACTGGAAGTGGTTTTCCTATATTCATTAAGAGATAAGTTTTTTGAGTGAGTAGGGATAGGTGCTGGAAAAAATAATTGTTTTTCTACACCCTCAGAATTCAGAAATTCTTCAAAAAAGAAATGTTATTTCAAACATTTACAAAGGCATGGACTGGGATACAGTTTCTAGTGACCTAATCTAGAACAAAAATTATTACTCACTTTCCCACAGGAAGAAATCATCGAGTTTCACCCATGTTCCCTTTGCTGTATGATTAACTGATACTTCTGAACCAACAGCAGATGACCTGCAGTAACCACTCACAAGGGGCTAAAGTCATAAATAGATACAGTCTCAAAAATATTTATCTAAAAGCAAAACAACTCTCAAATCAGTTAAGCAACATGATAGGTTTGCTTGGCACACATTAGGATATAAAGATTGAGTCTTCCCAGAACTTAGAGCCTATGCAGTTTTCTCAGGTAATCCATGCAAGGAAAGCAATAAGAGATCTAACAACTAAGAAAAAAAATCAGATATAGTTATAAATATCTATGCTGGTAATGAATACAAGCTGGCTATATTTCATTGATGGCAAAAATAAAAATGCAGACCAGTTCTATCCTGATTTTCAAACAGGAGTGCAGAGTCATAATTAAGCTCAGATCTCAACATCAATGGAAAAGTCAATTGTATCTCCGTCAACAAAGCCTATATAATATAAATATCTATTAATAATGAGAAGCAACTTCACCAAAGTCATGGATAAATATAGAATAAGTCTATAAATAAAAAAGACTGAAGATAACTGCCCAAATAGGCTGTGCTGGATGTTAAATCTTACTAATGCTTTAATGTAATTAAAGTTATCTTCTATCACCACAACATTCTCTAAAGAGTTAGGAAGCAGCTGGAAACACCTATCAAGGGTACCAGCCATCCTCCGAAGCTGCTGTCCCCAGAAGCTGCGATCCACAGAACATCAGCTTTTCCAGTTTTTCTGTAAAGTTTTCCAACTGTTGCGGTGGCAAAGCAGAGTTCAAAGGTTTGAACAGCCCCGTTAATTCACTCCGGGGTTTATCCTGCTGCCAATAACTCACATGTCAGAGTTGCTGGTTCTTTTCTCTTTTAATCAAAGAGAGGAAGGACTGCAGATCTGCACAGCAGTTGCTATGAGCGCTCCCTTACTTTGGGTTACAGAGAAGGGCCAAAGAGTAGGGGGAGGTTTTAGGGCTTAGTAGAAATATTTTCCCCACCAGTTAAGGAGCCATGCACATATTCCAGGTCCACTGGAGAGGAACTAACCAAGAAAACTGGCCGGGCTCAGAGCAGCACAACACTATTCACAGTGGGATTCACAGATGAAACACTTTCTAGTGGGACACAGAGGTAATTTATTTCAGCAATACTTGTGCAAGGAGCTAAACATGTAGACAAAGCACAGAAGAATACAACCACCGTATCCCTGATTTTCTTCCTTTCTTCTTTCACATTCAAACTTAAGAGGCTGCTTGAACTTAAACTTGTATCTCGAAGCTTTATAGCACTTCCGAAAAAACTATTCAGTGGCACAGGTGAGGTCAGTGTTAAATACAACGAGATTTCATCATTCACACAGCGAACGATGAAGCTTTACAAACCACAGAAGTCTGGCATCTATTCAGAAATTAATTGAAATATTTTGCTCAGAACTGCAGGAGACTCAGTACGAAGTGTAATGATTATGTAGCTGTTGCACTATTTATAAGGCACTCTTCAAGCACACCCATGGACTGGCTGATGATCACGATCGGCACGTCAAGCACGGTAAGATACGTGAATGTAAGCAAGACATAGCAAAGAAAGTTAGGTCCTGACTTTAGAATGATAGAGGTTATATTCCACAACCTTAAAGCCAGATTTGGAATACGTTTAGTGCTTAGAAGTAATTTTAAAAGTAATAATGCTCCTCTAAGGAAAGAATTGAACTTTGATTCTAAGTACAAAATGAGGCTATATTTCTGATATCAGCACACTGAATCAAATTATATCTGAAAGATTAAGAAAGTATGAAAAAACCCTGTCCTGTCTAAGGAGAAACAGATCAGATTTCAGTGAACTAAATGGAGTCAAGGGGTTAAGGACAGAGGTTGAAAATACTAGCAGGGATAAAAATGTAAATGCAAACCGATGTATTCAAAAGAGCCCAGTGAAATCAGACTTTTGTGTGCAAAGCCTGTCAGAAACCCAAATTTCCTGTTGCCATGGAAATTGAAACAAAACCAAAACCCATTCCCAATCACAATGGAAGGGTGGGATTTTGAAATTTCCTCTGGAAGAAAATTTCCAGGGGAAAAGAAAGATTAATTCAGAGCCATAAAAATACATTGCTTCTGATATATGAAATGCTTTGTGGAGGTAAGGATGAGGATTTCATTTCAGTAGTTCAGCTCATCTCTATTTATATAATTAAAATATTAATAGCTATATGATAACAAATATACTTAGCATATAAGAAAAGCCTTTTCAGTACTATATGAAAATACGTGCATGACAAATCAAACAGATCACAAAGAAGATGATTAAATATTTCTGCTTTGCACTTTTATCTTTTAAAATAGGATATGAAATGGAATTAGCACTTCCTTACAAGGCTGCTGGCACACCAAAATGATCTATACCAAGAAAAATTAGGCAAATATGCCAAAGACTGATAGTAGCCTTTGAATTTGCTCATGGCAGACTGTCACTGTATCTCTGTCATGCTCCCAAGGACCTTTTTACTGAGTAAGAAGTTATTTCACTCTCTATTGACACGTATTCCAAATTTTCTCCCTGAAGATCCTTCCTCTTTTGCCACCAGTGACACCATGGGAAAATATTGGCCAACACCACAAAGGATATCAACTTCTCCCCTGAAGTCCAAGACAGAGTCACAACAGCAATTCAAGTGTACAAGGCTGGGTCCCATCATCTAGCTGTTTTCTCCTCACCACACCCCAAGTTCTCAGACCAGGGACACCTCTGTGACACCCGTAGGAAGCCCAGCAAAGTCCTTATTGAAACCACTCGGTCAGACCCCCAGTGAAATAAGTTTTCCCATCCCCAATAAACTGACAAGTGACATGAAATTTTGGACTATTGCCACAACTATGGAGTCACTGAAAAAAGAGTTGGGTCTCCATGAAGAGGACAGTACCCCAGGGCCTTTTCAGCTTTTCATACTCACAGCTCCCTTCCACCCACTCAGCAGAGAATCATTATTTTTTTAAACCTGGGTCATTGGAGCAATTTACTCTCTCTTTAGCCAGATTTATATCTACGCGACCGGGATAACGAGCAGCTGGAGCTGGGGCTGGACAAGGGGCCGCAGGGAAGCAGGAGGAATTCTTGAGCCACTTCTACCATCAACCCTTCATCTTCACTCCCCTTGGCTTGAGCTCATCTCCTTTGCTCCCTAAACAGTTCAGAAAAAAAACCAAACAAACGCTATGCTTTGTTTTCTCGCAAAAGCCTTTCATATACATTAAGATTGCTCTAGCTGCCTGAGCCTTCTCTTCTCTAGACTAAAGAGCATAAATATTAAATAATAATATTATAACAATCTCTCTCTTGAGCCTACCTATCCATTTCAGTACACCACTTCTGCTTACCAGCCACTAAGCAGTTACTGGTTGATGCTGGTTTATTTACTGGAAAGAGCTCTATGCAAAATATATTCACCAATTATTGCAGAAGAACATAAATATCCATTTGTAACTACTACTTAAAAGAAATAACAATTTTCTTTCTGATCAGCCTTCACAGTTAGATTCCCGTCAAAGGAATCACATGAACAGATGGGGTCCAACAGGCTTTTCATGTGTTTTCTTTTTTCCTGTGTGCTTCATAACGAAGCTCTCACTCATAACCTTGTTAAAATGGGCTCATTTCCTTTCTCAGGATGTGATTTTCTTGTAACTGCTTTTTATTTTCTGTCTTGAGCAAACTCGACGATTCATTTCTCCTTACCAATCACCACCTGAGCGTCACGCACACCAAGGGAAGGCAATGGATGAGCAACGGCAACCACGGACGTGACACAGTGTTTTGGTTTTTTTTTTTTGCTCCATCTGAATTCTCCCAGGAAAATAAGCATTTTCCAAAGAATACAGCTAACACTGGATGAAAACAATTTTTTTGTGAATAGAAAACTCATTGAAAAAGGCTGTGACAGGGAGATCGACTTTATTTCTGAATCCAGCCCACAGTTGGTGGGAATTTTCCACAAAACAAACAGACCAAACAAAAACAAAACAAAAAAGGCAGGAGGGATTTTGGAACAGTGCATATTTCATTGTGAAATTTTCTGAGAGCATCTTGTTTCCAAAGATGCTGAAATGTTGCATTTCAACATATTCTAAAAAAAAATACTTTTTCATTGTGAAACTTTTTTTTTTTTAATGTCAAACCAGCCTAAATTTAATTAGATGCAAAAGAATTAACCCCTCAAAAGCAAATGAAACATTGAGTCAGAGAAAAAATGCTCAAGGGGTCTCAAATTATGTATTTTTTTTAAACAATTTGGTTCAGCAACCAAATAGAAAAATCTATTGTTTGCTGTAATAAATTATAATATTTTTTTATATAACTATGACAGGACAGCACAGGGGACTCTCCTCCCCCCCATACTAATATGTCTTGGTTTTTTTTTTTCCTTAGACATTTCATTAAAGACAGCTCATTTTAAACAACTTGGCCAAAACTAAAATCAGCTTTTCCAACAAGACCTCAACTTTTTTCCATTTCTCCACAGTTAAGTCACCACTTTCCCAGTAACTTGAGGTCTTCTTCAAGATCACCACCCCATTTTGGACCACCACACTCCCGCTAGGGAAGAAGGGTATAGATTTAGAGACAGCTGCGTAGCTTAGAAGTCAGAAAAAGAGGCAAAAGATGTGATGGAAACCAGAAGTGCTGGATGACAGAATGGCTGGCACAGAATCACATGAAACCCCAATTAAAGCCGCAAGGGAAGATCCCACTCCTTTGGAGCCCAAAGCTGCTGGTCTCCACCACAAGAGCGATCTGCCTGAGCCAGCGCAGATCCGTCCCTGATGCTCCATGCCCGCCTGCACTGCGGTACCTACAGTTTTCTCCTCCTGATGGAAGCAGGACTGGATCCCCATCCCTTCAGTACCGTTGTTCCCAAATGACCACAACAAAACGCTTAGCTGTCCACTTTCCCAGCACTCGAGCTTGCCAAAGTTCAACACTTGCCAAAGATATCTTTTAATTAAAGTGTCGAAAACTGACAGGATTGATCACAGAGATGGTTTCCTCCACGCTCAGCTGTCTCAGATTCTAAACTCCTTTTTCAGCTACTTTTTTTGACCACTTAATTAACAAGTGGTTCATCATCTGACCTGCCAAGAGAAAGGTATCTCAATCTCCATGAAAAAAGCCAGAGATTGGAAAGAGTCAGCAATTTTTCTTTCCTGTCCTTATTTTTTTCATGCTCAAGTCTATATATAATTTTTTTTTGATGATTTCATCCAACATAGATCACTCTGATAATTGTGGAATTATTCGGCCATGGGAGTTATTATTCAAATATTTTTGCCTGCCTTTTTTCACCATACAAAATAGCCATGCATTTTTTCTTCTCTTTTTCTCCTACATCCAAAAATAAATAATCAATCAGCCCAAGTAAGGTTTATTGCAAGTGGTTTTTTGTATGGTGAACTAGATTTGTGTTGGGAAGTCACCTGCATTTTAAAGGAAGCAGATACTGAAATTACGTGTGGGAGAACAGAATTTTAGCAGTACAAAGCATTTCTTCCTGACCTCATTCTCTTCACCCTTTCTTTTAGTTTGCTGACCAGCTGGGAACATTGCATGGATTTTACAGCCTGACACATGCTGTATGCCTAACAGGGGAGTACGTGTTGCCAAAGCCCTCTTGGATGCTATAACGTACAGAATAAAAAGGAAAAGAAAGACCACGACGTGAGCTAGACTGTCCCCTTCCCAAAATGTAGAAGCAGGAAAAGCTTCAAGGCGTGGGGGTAAGATTTCCCAACAAAGCATCTTTGCAGCACGTCCTCTCTACAGACAAGGCTCTTGCCATCAGACCCTTTTTCCTGCTCCATTACCTCCTTCCAGCTGCTCTCATTTCATCTCTCCTCTGATTTCAGGGCTGATAAAGCATTTTAATGCTTGGGGAAATTGGCACTTGATTGAGAAGGACATTGAGAATAGGGCACAGAAGGCTGCAGTCCATGCAGTGCAGCTATGTGGCAGAAAACCACTGATGTGGAGATGTCATCTTCTTTCCACCCATCGCCCCAAGCACAGAGTGTGCAAGAGCTGCGTGGCACATCCAGCATGCAGATTCCCTCCATGATCCCCAGATTCCTCCAACACTTACTTTCGTATGGACTCACAGTGGGCATAAAGACTCTCCCAACACTGAATTTTCATCTAGATTTTGTTATGCTGCTCCCATCCTTGCCCTGTCATTCCTATGACAAGGCAGAAAAGCCGGGGCAAAATGTCTTTGAGCCACCTTTTCCCCCTCGTCTCAGTATTTGTTTTTAAGGCATCCTTGTGCTTTTTAAACCCTTTCCAGTTACCCCAAACCTTTTTGGGATTAATTAAACATTAAACAGGGCACACAGAGGTTTTCAGCAGGTGTACAATACAGTGAAAGCAAGCCGACAAGCCCCAACAATTCTGCTGCAAGTGCCCTTGGCAAAGACCCAGGTTCCCACTCGCACGCTCGCGCTGCGCTGCCTAATGGGATCGCTTTGCATGCACCGCACACCCCTGGAATGCAGCAGCTCCTCGGCCAGCGCCAGCACGGTAGATTAACAGAGGTTACCTTTGGTGCCAGACTTCTAAAAGCCTGCACAATAACGCTTTGACAGCTGTCCAATCAGTCTGTATACGTCTAGATACATAAAATACCCGAAGCACTAGTCTCCCATTTACCGAGGCTGTCTAAAAGCCAAAAGTACATTACTGCACCAAAAGCTGCAACTAGAACAGAACCAGATTAATACCTGAATTCCTATTAACCTTTCATTCACTGAACACTGCCAGAACTTTACTTTTGTGGCTTGAGATACATTAAATGTACCACACCTATGCATGAATCCATATGTTGCTTAGGAATGCTTCTGATGAGTTTTAAATTCATTCTCAAGCCCTGTAACAGTACATTTGACATCAGACTGAAATGCTGCAGCCTATCTTTTCCTTCAGACTCAATTATCTAAAACAAAAATCTCCAGATAAATATTAATTGTCTATTATTTATTTTGATTCTTCAGTTAATACAAAAAAATATCAATGCAAAAGTGTGTGATGCCAAAGGCAAAAGAACATTATTACAAAATAAATTACAAAACATTCAAGCATCCCCCGCATCCTACCCACCAGCCATTTCTCTTTCCACACCTATAATGAGAGCTAATTTAATCTTCAAAGTATCCAGCAAGGAAAAATATTGTTGAGGTTTTGGTACGTTACGTTTTTGCCTTTAAAAAAAAAAAAAGTTGGAACAACATGAAAAATTATTGTCTCGAGGGACGGGGGGTGTTTACAAAAAAGTCATGTTCGTTTTTAACTGCCTTGACTTCAACGTGCCCTTTATTTCATTCAACACTCTCCATCACCACAGAACAGCAAGATTGTTACTCCATCCCCTCCTGAAATATTTAGAGAAATAAGAAAAAAATGTGTTTTGCTTTCCACCCAGGAGGCTTATGAAGCCATGCTGTCAGACACCACCATCCTTCCGGTTCATAAAGAATTCCTGTGCACTCAATGAGCATTCAACTGGCATTTTGGCACCATGAGTTATTTATTCACCACATTTTTTTCCCAAAGATCCACAATCTAAAAATGCAAGATTGCAACCTCATTTTCCAAAAGCCAAATAAACGGATATTTATTTGTGTACTTGGGGTTACGCTACCTGGAATAAAATGCCAAACTTATCTATCTGCCTGTCTCGGGACCTATGCTGGTCTTCAAATAATTGATAAAAATAATAAAATACCTAAAGTCCTAAAGTTCACAGTTCAGGAGCAGGGCAAATCCCTTCCTGTGAAATGCATGGCATTTGATGCTGTAAAAAAAAAAAAAATTGAACTAGAGAAAATGTTTTGAACTCTTTCATGCTTGTAGTTTCCAGGTTTCTAGGAAATGGGGTAGAAACTGCAAGGATGATTTATAGCACGTGCAACATTTCAGAAACATCCGAACTCCAGTCAGCGTGTGAGGCGGAGACAGCATCACATCTAGCAACTGGCTTCGAGAAAAGGACATATTGTACCTGCAACTCAAAGCCTGTGGGAAGGCAACATATTATTCCAGCTAATGGAAAGGGTTCAGGTTATACACAGTCCTGTGATTCAGTAAAAACCCCTGGATTAATACGACACAGAGTATTCAAATGGCTGCTGCTAAATATCTGAACCTTGAACTCCTTCCTCGTTACTGCTTTCTCTCCCAGGTCTCTTAGAGGTGTAGGAGGGTGGTGATAGCAAATTCAGTGCTATAATTCTACTTCCCCAAAGCTCATTTCATACAGACCCCGTTATTTTCTCACCCAACCCCATCCCTTTCCAGGGACATCTGGCCACACACCTAATAGCCCCAGGAAGGGTCTGTTGAGCAGTCCCCGAGGCTTTAGAGGTCCCTCAGCCTATATGCTCCACCAAGAGCTCAATGTTAAGTGTGTAAAGGAACAACAGGAAGCCCACATAACAGCGCCTGTGCACGGTCCCTTGCTCCTCCCCACCACTGAGGCAGCTGTAACATTAAAACAGCAGTTGCAGCTAAACAAAATTTCTGCCATTTCCCCAAGCCTGGACTTCTTTCCAGCACCACAGCTGTAATTCCAGGACTTGGCTCCATTATTACGTTTATATTAATGCACAGGGGCAGATTTTACAACACATGGCACAGTAAGAATATTTTATATGGCTTACAGGAAGCCAAGAAAAAATGCAAATTTGGGTCACAAAAGTACTGTCAGCATATTGTGCCTGCCTCTTTGCCAACACCAGTTTGCTCCCTCTGGTATTTTATTATGTGGGTTTTTTTAATTACTACAGGAGACTGAACTTCAACTTGCAGGTCATTACAGACTCTAACAGAGAACTAGCAAGGCGTTTTGGGAAAGTCCAAATTTTCTTGTATAGGAACCTGTTTCTAGCCATATTACGCTGGATTAATCCTTAACCAGTGGCTATTGCTGACCAGCCTTCAGGCTTCAGGATGAATTCCTGTGAACTTGGGCTTCATGTCACCCAAGTTCAAATGCATACATCAGAAACACAGTCCTTCCTACACATACAGTATTGAGAAGGGAAGGATGGCACCACCAGAGAGAGGATAATCACATCCCTGTTTCTTGTCATCCAGCACCCATCAGATCAAACTTCAGCTACCTAAAGGCCAGGCATCTGATCTAACTAAATCATATAGGCTTGTCGTATGCCATCTTCAGATAGGACTCATCTACATATAGGACCTTTGTACAGATAGGATGGATGTGCTCTCTCCTTCGGAGGTCTGTTGTTTCTCTCTGTTGACAGAGAGAGCCCAAATGACCAGCCATGTAATAGCTGAGTTTAGGGGAGATGAAAGCTCCCAGGGTGTCATCCTAGGACAATGACACTAAATTAGGCTATACCAATCTCTAACATAATCATCTGCCAGGTAGAGTAGGATTTGCAGTGGAAATAGCAATGAATGCCATAAAAAATTAGGTGACTTAGACAATATATATGCTACTAAATAGTAGAAACAACTAAAGACTAAACCATTGTAATGCAATGCCTTCTTGGACTCTACCTTGAAATAGTTTTGAAGGAACAGTGATACGGGACCAGTTAAGGTTCTCCTCCACCACTAGCTCTCAGTTCCTCAGTTCCTTGGCTTACAGCTTCACGGGATCTGTTGGAGATGCTGCAAAGTCTACCCCTCCCACTGATGTATGCAATTTGAGGAAAACTGATGTGCGTGTGGATTAAAGAGCCCTTGACCTGCTAAAACTGCCCCCTCCAATATATGAATTAAAAAGATATGAGATGTAGGTGGTTTCTCAGGGAAGGTGACTTTATATTATACACCTAAATGAACTCTGCCCAGAGGGCATATATACAATTACATATAATCTATATCCAACCTTCAGGAGCTTTTCCGTTTGCTCCTTAACTACTGTAACAGCTATTAGCCTATACCACAGTGAATTTCCACTCCTCGTACCACCTTAGTTGTGCCAGTCAGGTGGGAGGGCAATGCCCAGAGTGGAAGTCAGTAACAAAGTCTTGTACCCTGTCTAGAGACACACAGTGACTTTTTCTTTTGCTAGATTGTGCTTGGACCATAAGCCCAT
The DNA here is from genome assembly GCF_963924245.1 of Chroicocephalus ridibundus. NCBI lineage: Eukaryota > Metazoa > Chordata > Aves > Charadriiformes > Laridae > Chroicocephalus > Chroicocephalus ridibundus. Next base: position 116,956,193 of record NC_086286.1, on the reverse strand, counting down.
CATGAAAAATTAACTACAACTACACACGAAATTAAAAAAAAGAGGTCTCAGCAAGTCATGACTTTTTGCCGGGCTCAGAAGAGGCACCACAATTATCGTGCAGCTGGAAAGTGCTGAGATGGTTTTAATGGCATCTGCTGTCTCTTGATTGACAGAGCATAAACATTTCAGAAATACAAGCAACAGCACTGCAGCCGCACAGCACCAGGCAGCAATATTTACCGACTGCGACCGAGCTACTGCTATCAGTCACAAATTGCACATCTAGCACAGGCTTATTCTGATTTTGTTTGAGAAATGTCCTCTTTGGGATGAAGAGGTATTAGCAGCTTCACAAACACTGTCAGCTAATCAAAAAATATTAGAGAAACTCTCCACAGCTTAGTGGTTTTCTGTCACTTGCTCTAGATGGTAGGAACGTGTGGGAATGAATAAATGTATTAATACACAGCAGCCTGTCAGGAGCCCTTGGCACGCCGCGAGCCCGGGTACTGCATTTGCCAGTCAAATGTGCCTGATGCTCTCAGCATTCCCTGACAGCAACCCGCTCGCACGGGAGTCGGCGTGAAGTCTGCTTTTAAATGGAAATACCTCGCGTTATGGTTCCTGACACTAATTTCTACCTAAGCCATACCAGATATTTCATTTACAGGCCTGATGCAGCTGCGCCCTTTATTGAGCTCACGTTTACGCTCATTGACTTGAGCCACACTGTGACTTTTCTTACGAAAAAGCACCGCCCGTAAGTGTGGCAATGACTGCTCACATACACAGTAGGAGCGCTCACTAATTTCATCCCCGCTAAGTTCTGCCCGCTGCCATCCAGGTGGATGAAAGATGCCTTTCTGGGCTCTGAAAGACCCTCATTCTGGGGCAGAAACAGGACTGCTGGACCACAGGCTGGGTGGGGAGGGAGGCCAGCGGGCAGCAGGAGGGGATGCGAGGGGAAGGGGAGGAAAGGGAAGAAAAGCACTGTTGGAAAAACAAGAAATAAAGTGAAGTGAGGACTCTTTCCATCAACCTCCTTCTCTTTTCCTTCCTTCCAAGGTCCTCTCAGGCTTTTCTGCCACTCCTTTTTGATTGAGAGCTTCCTACCTTCTCCCCCTTCTCTCGTCTCCTGCCTCTACATTGGTCTTTTCCCTCTTCTAACACAAAAAATGGTGGCAGCGACAGAGCCTGCTGCCAGCAAGGCACGAGCCGTGGGCAGTTGGGTGACACCTCTGCCAACTGGAAGCTGCTCAAACAGGGAACTGCAACGCTGTGCAGGGGTGTCTTCCCTTGCTCCACGAGGGAAAACCACTGCACAGATGGATGCTACTGTGGGAATACTGGATATTGAAAGGGAAGCATTTGCCACCAAGACAAAGAAACTAATAACATGCCAGCAAACTGTTTTGTATAAAGGCAAACAAATCTCTCCTGTACAAAATGGGACGCATATCCAAACGGTAACCTTTTCTGCGCTTTGGCCTCTGAAACAGAGCAGCTGCGTGAAGAGAATTTAGGAAGTGCTTTTAAAGAGAAAAACATGTGGTTTGGGAATACAAAAACAATAGACAATCTACCTTCTGTTGACACTGATATTACGCATCGATAGTATGTAATCGTAGACCAAGGAAGAAGACAAATTAAATAAGAAACAATCCCCTCTTGCACTTATTTCTTGCCAGTAAATTCTTCTACTAAAAACCTCTACTAGCAGGAAGAACATGCAGTATCTGCTTTCTTCTGGTACTCAAGACTTTTGACACTCTCGTACCCGTGCACGTTACAGGACTGCAGTTCTGCCTTGAGGGGAGTATCTTTTGGTGTGAAACACGGCTCACATCCTGCTCCCAGTTACACCGATGTGAAACCAAGGTGCTGGATTTATTCCAGCAGAGGGAACAGGGAACAGAAAACAACAAAGCCATTTTTGAAGACAGAACTGATTTGAAAAAAGGTGAGATCCCATCACGGAAATCAAAATAACAAACACTGAAATGTATTTTGCCTTCTGATATGTTCCAAAAGGAATGCCCCACTTTGCTGCAAGCCATATCTATGTATAAAAAAAGCCAGAGGAACTTAAACAGTGTCACAGCCTTAGGACTGATTCATGTGTTTGATCAACACCTTACCAATTTCATGACAAATTACCAGTCAGTACCATTTAATGCAAAAAGTTGTATACTCTGTGATATTTGGGTAATGCTTGATATATAAAACGAGATTTTTCAGTAGCAGGTTTTTTTCAACTATTTAATACAAATTTCTTGCAGTTTTTGTTGCATTACAATATTTTTCATTACTTTTGAAATTCAGTGGCAATGTAATATACCTTTATGTGGAGACTACCAAGACAGTTTCTCTGAACAGAGAGTAATTTTTATGTTGTTATTCTGCTGGTTCCTATTAGATTCATATGCACATACATATTTAATATTTTATATCCTTGCATCTTTGTAATGCTAATTGTTCAGTAAGAACAAAACACATTTAGGCTAACTTTCCCTTTTGGTATTCCTGCACTAACTATGGGAAGAATTAACCTTAATTATCTGTGAAGCATCACATACACTTACAACACTCTGAAAGTAATAAGCCAAATTTTGAAGCTTCTCCAAAGCTCAAAATATTCTATGTCCCACATGAGTATATTGGTGCACAGCAGTACTGAGGGACACCTCTTTCTAAGGTATAGGTTGATCCATCCTATTCTTTGTTGTTTCTCCATCTCAGAAAAAGTTCAGAGCTCTGTGCCTCAGTTAATGTAAGTGCACCTCAGCTACTTACTTAATGCATTTTGCAACAGAGAACGTGGCAGCCACCTGAAAAATCAACCCTCTGCAGAGGCTAAAATTGATGGCCATCCTCTGGTTTTACTCGGTCTTCCAGTCAACTCCTTCGGAGTTTGATCTGCTTGTGTAGAAACTCAGTCACGGCTTCAGCATTTGGCCCAATAATAATAAAAATTTTAAAAAAATGAAAAAAAAAAAAGTGAAGCCTCTCTTCAAGGAAAATATCAACATCACAGTATCTTCGATTCTCCATTGCCCAGTGTCTAATTTAGTCACTAGACAAATGAAAGAAAATGAGCGTTTAGAAACACTATGGACTTCTGTAAGGTCCTCAAGTTTCTCCGGCACTCCTTTGTGCTAGACTGAAGGGCTGGCTTTCCTTTTAAATAGCCAGAGAAGATCCAGTTTGAACCAGAGCAGGATCAGCTGGCTGCATAAGAAATCCCTGGAGAGGAGAGGAATGCACAGAGCTGCAGCACTCTGCCAGGCAATGAGCACCGCTCCAGCCCATAGTACAAACCAGGAAAGCTGCCATCACCAACAGACGAGCTTCAGAAAAGAGGAGCTGAAATAGTTTAATATACTGGTGCCCACACGCAGTGTCCACCCTACACCTCTGATGGGCGAAATACAGCAGAGGAGAGCATGTCCGCATATCTCCTTTGCTTGGCATTACAGCCCTGGACTGGGAACCAGTGCAGCTGAGATGCTGCTCACATTTGCTCCTACCACCGAGGCAGCAACCTCCAGCAAAGGAGCCGTGCTGACAGCAGGGAGCAAAAACTTCTAAAGACCACCACAGACCTTTGCTTCAGTGCCCACAAAACAAAGGCTCTGGGGAAGCCACCAGGGTGGTCTTAATCACTGCAGGATCCTCTCCAGGCACCAGAATTTCTCAGGTTCACAATGGCAGAAGAAGTGGCTAAACGGTTCAATAAGCTCCTGTCCTGCCTACACCAGACTCTTCATCCTGGGCCTCGTGATTTAGACCTTTTGGGACCTGATAGAGCTTGGCCATGCTGGACACTGGGAAAATATAGGCACAATGGGATTAATTTATTTTCACAAACTAAAAATGTATTGTGCTTTTGGAAAGAAATTCATAAATATTATGCTTCCATGGAGTAAAAACAATATGTACCAATATAATTTCTGCCCCAACTTAGGAAACGTGTTCCCAAATCCAAGATTACATAAATGTGTTAGTGAGCACAGTTTTACATGTACGTAATTCATTCTTTTTCCTGATGTATTTGCAGGTCAAAATGACATGTGTGATAGTTCTTACATGTTTGTAATATATCTCTACCTGAAAAGCAGCAAATTATAAAAGCAGATTCTGCATAAGCTATCAGATTGCTGCAGAGGAAAAAACAACCGATAAAATAAAAGAACCTCCCCGCAAAACCAAACAAACACTGATCTCACATTTAAAACTGTTTTCCTGACTTTTTCTCTCAAAAAATGCATAACATTAGTTGTGTAAAAACTAAACCACCATATGAGGCATATTTTAAAGCCTCATATAAACAATGAAGCTTTTATGGCATCCTCAGAGCAAAGAATGTCCAAATATGGCTGAGTTAAGTACCCTGAGAATTAACTGCTCTTAATAAATTCACTGAAGTTTGTAAGTCCACATTTACCAAGAATCAGAAGAGAAATAAAGGGAAGGGAACATGGTTCAACTCATTTTCCTGTACCATTCTCTAAAGATGTTGTGTTATAAACTTCCTCCATATCTTGGATGCTGGAGGCGTCTGTGGAATCTTGGTCGCTGACTACAATTCCTACCGAAGAAAGGCTAGAAATGAAGGAGTGCATCTTTTTTGCATAAATATCCCTAATGTTAAAATAAGGTAGGTCATTACATTTCTCTTTGCGATCATTGTTGCATTGGTCTGGATCAATATCTTTTTGTTTTTGATAGTACTTAGAGAACTTATTGAAAATAATGGTGATTGGAAGTGCTACTACTAGTATTCCGCAGATAATGCATAGGGTGCCAAGCAGCTTTCCAGCAAGCGTGACCGGGTAAGTGTCCCCATAACCAACAGTGGTCATGCTGATGGTTGCCCACCACCAGCAAACAGGGATGCTGTGCAGTTCTGATGAGTCATCATCTTTCTCCACTGAGTAGACAAGCACTGAAAAAATAGAAATCCCAACTGACAAAAACAAAAGCAGAAGTCCAACTTCCTGATAGCTATGTCTCAAAGTGGCGCCTAAAGACCGCAGTCCTACAGAGTGCCTGGCCAGTTTCAGGATGCGAAATATCCTCATTAACCTCAGGATCTGAACCACTTTCCCCATGTTTTCAATATCTTCACTTTCTTCTTCCTTCGTGTCCACAGCCAACGTGGCATAAAATGGGATAATAGAGACAAAATCAATGATATTCAGTGGTTTCTTCCAGAACTTCTTTTGACTCGGAGCAGTGATGAGCCTGATTACTAGCTCAGCCGTGAACCAGATGATGCACGTAACCTCCACAGCTTCCAGCACAGGGTCTTCAATCTCCCTGTCATTGGCGTCCAGCCTTTGAAACTCTGGCATGCTGTGAATGCACATGGCCACGATTGACGCCAGGACGACACTGAGGGACGACACGGCAATTAACTTGGCAGACAAGCAGTATGCAGGATTTTCCATTCTGACCCAGATCTTCTTTCTTATTTCACCAAAACACAGATTGTCAAACTTTTCCAGCTCTTTATCAAATATGGATGACTCTTCGTTAGAGGAGTCTATACTTCTGTCATTGCTCTTCTGATCCCAGTCTTTCTCAGGACCTTCTTCTTTCCTTTCTTGGTACCGATTGCTGCAGCAGGAATCAATAAACAGCTCATTTATCCCCCAGTACTCTATTTCCTGGCAGAAGGAAAAGACACAAAGTTCTTCCATGACATGAAGTTTGCCCGTGTAGTAAAAATTCAGAACATATCGGAACAAGGAAGGATTCCTGTCAAAGTAATATTCTTTGTCTGCAACACTATAATCATCACACAGTTCTAGAATAGCCTCTTCCGAATGGCATTTGAGAAGTTTCCCGAGTCTGGTATGGGGAAATCGGAGCAAGGTGCTTTGATCCACTGATTGTTTAAAGCCACCCACATTCAAGTTGATAAGTTCTGCATCTTTGCCGGGTCTGCGGAAAAATTCACCATAAACCATTTTGAACAGAAGAGTTCTACTTCCACAAGATTACATTGAACCTGGAAAGAACATAAGATACTGTTAGAGCATTTGATTCGGTTTTGCTCTTGTGACACATTCTTTTTTCTGTCTCTGGTTACTGTGAAATGCTATAACAAAAAAGAAACTAAATGATGAATACCATTATTCAGCATTTCACAGAAATAGGTTTAAATCAGTTTGATGGTTTAACACAGCTTCAGCAAATTTGAAAGCAATGGGTTCTGGTTTTGGTCTCCTTAATTTTTTCTAGTGTGGAGGAAGAATGCCTAATTCATCAGTAAATCAGTTTCTGTTCTGCTATCACATTGAAATTAATAGTCATGAAATAAGTTTACTTCAATGATGTAAAAAATCTTTAGTTTAAAGACAGAAAACGTGTCAATGCACCAAAACATTTAGGACAAAACTTAAGAGCAGGTGTCTCTCAATTACAGTTTCAGTAAAGTTGTATTGATTTATACGATGTTGCAATTTACAATCCACTGCTTTCAATGTTATCTGATTGAATATGGTCTGCAATTACTTCTGTTGTCATATGAATTAATTTCTTTCTAGAGTCATCCACAGAGGAGCATTCCGTATTCTTGAAAACATACCAAATGTGCATTCGGAGCTTTCCAATTCCTGGCTTCAGAGTTATGTCTAGCACATATTTTGGTATCTGCACTGGCTCAGGATATTTTTCTACCTGCCTTCCTACTCACCTGGAGTGCCACAGCCCTCTAACGACCTTGGTCAGTTCCAGAAGCAATTCCTATTCTGCCACAGCATAGCCATAACCACTATGGTAATGCCGACAAGTCGGTGTTGAAATGTCATTTCTGGAAACAGGAGCTTCCAGACATGGAACTTCCAGAGAAATGTTGCCTCAGCAAGTACCTGTAGATACCTGCAGAGAGATGGAAGGACATTTCAATGTTTCATATTTTACTGTAAGTTAAATCATTCAGCTGAAACTGAATTCAAAAAGGCAGATACAGTTACTAGCAAATAAGTTAACTTTTTCAGGAGAACTTCACTCTTGCTTTCCCTCTAAGGAACAGTTGTCTTCAAGCCAAAACTGGCAGTTCTTACACTTGTCATGAGATGATACATAACTTCTGATCATGAGGAAAGCAATTTTTTTTTTTATCTCTCACACTTAAACATTAATTGATGTATACTAAGCTAATTTATTTCAATTTAATATAGAAGTCAATGAATTTTAAATGTGACGAGAGAGCATCGTAATTCTCTAGTCCTAACAGATGGACCCATATCATGCAAAGAAATTGCTTTGGTGCTCTTTAATGTCTTGGGGAAGCTACTCGAGGAACAGACTGCAATTTCTATACCTGTCCATCATTCAGTGCTTCCTGCAACAGCACCAATTATGATTCAAAGTTGGGACATGTCTGAATATTTTGAATAGTTTGAATATTTTTTTGCTGCTCTTCAAGGTCTCCTGACTCAGTTAATGAAGGTCATTAAGGTTATATCTATTTCCATGTTCGTAGTGTGTGCACCATGGTTGCATCCCTGCTGTATGTCGGCATGAGAGAGGAGCGCCAGCACTGTTTTACATAAAAGAAACCTGGGCATTTTCCTCAAACCAGAGTCACTGTAGACTTCAATAAGTGCCAGAGTAGATGGTTGGGATACTAGGCCTCATGGGTGAGCCCCAGTTTACAGCAACAGAACAAGCAGGAGGCAAAAGAAAGAGATAATCCCACCCCACAATTCAGCTTTCATTCAGCCCCAGGTACTTGCATTAATGGCCTAGTTCTTTTGAGCCATATAAGCCCCACTCTCTGAATTTGTAAAGACAGCAAGTGTTTTCTTTCTGTAGCATCACACAGAAGACTAGAGCCATGGGATCTTGTGGAGAAGGGAAGACTCCACTGAGATATGACCTCTTGATATGAATCAACTGTGAATATCCTGAACAGAGATAAGTCTGCATCGCCACCACTGCTAGCTACAGCTCCATCAGTCACCCAAAATAACGCACTATGAAAACTCTTAGGCACCTCTATCTAATCCAGAACTGACTTCCTTATGATTTTTAAAACAAAATGACTGAACTGGTTGCATCGCAGAGGTGGAACCATTTTCCAGCTACTGATCCCAAGTCTATCATCCCAGATGGAAGGATCCAGAGAGGCTGCTTGCCTTGGAGGGACCCACTGTGATGCAGAGCTCCCAACCTCCTTTTACGGCAGCAAGACCTAAAGGGAGACAACCCCATCCTGCTTCATAGTAGGGTCAACCCTCATGCACAATTTTGTCCTTGTCACTTTTTGATTATAGCAAAAGATGGAAATGGGAAAAGCCTTAAAAACTGGGTTCAAACTTCTGATTAAACACCAAGGAGAGGGGAAGGAAAGGCAGATACAGAACCATGCTGGGAGGGAAGGCGCCAAACTGTCCAGAGAGCTGAAGAGTTTATCAGACAGAAGTTGAAACCCTCCAGCTGAGACTGTTTCATGGTATCTATAAAATGTGATGGAGAACACCTACTGTTCAGAGGAACAGCAATTCCATGTAACTGCCATGAAGGAAAGGACTTCTGTTGCCTTCTTGCCACTCCAGTGCCTTCCAGACAGGGTGAGAACAGAGAAATAGATCTCTGGGAGGTCGCGGTGGCAGGGTTTCAGGGCACAAGTTAATGCACATCAGGTTTTAATACACATCCATTTTTCTGTGTAGGAGGAGGTTACAAAGGACTTTCTGAGCCATGATCTTCTCACTCACCTCACCTTTAGCTTCCCCACGTGCAAGGGTTTCTTTAGGTTTGCCACAAACATCACTAGACACCTACTCAGTGATGTTCTCTCTTACTATTTTCGTCGTATTACTTTTTGATAGTCCTTCACACAAGCAGGAACACAGGGTCTGATGCTATAAACCTCACGTATTCTACTTGTGCTTCTTCATGGGACTCATTCCAACCAAAGCTACTGAAAATCTCATAGGAATCTCCCTGTGTATAACAACTACTGACGCATATAACACATGAACAACCAGGCCCAGAAGATGCTGAAACGACATATTTGCTCTGGTAATTAATTCTGCAAAAACAGATCTCTATCCAGAGGGAGCTTTATTTATAAGAAATAAAAATGTTATTCTGAAAAATAGGAAAAAGCATTTCTTTCTCTGGCCACACTACAACCCTCTTTAAACAACTTATCTTAAACCCAAATTAGTTTGAAACATTAATTTTCCTGTGTGCGTAGCCTACTGCATAATCAAGATAAAGTTCTTGTTCTGCTAAGACACAGGGGGGTGGGGAAAGCCCTACATGAGACATACTGCTTTCTAGCTAACCAAGACAAGGAATAGTCAGCTTTTACGGCATGATAAACTGTGTACACAGAAGTGATTTTACACCTTATTTTGAAGACAGGTATTTACTAGCTAACGGAATGATTGTAAGACCCAGTTGCTCCAGGCATTTCCCAAGGCTCAGCTGTTAGGAATGATTAAGACATAAAATAACAGCACTGATCTCTGCTCACAGATGAAGGGCAGCAGGACTCAGCTGATAAACAGTACCACACTTATGATCTAAAGCCAAGCTGTGTTTTTACAACACTATAAATTAAAAAAAAATAAATAAAATAAAATCAATCTCAAGGACTGGGGGGATTAGAGGTCAAACTATATTCAAAACCAAACTGACTCTATTTATGGATTAATTTCAGTGAGTAAAATCTCTAATTCGCTTTCAGTAATTCATTAAGATGAAAGCACTAGCAATGCAAACTAATACAAAAAACAGGCAAGATCTCGTGTTACCTACAGGCATTTCTGACCGTAACAAAACCCAAGCAAGTTTTACTTAGAAATAACTAAAGCAAGAACTTAGTGCTCAGCAAATCCTCCGTACACTAGACTCTGACTTACTGTTGAGACAGCAACATAAAACCATATTGATTATGCAGATGATATTCATAATGGTGCCTCCATGTAATTGCTCTGTATAATAAATTCAGTGAGCAACAATTTACTGCTTTGTTTTGAGGGCACTGTGGTCATAATTTGTGCAAGATACAGAGAGAAAATGGATCTTGCTTAGGAAGGCCATGGTCCAGAACCTGCTATAATACCACTATTAAGTGATTTTTAGATTAAGACAAGAACATACAGGAAAGTTTCACGATAACTATGTCGAGGGGAGCTTCATGATCTGAAGAATGTCTTGTTTGACTTGCAGGGACCTTGATCCCTGAGCCATGGACGAGGACATTGTTGTGCCAGGCACCATCAGAACAATCTGCGGCATTTAAACAAGTGACTCCGGCCACAGGGCAAAGACCACAGATGATAACTTCTGTCTCAGCACAACATGCTCTCTACTCAAGGGAACCCTTTACTCACTCAACTGACTTTTTAACTCAAGGGTAAAACTGTGTTTAGCTGGAAACGATGCTTTCCTGGAGTGCCAAAGCCTGTGAACATCCTAAGAACACAGAGCTACCACAAACTTTGCAACTCTCAACTTGAAGTGCAACATTAGCCTCTTTGATCTTCTGTAAACAACAAGTATTCATATATAACATAATAAACTGCTAACCATTCCAAAGCACACACTTCTTGCCCTGGAGAGAGTATAAGAGAGTAAGCAAACACATACCAGATGTTAGTTACTTGGTTGCTTTAATTGCTTCAATTGTTTCAATGAGCTACTGGATAAGAACTCATATAGAATAGAAAATGAAACAAAACACAAAAGAATGATGCCTACTGGAAGAATCAACTTTATTTTCCGAGATGATGGAAAAAAACCCCAACAAATAGAAGTTCCAAATGTTAAGCTTGAGGGCCAAATAAAAGCCAGTCATAAGGAAAGCTGTGTGAAAAGGATACAAACACTACAATAAAAAACAAAGCAACAGGATCCAACTCTTCCCAATCCAATTTGGAGATGGGCTCCAGCCAGCGCTTCTGCAGTCATACATTGTTGGTGAGGCCACAGGCCCATTGTCTGGCTTGGAAGGGGGATAGCAAATTTCTGGGCTTTTAGCACGCTGTGAAATCCCTAAAGCTCACAAAAGGAGAGTCACAGAGGCAGAGTTTATACATACGGTCCCTTTGAGAGAGCTATGACACAGATGTATAACATACCCCAAAGTGCTGTGGTTTCCAGTCTCTTCTGGAACAAATCCCTAAAAGATTTTTAGTGGCAATGTGGATCCCCATACCACAAATTTATTTGTCAGCAAAGTTTCTCTTTCTCAGTTATCTTTCACATATTATCTACACAAAGTCCCCGTACTCTGTGAGGTCCTGTATCACAAGCCTCAGCACATCTTTTTTGATGTGCTGCACATTTGAGCATGGTAGTACCTCAGCTGCTGGTAATTCCAAATTGGTACAGTTTCAGCTTTTGTTAGCATTAATCTGTCTGTGATTATCCGGGCACAATAGAAAGTAAGTTGAACTGATTTACAGTTGGATAGACTATGTTGTGCTTTGCTACTTAAAATATTCAAAGACAGGACATCCCTACAGATTTTGTACAAGTTTGCTTCACAACTATGTTTTCTACAGCCTTACCTCCTACTTGCCACACAGTAGCACTTCATAAACCTCTCAAGACTAAGAAAGTTCACATTTTAGGATCATTTCCTCTAAATTGAAAGCATATGAATAAAAAGGGACAAGTCCTGCTCACACTGACGTCATGAGGGATACAATACTGACGTGAACTTGAAAGGGCAGGCAAATCCCTGTAACTCTACAAACTATTTACAAACAGAGCTCAAGGATAATTTTTCCCAAAGAATCTGACGATCTTGGTAGATTTCCATTTTAGCATTCCCAATTCAGAAAACTGAATTTTGAGCAAATTCACTCTAAACAGTCTTAACTGGGCATCCAACCATCCCCAGGCACCAGATTTTGCCTCCTAATGATGCAGACAACCACCTGGGCTCTAACTTCTGCTAATTTCCTAATAGTTAAGAGGTTCTACAAATTACAAACGTGCAGCTTTAGACACCTAAGTACTTTTAAAAAGCTGTGGATATGACCCTAACAAACTTGAGCTCAGGATCAACATTTTCACTGATTTTTTTTAAATGTTTGAATTTGTCCATTCATCATAGGGCAAATACTTGTCTAATGCACCACCTAAAAGTACTGTCTATGCTTTCTGACTCACTGAGCATAGTAAAACATCTAAATGCATGTATAATTTACTTGATCAATCACAATTAAGGATTTGGACTGAAATCCAGTTAGTATGACTTAAGCTATTGCCTGTCAGCTGGGCAGTAATAACTGCTTTAGCACACATAATTAAACCTAAAAAAATGTAAGGTAATATTACTTGGCACAGCCTCTTTCATTGTGAGATAAGCTGTAACCATCAACTCTCCTTTTTAATATTTGACACAGTTAACTGTAAAATCATTCGCAAACAGCCTGTGGAGGCAGAGGTTAACTTTAAAAAGCCAGCACAAATAGCAAGACCATCTAAAGAAACTGCTCTGTGGTTACGGACATTCTGTGAGGCAAAGAGGATAAATTCATCTACTAAATTATTTGCTCAGCTGTAATTTATTTTTTATATTTCATTGGCAGTGACATCCTTTATCCAGAATATTGCATTAAAATGCCATGAAAATAATAGAATTATGCAACTACATTTCTCTTAAAATAGATTCAATACAACCTCTCAGGAGACCTTAGGTAACTAAAGTTTGAGTTGAAATATCCAGGGCCAAATTTTGTTCTGATGTTACTTCCACGTATGCCTACTTGGCTAAGTTCACCCCGGTACAATTCTACTGATGTCACCAAACTGTTTCAGAAACTGAATTTGCACCAAATGTTCGTGCGTCTTTGTAATAAAATGTAGATGACAAAGAAACGATCATCATTTGGAAACAACAGTAGCTGATAGGAGCACTGCTGCCAACAAAATGCAGAATTATTTAAATACCTGTATCTGTGGAAAAATAGTCTTCACGGCAAAATATACTTTCTTTGAAAAAAATCACCTCCTCCAAAAGACTGCATAAGAAAGAAATGGAAAAGAACACAATCCGAAAGAACACAAGCAAGAATAGAAGAATAAGCACATCCGGCCCACAGCTCATACTGCTTAGCTTAGGCACATGTTTTCAGGAGGGGTGAATCATCTACTGGAGAAACCCATCTCTATTGACTAGATAAGCAGCCTACGTGACTAGTGTCATAAGGCGTCTAACTTGCATATGGCCAATACTAGGTAATATGAATCCTCCCAAAGTTAAATTCTGCTGGTTTTCACTACGAGGATGCTGGCAAGGACAGAGTATATGCCAAGGGGTGGGTAGGAGAACGGGGCAAGGAAAAACAGTGCTGGCTGTAGCATCAACATGACAGAAGCTTCTTTGGGAATGCAGTCAGTGATCTGATTTGCTTTCTTATACACGTAAAGAGCAGGGACCGAGATCTAATATCACCATAAGAACGTCATCTTGTAAAATTGTAAAATGATTTAAGGAAAAGGCAAAAAAAAAAAAAAAAAGAAAGAAAAAGGTATCTCCTTCCTAACTTGAAAAGCTCCTGGAGATAACACACATTATGATAGTTAATAAGGCTTGCACCTTGCAACATTCCCAAAGGCTCTGCAATTTATATTCTGTTCATATAAATTAAAAGATCATTATCCGCCTTAACTAAGTGGAATTTACAGATTAAAATGCCTTTACTTGAAAATCTACCCGTAAATCCCCACCAATTAAGCAAAGTTATAATGCCACACTTACGATACCTGTTGGCTTCCACAGACAGCTGACCACATTAAGCATTTCCTTAAGCTGTATTGTCCCAATTGCTGAAGTTCATGAAAGTAATTAAGAAGATAAGAAGATCCTCAAGGCACTATTATGACCAGGTCAGCATTGCTGTGGTTTGATGGTAAAAAAATTTTCTCTCTCCAAGTTAATTTTTTGGCAATAACGTTGTTTGACAGGTCATCTCAATGACAACCATCAAGAGCACAGTTTCAAAACAAGAAGTACTCTTTGAAGTGAACATTGTAACTTGCAGGTCAAAGGATCTCTGCAATGAGCGCAGTTTCTACAGACTCCCTTCCTCAAATTAATATTCTGTACCCCATTCTCCACTGAATCCTACATTGTTGCCATTCGAGTACTTCTCCAACAAGCATGACGAACGAAAAAAATCCTATTGTTATGCCTATTAGGTAATTTGTAGTACCATTAGTGGCCAAGAACATCTGACAATGATCAGATGCTTTTCCATATAGGAAAAATGACATGGAATAAATGTACATCAACGTATTTCTTTAAAAAAAACAACACCTGCATTCTTCTTTCATCATTAGATTAGTCTGGAGTCTAAGGAAGTCCTCAGCGAAAGTCTATTTCATGAGGTAGTTTGGCTTTGAAAGGTTAATTATCTAAGCAAATAAGATGATGCAGATACCCAGACAGATAAAGCAGCAGATCAGCTGTCCATGAACAAGCGCAGCCCACGTCCCCTCGCACCATGACTCTCTCCACAAACTCCTCAATACCGAGCACATTCCAAACCAGGTAGTGGTACCCAGAGACACAGGGCCCAGAGCCAGCAGTCAAACACGTTCTCACAGACTAGCCCTATAGCAGGTAATTTAAAAAAAAAAAAGTGATTTATAGGAGTCCCCTCACAAACAGAAAGGACAGTCTCTAACTGGACTCATTGGCAGGTTCAGTAGTCTCTTTAATATGCGTGCTGCTGCTGTTATCCAGAAAAACTAGTCAGCTACCCCGTTAATGATCCTACAGAGGCTCATTTTTCCTGAAACATGACATCTTCAAATATTTCTTCATCTAAAAAAAAAAAAAAAAAAAAAGGCACATTTAGCTAGAGTAGAAAATCTAAATATTATTCCTGCATTTATAGTGCAGTTTCAAGAGTCAGTGGTAGCATTGGGAGGCTATGACGGCCAAGGTGAGAAACTGCACAATTCATCCCACCACTACAACGCCCCCAGGCCTAACATAAAGGGATGAACAATTAGACGTGATATTTTTTCTCTAATACACAGGTGCACGAACCATTTAAGACTCTCCTGAGTTTTCAAGAAGAGTATTAGTGGTTCACAAGCCTCTGCACAGGGGTGAATTATACCCACAGTGAACCACAATTCTTCCATGTTAAAGGAAGGCATATGGAGTTCGGTGAAATTCAGAATGTTCTTATCTCTTGTGGAAGGGGGACAGAGAGTTAAAATTAAGATTTAACTTACTGCCAGAAACATTGACCTGATATTTAAAATTTTCCATTCATTAGTCCAGCCTACAGTTTTGTGATTGTAAAGGAAAACTAGTTATTCTCATTTCTCTCTTTGGAGTCTGAGGAATTGTCCTCCAGTTCCTAGCACCAATGATTCCTGATGCTGCAGGACTGTTGATCATTTCTGCTCCTAGATTATCTCTTCCCCCTCCTAACCTTTCTTTTTTTTTTTTTTTCCTTTTTAGAAGCAAGACAATGCTTCTAAAGGACACAAAGTCCAATCACAACAGTCAGATTCACTGGGTGAAAAAGTTGTTCTGAACAACGACAAATCTACGCACCCCATAAAGCAGGGCCTTTCCACCTTATGCTGGGGAAGAGACATCTATGAACATACAACTCAGGACTACACTGTAGTACATCATAGCAGAAAAAAACGTTAGGAGACATGTGAAATCAGCCCTGCCTGTGCCACCAATCACGCCTTCCCTAGCACTTAGCCACAGGACCAAAATAGCTAAAAGGGCAATTCGGCTGCAGATGGCACCGTCCTAAACCACTCAGTTGGCTACCCATAACTTTTGAATCCATTATAGTTTTATTCTAAAGTCTTGCCTTTGGGATAAGCTGCTTAAAAAAAAAACAACAAACGTTTCGCACAATGTTGTTATGGGTGTCTCTCAGTCACTTTGGCTATTTTTATTTATAAATTAAATGGTATACGTTAGTAATATACTATCAACTACAGAAATTAGGTCGTGAATGGACCTTGAAGAGTAATATAATTCAATCCCGCCCCCACCTCAAGGCAGGATCAGTTTTTCTTAAACAATTTCTGACAGATGTTTATTTAATCTCCCACGATAAACCCTGCTCAAAAAGGTTGTGGAATCTAGTCCAGTGCTTGAATGCCCTTCTTCTCTCAAAATTATTCTCCTAACATCTACTTAAGTATCTTGTTCAGTTCAGGCCCGTGGATGTGTATACTTAGAGTAGGTTTGGAATGGGATGGAGTCACTGAGGATGGACAGCAGAAACAGGCTGTCTACAAATTCTTCATAACAGTTCGGTTTCTTCCTTTGCTATATATCAAATTTTACTTGGCAGTCTGAGTAGCTAAAGTTACATGGTATTTATTTTTTTATGTTTTGAAAAAAGTCTATTAATCTCAGACATAAACAAAGGTTTTCTTTACCATGGTGAAATTCTGCAAGACACTTGCAGAGTCTCTTAGGCAACAAGAACACAAGCAATTGTTGTTGTGGATATTTTGGGCGAAACCTTCAACTGAAAAGCTGTAAAAACCTTTGTGTTTGAAGCATGTTAATTTCATTAAAAGGAGTCTGCGTTGTTCAAAAGAAAATTCTCTTGACCCAAGACAACTCTGAAGAAGAGCTCCAGATCTCACTTATTTAAGTCCTGCAAGTCTGCTTCGATCCAACAATCGCTTTCAAAGCATCCAAATAACTTTTACAGCGTGTGAGCATGCATGACGTGAGGCCACACATTAAGGGAGGATATGTGGAGGCAGATGGAGAGAATATCTGCAAGGGAGACCTTCTTGAGCACAGAAACCTCTGGATGCAAAAAGGAGTTGGGGACAGCCTTCCAGCCAACACTGGGAGCAGCTGGTCCAGCATGCTACAGGTCAAACCAGCCAGCTGTGTCCAGCAGGTTCCATCTCTGAATGGGAGACAGACTGTAGCATGGTGCTACAGAAACGTTAGATGTAGACCAAGCCCTGGGGACATACTGCTCGGAGCCACTCTGTAAACCTCTGGAAGCCTCAATTTCTTGGAGCACTCGGATTTTGAGACACATGCTCACCACTCCTATATTGGACATCACTTTGTTCTACTCCTCCTCTTGACTTTCCAGGTAGCATCACGAACTAATTTGTGTTGAAAAGGTCCTTCGGAGGCCATATTGTCCAACTCAATCTGCAAAGCTGGTCCAGTCAGAGCAGCCTGTTCAGGGCCAATTGAGTTTTGAATATCTCCAGGATTTCCCAAACTCTCTGGGCAATGTGGGCCAGTGCTGAAACCCTCCGATGGTGAAAATAGTCTAATCAAAAGCTCTTTTGTTCCAACTTGGGTTCACTGGCTTGCATCCCATTGCTGTGCATCTCTGAGAAAAGTTACACATTAGGCAACTGTAGACCACAGTAAAGTTTCCCCTGCAACTTCTCTTCTCTAGATTGAACGAACCCATCTTTGTCAGCCTCTCCTTGTACCCTGTGTGCTCCAACCCCCAACTAACTTGATGGCCTTCTACAGGACTCACTCCAGTACATCAATGTCTGTAGCAGAGAGCCCAAATCTGGACACAATCCTTCAGATGCAGTCTCATGGTGCCAAGCAGGGAGGAATAACTGCTGCTGTGGAACTGCTGGCTACAGCCTTGCTAATAAAGCCCAGAATGCAGCTGGCCTTCATTGCGAGGGCACACTACTCACCCATGTTCAACACGTTGCCTACCAGGATGCCCATGTCCTTCTCTACTGAACTCCTTTCCATTCAGTCAGTCCCACAAACTGCACTGTTGCCTGGGGCTACTGCAGCCCAGATAGAGTTTCTCCAAGATGTTGAAATCCCGTTTAACAGTATCCCATCAGCGTATCAGTGTAGTATTAGCCATCTCAGTCCTCAAAAACTAAAGGTATTTTCCTCACTTACTTCAACTTTGCTGTCCCCACAAAGCATTTAGCAAGAAAGGACATTGCCAGAAAACGTGTGAAGCAAGTACATGGCAGGCTAAGATATAAAATTGCATCACTGCACCACTGTTAAATTGCATATTGATAGAAATAGCTGAGGCATTGTCATGATACACAAAAAGGAACAGCCAGCAAATAAGTTTTTCACCAAATAAGCATCAGTCCTACCAGTGCAATTCATCTCGGCACCTGTCAATATGATTACCCATCATTTTTTCGGGAAGTGTTGAGTAGCTAGTAACACCTGGATTTACATATGCAAAATAATACCGCACATTGGCACAATCTGTAAGGTACTGCAATGTGTAGGCTGGATTCTGGCAATGTCAATACATGGGTTTGCACAGCCCATAAAAATATAGCCATTTACTCAACCCAGTGTCAGGCCCTATAAAGTTATTCAGGTATAACTTTGACTATTGCCTTCCAGTGACAGAAAGTTTGGAACAGAATACAAAGCCAAGCCAAATTAGAAGGAATTTCGGAAGCCAGAAACAGCCCTTCCTCTCATTCCTTCTCCCACCTTGTTTTTACAAACACTTTTTCTAATGTCTAAGATGACCCATATAAAATCCGAGAAGAAAAATGAAGAGAGGTGGCTGGGTAAATCCTCCTCCCCCAAAATCAGCAGAGATTTTGCAGAAGACTTTAATAGGATGAGGGATTTCTTAGGTTTTTGCCTGGGATAACCTTCAACTAGAAAGATTGATAAACTCGCACAACAAGCCCCAAGGATTTTGAAGGTACCACAAGACGGAGGCAGTTCATACCAACAGGTCCAGAGGAAAACCTGAAAATCTGATCACATATCTTCAGAGAAAGAATTAGATTTAATTAAGCATATGCGGTGCATTGGAAGAAACTAATTTAAGAGCAATAGATATTTGGTTTAGTTGGTATTTTCCCTTTATAAGCTGCTGCTTGAAGCAAAGTACCACGAAGCACCACTTTAAGCTAAAACCTGTTTGGCCTTAGCAGCAGCACTAATCCAAAACTCACTAGGAGGAAGAAGACACCTGAAATTACATTTCTTTCTTTTTGTCTACATTGGAATGAAATACTTCAGTATGTGCTCAGTAAAACCTTGGAGAGAAAAATGATGACTTCTGCCTCTCACTTCATTTGTGCAGCACTTTCCCACAGGTCCCAGGGGCCCCGAAGATCTTTAAAGTTCAGACTTCGTTTCTGAATACATAAACACTTGATATCAGCTGAAATCAGTAAGATTTATCACTAAGAGAAACCTGTCTGATTGCCTAAGACTCAAGTCGCGGGCCTGAGGCCAGGAGCTGTCAAAGATGCCAGCTGAGACTCGGTCCAAAGTTTTCAGATAGAGGTGGATAAACACAGGCAAAAAGAGCCTCTTTCAAGTCACACTGGACTTCTTACAAGCTAATGAATAAACCTGTGCTTAAGTATTACCTTGAACTGGAGCTTTTGCTCAGCGCCAAGGAGAACTGATAGCTTAAAAAGGCTGAAACACATTCCCTGCCTCTAGCATTTACAGAAAACCTCAGAAAAGGCTGGCTTCAGGGCCAGGAGATGGATGGAGCATCCCAGAGAGCCAGGAATAAGCACTTTGCCTAGCAGCAAGTGTTTTCAGATTAAGCTTTTCTCATTTTTAAGTATACCAGGTTTCAATGTGTCCCACCACAACTCTTATTTGAGCGTTAAATAGACTATGAGACCTGAAGAGATAGCTTTTCCTTAGCTTTTTATTTTTCTGTCATCCTAAAAAATTAATCAAAATTAGTGGGGAAAACTGCTCTCTGCCTGGCCTAACACACAGCAAACAGCAGAACAAAATCACAACTCCCTGAAAAAAACAGTTTACAAAAAATGAAGCCATAAACACCGTTACTATTCCCAGACTAATGGCACCGAGCAAAAATACCAGCAAGGACCCAGGCTATCCCCCTTGTTCAGCTCAAGCTTTTAGCAATTTCATGGGTGAATTAAAAGAGCGGTATTGATCCAAACCGCCAGTGCAAACGTTGCACTGGACTGGGAGACACACAGATCTTCTCAGCTTAAGGAGAACATACAAGGCAGCATCCTTTTCAGCTGCTTATTCAGAGAAAAGGTGTCTGCCACTAAAACGTCACGCTGAAACCGTCATTCAACGCTTGTCACTAGCGAGGGCTGAAACATGGAGGACTTAAATCTGTGCTGCAGTAATGAGTTAGTTATTTTCAAAATCAAAACCTAACTTATGACTCTATTTGTTCTTCTTTCAACTGGCAATAAATAGAGTTCATAAAATTACAAAGCAGCTTTGGAAATGTAATCCACTTAAATTAGCGGTTATTATGATTCAGATAACTGAAGAATTTTAATTGAAAAAAAAAGAAGATAAAAGATATAATAAAAACCTTCAATAAAAAGGAGTCTTCTTTGGGACATATCCAATCCTTCATCGCCCCCCTTTTAAATGTACTGATTGACAATAACTGTACACTAAAGTAATATTGTAGATTTATCATTGCACCTCACAAACTATGAGGTCAATTTTTCTCCCCCTTAAGTCAAAAATGACTTTTCCTTTCTCTCTGCAACACGCTCTCCCCTGGCATCACGGAGGCTTCGGAGCCGAAGCTTTCGCAGCAGTTAACACCGCTAGAAACAGCACCAGCTCCTGTCAGCTCAAGGAGAGTTGGTGGAAGAGGAGCAAGGAGCAGAGCAGAGCTATCAGAAATGCTGCCAACTGTTATCAAACTACCCAGGCTGTGCCTTAACTCCTCCATGCAAACCAAAGCTGTTCATAGATTTTTCCCCGAGTTGGCTTTCTGCCTCCCCCAGGTAACTTGCCCGTAGTTACATCAACAGCAGCAATCAATTCCTTACGCTCAGAGAAAAAAAAAACAAAAAAAACAGAGAAATATAAAATTCCTCCTATACGTGGCAGAAAATTGCTAATACTAAGTTTTACATGACTATTAACAGGTTTTGTCCATAAATCTCACAGCCCTTTATTAACTTAAAACTGCTGTGAGGCAGAGATGCCTTGAGCTCCGTGATTTGGAAGCCGAACCTGTGACTTGAGAAGTGACCTGTTCAATGTTACGTAGCAGGTCAGCATGTTATGCTTCAATGTTCTCAAGTCCATAAAGCCCCTGTCTTTGCTTTGCTTTTAGTGAAAACTGAAGAAGAAGGGCCAGCAGCCCTCTGCACAGGTTGAGCTCTGAGCTAGCACTGGACTAGAATGATTAAAAACATGGAAGAATTAACCTGTTTTTAAGATGTCAGGTGGCATCTAAATTGCTTTTCCAAGCTGATGAACAAAGGACAAAAGTGTACAAAAGAAAAGGAAAAAAAAAGGAAAGTAAAATTCTCTCTGTCTCAGATGATCAATATCCTGTCATCCTTAAACCGGCCACGCTCCGTTTTGTCCGTGTGGCCTTTGCTGGTTTTTACTGGCAGGCTGGTAAGACCCAAATATTCCCAAAAAAGGGAAAAGTTCATTTATTAGACTTTACCCCAAGACAATCCTCTTCAAAGCACGGGCAGTTCCAGCAGAACAGCCACCCTTCCAGGGCACGCACACCTTGCCAGCACGAGCCCTTGCAGGGTGAGAGGGGACAGCTGCGTTTCTTGCTGCTGCTGGCAGAGGTAAGGACGGTGCAATGCACCACACGCGGATCGATTCTGCTGGATCAAAATTGGGCACCTCCCGCTACCCAAGTTCAACCTTCAAGACATAAATGGCAACAGACACAGAGCAAGCTGAAGCCAGGCTGATGTCTGCAGTCAGGGCACGTGGCTGTCCTGAACGGAGAGACCAAAGGGCTGAGCCGTAACAGTCTCCCCTTGTGCCACCTCCCAGCAACCCCTCAGCAGCCAGGAGAACCAGGAAATCAAGATCTCTCACCTCAAGGCAAAATGGATAAGGCACTTGAGCGTGAAGGGCAAGAAGATGAGCTGGAGAGCTTGTGGATAAAGGGACGGGAAACAGAAAATCACGCTAAGAGCAAGGACATAAGGAGTACCTATCAGACAGATATCAGTGAGGGAAACAATTTAGAGAGGCCAAAATGAGTGAAGCCTTCCACGATCCTTTGTATCAACGTTACCAACACTTCAACCACAGACCACCATGCTCACTCCAGACTTGTCCTTGCAGAATAACGCATGAAAATCAAGGTCTCAGGCTTGAGAGCAAATGGCCTGAATCCAGAGTAAACTAAGCTCCAAAATAAGAGCAGTGACCACAACGGGACCTTCTAACATAAGTGATAAAGCTCATCCCTACAGAAGACAAATCTCTCTTGAAAAAAAGATCATGACTGTGGAATGAGCTCCCTCAGAAACTAAGGACCAACATGGTCAACACCATCTTCCCTCTCCAAGCAGGATAAATATTTTAGAAGTCATCTCTTCCAGAGCAGAATGAAAAACAAAAGAAAGGAAAACCATTACAAGCAACTCTCCCATACAGAAGTGCCTTCTAAGAAAAAATGGGCAAGTTACCCAGAAATGACAGATGACAGCAGTTTACTGTTGTCAGGACTTCAGCTATGTTATGAATGATGGTAAGACAAATTCAAATAAAATGGAAAGTAGAGTATAAGAAGCATACATAAAATATGGAAAAATAAAACGGGCCAGAAGGAAATGGGGTGTAAAAAGAATAAATGGTAAAGAATGGAGAAGCATACTGGGGTTACACCTCGGAGCAGATGATCGCCTGACATTAACTGGTGCAGAACTATTGAGAGGAACTGGTCAAGGACAATTTCTGTCAGCTGAGGATTTGGCTCTCTACACAGAACCAGACAAGGGCAATCACACAGCATCCTGCCTGGTTTTCAGGGGGTGCTTTCCCTCTCGGAAAATAAAGGAGAAAAATAAGATGGTCTCATAAATTAAAAAGGAGAAAGAGGCTAAACAGAAAAAAAAAATATATGAAGAGCAAGAAATAAGAATAAAGAGATGGGGCAAAGGCAAGATAAGAATAAATATCCACAGGTTAGTGGAATACATTTTATTTATTCATGAGCTCTGTTTTATTATGTGTCCTTGGCAGACATCCCATAACTGAAAATTTGCAAGGCAGGGAATGATGTGAGTTTAGAGACTTGAGCCTTGTTTCTAGTCATTAGCCTTGGGCAGATCTTCTTAACATACGTGCCCCAGTAGCAAGTAAACAAGTTCTTTAAATCCAGAGCCTATAGGCAGGAGGCATGCTCCAAACAAACGGGCTTGGCCAGAGAGGGATTCCAGGAGAAAAGACACAACCTGTTTTCAAGTAACCGAGCTGAAGGACAGGCTGTTAGGCAAGAGATTGCCCAACAGGATACGGTCCGCTTCTCACGCTGACCCCAGCTCACATCAGACTCTGCAGAGCACCCGCCTTTCCCACGCACTCCTTGTTAACCGGCACTTATTTTACCTGAGAGCGTGCGGAGGCTCAGCTTGCCCGGCTGGCAGGGAGGAGGGATGCACAGAGCAGGCAGCCACCGGAGCAGCGGTCCCTGGCAGCCATCCCAGCACCGAGGCAGGCCAACGTGTCCAACTCCGGCTTCGCTGGGGGCTCAGCCGGGACAAAGAGCACCCCTCTGGCAGATGCACCCAGGCTGAGCGGGGAAAGCCGGCTGTCTCCGCTCTCCGGGTGGGTTTACGGTGCCTCTGCAGCTCAGCTCAGTCACTGCTCAGCCCGGTTTTGCATGGAGGCTGAAACTGGCCCACGGTCTTGGCACCTAGTATTAATAGTTGATTTTACCTTGCCTATAGCTGTAATTGCACAACTAAGCGATATTGCTGGCTTAATACCAATTTATCATCTGTTCAGGTTTGAGATGTTTTCACTCTTCTTGCCCTGGGAAATTTCCTAAGTCCTAAAGAGGGTGAGCAAAGAAATGCTTCGCCTTCTGTTTCTACAGAGGAGATTTTAGGAAAACATCTGACCTCACCTGTCTCAGGAATAATTCTAGGGATCACACTGGAGTTTGCACCAGCTCAGCTAAAAACCTCTGTTTATTGATTTCTTTTGCCCACACTCACAAATAGGAAGTTGACGGGCTGCGACCATTTCTGTGGGTTGCCTTAATGCTGAGACTGATAACAAGACATAGACATTTAGACACAGCATTCAAGGAAGGTCTTTTCAAAAGGAGCTTTAATGTCCTCTGCTATGAATACATATAGATTTTTCTTATTTTAAGATCAACTTAAATCTTTTCAGCCTGTGTAAAGAAGGTCTAACAGACAAGTAAAAAACTGTGACTTAGGAAATTTGGATACTATTTCTGGACCTTCCCCATTCTTCAGTTCCTGAAATTGAAAAAAAAAATGAAATCATGATACTGCACCTCTTTATAAAAAGAACTGCTTTGAAATCTATAGGTAACAAGCACCATGTAAAAGTTCAGTATGATTACTGGCAATTATAGCTCTTTTATCATCATTTAGCTACCTACCTATATACAAATAATTTACACAATTTCAGAACATAAAATCATTTCTGTCTACCCACAGTGCTATCTCAGCAGAAGTTTAAATACAGAAACTAAGAAGTTTTTTCCTTATTAGCCGATTGTCTTCCACTCGCCCAAGTACTATCTTTCTGAACAGTGAAATCTAGAAAAGTAGAAGGCAATGAGGAGAGGATGCAGTTCCCTATAAAAAACCCTCCATTCTCAGCACAAACGATTACTGGTTTTTCAACCCCACTGCAATGGGCAGCTTCTCCCTAGCAGCAGATACCAAATACTTTTTCAGTAAATCTGAAAAGCCACCTCTACTTCCTACTGAGTTTAGGGTATCAACACTGATCGTATCCTACCAAAACTGTGGATGACTTAACTCTGGAGCAGAGAAGGATTTTGGAAAACACTGCACTTGTGACCAAGGAAAATAAGAACGCATGGCCTGGGACATGCTTCTAAAAATGAGACCTTCCCAAGGTATCACCAGTCGGACACACAGAATTTGGCTCAAACATACCCTCGGAAAATCCTGGCTCAAGTACAAAGTGTATTCTAGCCTCCTCTGTCCTCTTAGGATGTTAGCCTGAGTACCTTATGCCATCTATTGGCCTAGACCAGCGACAAATGCTCTGAGGAGAACTTTAATTCTGGGAAAGCGACTGTGTTAAAAGGGATCTGTCGGTAGATCTGTAAATTCTGCTAATGGAATCAATACGCTGCCGCTGCTCAGATCTTGAGGTCTACCTTCCCCAGCAGACACTCTGAGTTCAGCTCCCAGAATAACCAGCAGTTGGGCTTTGCATTAGGCAAAAGAGAAATAGTATTGACACAGGGCGCTCTCACGGGTGAGAACATCCAGAAACTGCGTGGTGAGGATTTTCACTGTCTTGCAGAAGCACATAGGAAAAGTTTTTATAGTAAAAATAGAAAGCCCCTTCAAAAATCAACCTGGATGTAAAATCAGGGAAACTATCCCCAACTTGGTAAGTCTACTTTAAATCAGCCACGCAGAGAGAAGAGACTTCTCCCACATTTCTGTAGCCGCAGAGGCTCCTGTAGTAATTCCCGGCTGCTTAAACCTAGTTTACTTTTTAATCTAAACGTGGTTTTAAAAGGCAAAGGCAGAGCTCTGCAATGCGAAAGGGATTCAGAGACACCTCTATTGACCAAGCCAGTAAAGTCGGCAGGAAAACCGAACCGCCCGGCCGCCCCGTCCCCTCCGCGGGGGCCAAAGCGCTCCCCACCGCCGCCGCCTCCCCGCAGCCGCCTCCTTTCGCTGGGGGGGGACGCAGAGGGGCTGCACGTCCCGAGCCGGAGAGTTCAGGGCAAGACTTCGGCAGAGCAACGAAGCCCGCCGGGGATGCACCCCCCCACCCTCCTCTTCCTCCTCCTCCTCCTCCTCCTCCTCCCCCGGCGCTGCCTACCTGGAGCTGCGGGCCGCCGCCGGCCGCTCCGCCCGGCTCCGCGGGGCCGCACCGCGCAGCCCGGGGTGGGAGGGGATGGAAAGCGGCGGCGGGCGGGCTCAGGCGAGTCCCCACCCCGGCCTCGGGTATCCCCGGCCCCCGCCCCGGCGCCCCGCTCCCGTCCCGGCGCCGCAACGGAGCCGGCACCGTCCGGGCGGGGCGGGAGCCGCGCTGCCTCCGCCCCTCGGGGTCCCGCACCGCCCCCGGGGGGGTCCCGCTCCCCACCGCGGCGTCCCGCAGCGTGACTGAGAGGTGTCGCCTTGCCTCCTGCCACCGCTGCCGGGGTGTCCTGCATCGCTCCCGGGCGTCCCGCTTCATGCCCCGGCGGTCCCGCTCGGTGTTACCTGCAAGTTCCGCAGCGGCCCCGGGGGATCCTGCCCCGTGGCCCCCGGGGGGGGGTCCCGCACCGTCCCCGGGGGTCCCTCTCCTCTCTCGCAGAGTTCCCGCACTTTGCCTGGGGTTCCCGTACTTTGCCTGGGGTTCCCGCACCGCATCCGTGGGGTCTCACACCGCGCCCGGAGAGTCCCCGCTCCGCGTCTCGCGGGGGATCCCGCTCAGTGCGGGGGAGTCCCACAGCCCGGCCCCGGACCCCGTCCCCGCAGCACGCCTGGAGACCTGGCTGCCCCGCTCCCTCCCGTGGCCACCTACCAGGCAGTTCCCCGCTCTCCCACGAGTGGGAGGAGGACGCGGGGCTGGGGGCAGCCCGCCTGGGGAGGGTGATGCTGCCGGGGCCGGGCCGTCGGCGCGGGGGTGGGGTGGGGGGCAGCCTCCTCCCGCGGAGCCGGTTCTGCTTGTGCCGCCGGTCCCCGCAAACTGGGCTGCTCGGCTTTTCCCTTCCCGCCCTTGTGCGGCAGCGGTGCCAGGGACCACGCAGATAACGAGAAGGCGAACGGGATTGATCCGCGATTGATTCGCTACCGCTGATTTGCTGAAGTGGCAAATACACGGCTTTATTTGCCGGCTGAACGGCGTGAGATGTGGAGTGTCCGTCCCCCCCTGCCCCCCCCCCCCCCCCCGCAAGCTGCAGAGGGAACTGGTTTCTCCTCCGTAATTAGCCCCAAAAGTAGTCGTCTGTATCAAGGCTCACATCTGCCTTAGTCAAAGTCAGAGGGTAATGGGAAGCCAGGCCAGCTCCCAGTATAACTGCAAAGCACAGCCGCACCGACCTTCCAGAACAGAACATTTTGCCAATTCCATTGGTATCGTTTTGAAAATTGCCAGGGGTGAACGTGGAGGTTTATTCCTTCCTTACAAATTTTGACACGAAGAAAAGTACTTTCTGTACTTTTGCCAAACTTTTTTCAAACTTTTCATTTAAAAACTCCTCTGAACCATCCACATCATCATAACCAGCTGCAGTATTTGGAAAAAAAAAATCTGCTTAGTAACTGTTTCTGTCATTTTTTTTTTCCTAATCAATCTTCCCTTGAAAAAAATAATGCATGAATGTTGCAGAAAATTGTCCTCTGATTCTCCTCTGTTTTGTTGTTAGGTTTTTGGGGGGGTTGGTTTGTTTTGCTGGTTTTGTTGGGTTTTTTTGTTTTGCTTTTTTTTTTTTGCGGGGGTGGGGTGGTGTTAGAAGTCATTTCAAGTTTTAAGCAAAATAATTCAATGGCCCCTTGTCGTAGTGTCAACAAAACTACTCACCATGCTGTTGTGTTCCACATAATAATTTTGAAGTCTTACAAGTGGCCGCAGTTAAAAAGACTGAGGAGACCGGGGATCCTAAGACAATATATTTCTCTCTGATTGTGTTTACTGGCATTCCCCTAAGTTACTATTGCTGTGCAGAAAGGGTTCTTTTTCTTATGAGTTATGGTCTATAATTGCATTAATAAATTCATTGTTTATCACCTTCCTGTTTCATTAATCATAGGAGTTTTAATCACTGCAGAATATGGCTTGTCGAGATAGTACATCAACCCTTCAGTGTTGTGCACAGCAATCTGCATTTCTGTGACTTTTTTTTATTGAAAACCACATATAATTAACCAAAAGTAATACTAAGATGAAAAGTAATGACGTACACAGAATGACATTTAGTTACATTTTTTGTGAGAAAGCAGTGCACTGAGTGCAGAGTGAATTTCTCAGAACTATCCAAATAGAAGAATGTGAACAGAATACTTCCTGAAGACAAATGAGGTCATCTTAGTGGGTCGTTTGGAGATTTCAGCATAAAATTTGAAAGATCCTGCAGAAATATTGTCGCTGACTCTGGAAGTGATACAGAGCACAGCAGCCCATCAGACGGTTACACAACCCAAGCTGTCACAGGAGAGAATGTGAGATGCTGGAGATTGCCCAGGCAGGTGAGCAGCAGTTCCCTGGCCAGCAAGGGCATGTACGTTTTTGTAACTGGGAGATCTGTAGTGGCAAAGGGGGATGCCGTGGGCTCATTGCTCAGGTCGACATGTCAAGTGACGCCGGTGACCCTGTCCTTAGCCATCGTTGTGGCCACTGGACATGTCCCATGGTCCTGCTCTGCCTGGCATGGAGGGCAGAAACGTGCTGGCTTGGCTTCTTACCGAGCCTGTCAAGCTTCAACCTACATTACCATAACGTACAGCTCCTTACATCAGCATGAGCTTGCATTGCTCTTTTCTGGACAACAGACGCAGTCCCTTGGGGGCAGCGCATTTAGAAATGCCAGTTCTCTCCTCCCAGTGTTCTGCAAACCCAGACGTCTTCTCTTTTTTATCATCTGCATCAAGAAATATCACAAGACTTAGGAATTGCATTTATTTTTGTATTTGATGCATCGTGGTTTCTTCTCACACAAGCAGTGTCTGAGCACCGAGCATCTTCCCTTACAAAGCAGTTTTTCATGTGCTTCCACTAAAACACAGCAAGCCCCCTGAGCTGTGATCATGCTTTTACACGGAGGGATGACTTGAGGGATTTGGCAGGTTTTTGCATCTTCGTTTGAAAACATGCCCCAGAATTTGCTTGACTCGTTCATCTGGAAAAGGAGAGAGGTCATTTCTAGCTTCCTGATGCAGGAAAACTTATTGGCACCTGTTTATGGTGGGCATGAGTTTAGCTGCTGGCAGTGGGGAAAAGAGAGGAAGGGAAATCTAGGCTATAGCACCGTCATCTTCATCGCACTGCAGTGGTTTATAATATTGCAAAATGGTGTTAACTGTTGCCCACCAGCTTAAAAAGACTATGAGATGAAGACTATTCGGGAAAGTGGCATATATAAGACTGGCTCACAGTGTCTTGTGCTCCAGCCAAAGGTCACACAGAAATATTTGTATTCTGGAACAAATCATTACAAAGTGTCCAGACTGGTTTTTATAAATATTAACTCCTTCAAAGCTGCCAGTAGTAAGTTAACTCAAGACAAAACTGTTGTTTTAAAACCCTTTTAAGATGACAGGATTTTTCACCGGTGGAGTGAAAATTTGCACTAGTGGCCATATGGCTACATCGGAAGGGCTTGTGACCCCCATAAAATGGCTTACATCCTTTTTATGGCTCTCTAAAGCATGCAGTGAGCCTATCCGAAGTCAAGCTGCCACTGGCTAATCTAAACTGGAAACAACAACGCCCTGAGCACTGTTGTGCATGAGTTTGTTGTGTTTGTGTAATGCTGCCATCCCTAGGGGCTGGCCATTTTTCCCCCTATTTGTTTTCTTCCCTGAATTGCCTTCATTCAACCAGATGCTGTCAGCAGTTCACCAGGGGGACCCTATTAAAGGCAAATGGACTCAATGTTCTTCCTCCACAAATGCTCATAATTTAAACTGCACAGCTGTGGGACAAAGCCGGAGTAACTCTGCCTTAGGTGCTTTCTTGGGGGAAAAAAAAAGAGAAAAAAAAAAAAACAACAACAACACAAAGGCAATTAGAATGGCAATTCTTCTGTCAGCGAGAGCTGAATCTGATCTGCTCTGCCTGCTGCAATCCCACCCTCTCCAGCCCGCGGGAAGGCACGTGGGACAGGGGCTGCAGCACCGCCGCCAGTCCCTGCGGTACTCGCTGATGTGCATCCACGGCCGCCGCAGCAGCGAGCACGGGGAGTTTTCTCTTGCCGCACAACCAGCCGCACAAATCACAGCTTGTCACTCTCCCACTGACCGAGGCGTTTCTCGGCGCAGGAGTGCGGGTTTCCTTTGCGCCCTGGCTGGATGCGAATGGCTTCGTTCAGACGAGTTTTACAGGGGGTCTGCGCCACATCCGAGCAGGCCCAGCCCTCCCTCTCATCCGAATCAGAGGAACCACTGTTGTCATGTTATGTTTTCCCATTGTCACAAGCGAGAGGTGGATTGGTCACAGAGCACTCCTGTACTTGTTTTTCTGTTCCCAACCTGGGGACTGTCTATGCTCTTTTGATTTAAGAAAATCAGTGGGAATTTACCGCTTCTGTTGTTTAGCTCAGGAGACAAACTTTCTTTGTAAATTATAGGGTCCCTCCTTAATTAGCTTGAGAAAATAACTTCATATAATGCAACAAAGCTCCTTCAGTTCACTAAATAGCATATGCCCAATGATAACAAAGTATTACCAAGAGAATGATAAAGAGTTTTAAAGGGTTTCTGAGGCAGCATGATCCAGTAGCTGGAGGAAACTCTACATCTGCTGCAGAGCCAGGAACAGAGCTTAGAGCTCCAGAGTTTTTTACTGATTTTTTAATGCTAAGGTTAGTAGTAAAGTACGAGTAGTCAGAGGAGCATACTGCTAGCATTTGGATTGAAAAGCATCTGTAAATGTTTCTAGGAATATGTGAATCACAACAGATCTTCAATCAAGCAGAAGGAAAGAAATTTATCAATGCCAGCCACTCGCCAGTTACTGGGCTACTGACATATTTCTTAGGAGGATAAGTCAGACGTACATGTGTGTTAAGCATATTCCATTTCTGGAAAGTATGTTTGCCATTTATTCTGAAAACATATTAATGTAAAAGCTAGTTTAATAGAAGATGAAGGACAGCAAGTTACTGAATCACTATTCACTGAGGTGGATTCAATGGCCGGTACCTTTCCTAACTCAAGGTAATAAGAAATTACAATGTGACTTGTAGCAGAATAGGTCTAAAGCAGGGCCTTGGAAGCACAATATCGACATGACAACTTGTGTGGAAATGCTGAATGCAGCAGCTATCGTTACACAGGCTACTAATACAGTAATTACACACTGGATATATGAGCTGGCTTGCCTGTCACAGACGAATTCTTGCTTACAACAAATAAACTGGGCTCCACAGTGCTATGCTTTTGAAAAAAAAGTAATGTGAAATCATTAGTGACTGAGTTAGTGAGGTAAGAGAAGACAGGGTGTTTCAGTGGGAAAAGCATCTCTGTAAAGAATGGTGAAGGAGGGTTGTATGTAATCTTTTAATTTCTCCTACAAGTTTATAGAGGATTGTTTTTTTTTCCTTTAGGAAGACAAAGTAGAAGAAAGTTAGAGCCCGCTTTCTTCATCTTTCTTCCTCTTCCCTTTATTTTTTCTTTGTTGTCTTTCTTCTTGGTTTTCAACTCTATTACTATTCAGTGTTACTACGGTAGTCCCTTAGGAACCTCAGTCCAGGCACATGACTTCATTTGGGTAGATGTGACACAATCAAGTACAAGGGAAGCAGACAGGGCTATAGAAGAAACTGAAAATGGGGGTTTGGAAGGCGAGGTAATACTAAAATGAATAGAGCAATATTAAAGGTATAGCAGTGTTTCAATTTGCTTAACTTTTAAACCTGCTTTTCTTCTATTTCTCTTCAAATATACAATAGTTTTTCTTCTAGTTCTACTTTCTTTTCTTTCCTTTTGGGGATTTGTCCTTACTTTGCATTTCTGTTCGACTCTGAAGTCCTTGACACGTCCATTTCTCTGACTTGCCCTCAGTCACTGGCTGTGCGGGTGAAAGATAAAATTGCAAAGATTTCCTTCAATACTTGAGAGAAAAACTGGCCAGGAATCAATATAGCCATACCGGCATATAGCACTGATTATCGAGATGTAAGGGTATTTACATCTGAAAGCATTCCACCATGCTCTTCTCATGAATAATGAAAGAAGTTACGGCATTCTTGTGGGTCTGGGTTAGCCAAATAAAATCTTAGGAGTGTATGAAGGGACTACTACATCTTCATTACCATCCTGTGTTTACTTAATGTGTTCTGGGAAAAAAAAAATAATAGAGTACTAGAAGCTAAGAACTTTGTCCACATTTTGGAAAGTTTCTATTCTGAAGAATCTATGGAGGCAGACCATTGACACAATTACTATATAATTTCCAAAGAGGGTCAATACAGGAGTCTTTCAGCTCTAGAATTATTGCATTGTAATTGCATGTAAAATGGTATGAAGTTTGCTCATTTGCATCCCTCCAAAGGCTGTCTTCAGTCTAAGGCAACGAGTTAGGACCTCCTTCTGTCAGTGACAAGTGATTTATTCCATCTGTCTTAGACACACACCTGATAAGAAGAATTGCGTTTTTGGGGGCGCTCATTTTCATCTGACTGACTACAGGAAAAGTTTAAGCCTAATGGCTTCAAAAAAAACCCCTAAAATCAAAGGACTAAAACTGAAACGCATTCTATGTGATTAACATGGAGGGAAATCTCTTTCTGGTTAAGACGAAAGATATTTACCTGATTATTTTGTTGTGATTTAGCAGTTATGGAAAAAGCACTGACCAAAATGGCAGCACGAAAAAAATGACTGCACAGCCCATTGCAGAGACACTAACACAGTTTCGGTGACACAGCCAAGAAGAAACATTGATCATAGAATCATAGAATCTTCATGGTTGGAAAGGACCTTTGAGATCATTGAGTCCAACCAAACAACCTACAATCTCTGCCACTAGAGCATGCCCTGAAGTGCCACATCTAGACGTTTCTTAAACACCTCTAGGGATGGTAACTCAACCCCCTCCCTGGGCAGGCTGTTCCAGTGCCTGACCACTCTTTCAGTAAAGGAATTCTTCCTAATATGTTTGATATGTTGATGTTTGAAAAGGAATGCTTGTTCTGCCCTCAAAAAAATTCATAACCATCCTTGTCACTACATCTATAAACTGGCTAAAATTGTAGATGTTAAGTGGAGAAAGC
Source organism: Chroicocephalus ridibundus (assembly GCF_963924245.1). Lineage (NCBI taxonomy): Eukaryota > Metazoa > Chordata > Aves > Charadriiformes > Laridae > Chroicocephalus > Chroicocephalus ridibundus. The sequence goes on along the minus strand of NC_086286.1, from coordinate 116,923,338 downwards.
GGATGAACTGGGGTGTTCTACCCTGCTTTGCTATCAGCTGTAAAGCCCTGCTTTGCCAAAATCTTCTTTGGCTGCTATCTAATTTCCCATTAAACAGCAATACGTTCTGTTGCATTATGCTTGGTATGTTCTAGACTCCCCAGAAGTCTGCCAGAACCCAGAAAATTAACAACCCTGCTTAGAACTCAGGTCCAATGTCCAGCAAAGAATGATTAAGCAGGACACAGGCTGTACTGGTGGTTAAGTATAGCTGGTTAACAACTGGCTTACTTTTCACATTGCACATACCTTTTTTTGTGTAGCTTCTCTCTCCTTTCTGGAAGTTTTTTGAATGTAAACAAGCTACATTTCATATAGCTGTATTAACAGGGCATATAACATGATACAGTTTTGTGCTGCTTAAAGGTAGGAGACATTTCGCATCCAGCAGTTCAAATGCAGCAAGGAGATAAGCTGAAACCATCTGCTCAGAGTTTTGACTAGAAAGAATAGAGGAAGATGTCATTAAGGTAATTAGTCACAGCATGGCTATGAGCCATCGACAGAACACGGCCATAAAAAAGCCCAAATATTTTCGGTAGTGATAGAGAAACATCCTTATCGTTCTGTACAGTGCTGGTGAAACCTCATCTGTATTCACTTCTGATCGTCCGTATTACAGAAAAATATGCTACAAGGATGTTCAGAGGAATGGAGAGTCAAGTGTAAGAGATGGGATGAAAAAGACTAGGATGCTTTAGTCCACAAAACAGAGAGTAACAGTAAGTATGAGTTCTTCTTTTGAAAATGAGAAATAAAACCAGCAGGTGAATAAGAGTAATTTAGGCTCAAGAGCTATACTGGTACAAGAACAAATCAATGTAAACTGCTCAAGAACACAATCTGGATAAAAATTAGAACATTTCCAAATGTCAAGGAAATAAAGATCTGGAACGCTCTTTCAATAGAGAGTTGGGGGTGGGGCAACAAATTTGTTTGCTTTTGGAGTGGGTTTTAATCAGCTGGAGAAAATGAACGTATGGTGGATTGCCTGCAATGGTGGGGCAATAACTACATGGATTTATGGACTCATAAACCTCTTCCTAGTCCTGAGATTTTTAAGGATACCACTGTAGCCAAATGTGGAAAACCTCCAAATTAAAGTATCAGCATTTAACATCTGCACAAAGGAAGCTGTAAACAGTCACCCTGATCGAAAGCCCTTTTAATGCTATATCCATTTTCTTACAGTGATTAGAATCAGGTGCTTTAAGAACTGTTTCCTTCAGCAACAAACATCTATTTACATGCCCAGTTTGAACGTGGAGGCATTAGATGAACATAGATGCAAGTAATGCCTCTGATGAGGCTGGGCTTACCAAAGGAAAAACAGGTGGGCCAATTATAAATCAGCTATGGAGCAACCTGATTGCTTAATGGAAAGATATATGAATCCCACAGTGACCTTAGGTTTCATGGTGCTGTAGCCCACCCTTGTACAAATGCAATAAATAGCACAGAACTCAGTAAAATCTTTATCTGTACGAATTATGAGGGTTCTAACACAGTGTCGTGTCAAAACATGAGTTTTTTGACCACTACAGGTCTATGAAATTTTTTTGATGATCCCTATAACACTTGGATTTTTCCAGATATCTGAGTTAAAGCAGTTGCAGCGGAATCTGTTATTTTATTAATACTTTCTTGAACACCAGCCACTGTTCATTGCCTTGCAAGAGGAAAAAACAACACTCAGCGCCTTGAGGAGCTGGAGACATTCAAGGCACATAGTGCTTTCCCAAAAGAAAATCACCTTAACATCAGCATTGTTTCCCAGTCCTGGGCTATAAAGAGACTGCAAAGGAGTTTAAAGCAAACTGCTTTGCAAACATACAGGATTCACTTGCTACACACAGGAGCTCTAAAAGCAGTCCTGGGACATCTATTGGACTAATATGCAATATTATCAGACTGACAGATAGTTTTAAAAGCTGCATCACTACTTCTATCCTGATGTCAGAGCGCTGCTCTAATTTAAAAATAACATTGAAAGGGGATTCCTTCAATTTATGTAACATTAAATCATATCATTAAGTCTAACGTGATTTTATTGTCAAGCCGTAGTAGTCTTGCCTCTAATATGTACAAAATCCAGAACAGCGTATTTGTATGTTCTTTAGGGTATGGCAACTGCACCATAAAAAAGAGTCGGGCCACAACTCCCCAGCTCTTCCCCCTGTTCTTCTCCTGGTCTTAGTCAGGAGTCTCCTGACAGGCTTGCTCTTGCTGAGCAACATCACAGGCAAACAGACCTGCAAGTTCAGCACAGTGACGTAGTAGTTTTATAAACAGACAAGGATATGAAGCATCTAAACCCAATTTTCAGGCGGCTTCTCCAGTAGTTATGTGCCATGCTCAAATCTCACCTTTCAGATGCCTGACTGAGGCATTCTGACTGCAGTCATGTCATCTAAGTTCAAGAGTGGAGTAAGTCGCACTCCCTGCTATTCAAGGTTGGCAGATACCACCTCCATACACAGTCCCTCCCCCATGCCAAAACAACCCAGGTCCTCTCCCCTCGCCCAGTTGTGCCAGTGCTGATTTAGAACTGCAAAAATGGGTGTTTTCTTCTAACGGTGGTGCAGTCAGCCAATTCGGTACACAGCATAGCCCCCTAAGTAGTTGAAATTATGCTCCTACGGGGGTAGCACCTTGCAGCATGAACACAGAAAGATCTACCAGGTCATGGGAGCCAAGCAGGGAAGACATTCACGCAGTTTTGCCACTGTGAGCAATACATAGTCAAACCCTCGCTTATTCTGGGAGGAGCCAAATAAGCTAATAAACAGGTGTTTTCACTAAGCTGCACTAAATGAGCTCCTGAGCTCTTCAAGAAACTCTAATTCTACATCCCTCCTACAACCTAAATAATGAAGTTACAGCCAGAACCTGTTCAGAGCTAGATCACGGGTCGTGTGACACCAGGCTTCTCCTAATTGATCTTCACTCTTTCAAAAGAACAATTACTAATTTCCCTGTGACAAGAGTAAGATCATAATCAAATATTCAATTGTTTGATAAATTGGATTTTTTTTAAAAGAAACAGTTTCTGCTGGTTCTTTTGAAATGGAAGCAAAAAGAACTGTTGGCATTTTCAGTAGAAAATACTAAGCTTTTACATGAATTCAGTAAGGGTCCATTTATGAAATTTTTATTAAAATCAAATTCTGAAATCTTAGTGAATAAGTGTTTTCTGTCAGCAAAGTGAAATTAAGAAGCAAAACTTAATGTATAAGTCAAGGTCAAAGCAAAATGGGGTGGCTTACACGCCTTCATCCATCCTGGGATTTCAGCATCATCCTGACTCTTTCAATTGTAATCGCAATTACTGTAGAGTAATTCCTTTCAGCAAGATGACATCAGTATCTATATTAAAACTTGCCACGACTTACTGCCAAACGACTAAGTGTCCATGCAACTCTGAAATGATCAGTATTGGCATACTGTCATCAGCTCCCACGGCAGCTTCTGAAGCTGTAGTTCAGTTGCTGAATGTCTCCTGTTCTTCTCCATGGTCTGGAGCCTCTTGCCATGCAGCATCTTCCTGGACGTGGGACAGGCTGTTATCCATTGAGACACGGGAGTATATTGCAGATGAGGAAGTCTGGCAGCAGAATTCGGCCTACTGTGGAGAGCAGTGAGATAAGACATTTAGTCTATAATCTGCAAATGATACCGCAGAACCTCAAGAGGCTTCAACCGACCATCAAAGCAAGCCGAAGCGAAGCCCTTAGATTCTTCCAGACTGAATTTCTTCTGAATTTTTCTTTCCAAACTGAAATTCAGTTCTTCTGAACTTTCTTTTCTGCTAAGTATTTCATTATTTCTGCTCTTTATCTCTATTTGGGAATAAAACAAATGTCAAACTTATTACCAGGACATAATGCCATTTTTTTGACCGGAAATGATGAATGTTCCATGACATTTATTGTGGAATCAATAGGAGTATATGAAACACAGAAAAAATGTGCGCAGTATCTCCTTATGCCACAAACTTCTCCCATCTCTGTAAAATACTTAATCTAGGGCCCATTTTCCCTGTAGTTATTCAACAGCAGTGTAAATCTAGATTGGTTATATTTAAAATAATGCAACTACAGGAAAGTGCAAGTCACCTTCCTTACTGATATGACCTTTTTGGTACATGTATTCTGCAGTGTATGAACAGTTCACAAACTATTTTGTATCTTGTATTTTGCATCACAGTACTGTGAAACATTATTAACCCTGTCTTATAAATAGGAGATGTAGATACAGAGGTTTAATGAGACTTCCAAGATCGCATAGAAGCTCTGAAGCAGACTGACCCAGTCTCAGTATAATGTTCTAATTCAGTTTTCTCTGATTCCTCAAGATAATAAGGGGAAAAAATGGAAGGGGATTTTGGAAGAGACAGCATGTCTTTTCTTTAGTCTTTTCCACAGACTGCTGTGGAGCTGAATTGGAGGTTAAGCCAATTTTGCTTTGCCTCTCTGGCCTCGTTCATAGGGCAGTCTCCCTTACACAAGAGCTGGTTCCTTACACAACCCACTGCACAAGGTGGAGATCTTCCCTGACCTTATCCATGTCTTTCATGGTCCCGCATAAAGGTCATTCATCATTTGGCTCTTTATGATTAGAATCTGTTTCCACAGAAGAAAGAAATCTGACAAAAAGCCAGATTTGCCCCCTAACCATTATGAAAAGTGCCGTGAGACCTTTAACTTAATGCTGGATGGCTGACAGTTCTGGGGAGAGGAGATGTGTCATCTGAATTTGAACTTATCTTCTTCCCCACAGGCAATATGAAGCTCTATCAGCAGAGCAATGCAGATAAACACTGATGCAATTGAATACACTTCCAAATTTCAAAATAAATCAATCAATAAAAAAGAAGTTTTCTGCTGCTTACAGTGTACTGGGAACACAGACAAGCTCGTCCTCCAAACTTTGAGAGCCTAATCCAAAGCTCACTGAAATCGGAGAGGATCAGATTGTTGTTCGTTCAAGGCTGCAGCATTAAATGCTAGAGACTTCAATAAACAAGCATAAAACTGTATTTAAATAAATTACAGTGAGACTTACAAGTTAAAAGTTATAAAGATACCCTGGGAAGATTACTCTTCCCTTGGTTCTATATGGCTTCATTTTGGCTGCTAATAAGACACTGTGTGGAATTACTTGAACAGACAGAACAAATCTGTTTATTTGCTGAAGAAGACGCACTATTTTCACTTGCCGTCTCTGTTGCTACAAAGTCTAATTAGTACTGGGGCACGGTCTTGCACCAAAGAAAATTTTCTTCCTTCTTATAGCACCTAAGACTCACTTACTCCATAAGTAAATGACAGTGCAAGATCTCAAAGACTTTACATAAATAGAGACAGGATAGGATTCCAAACCAGTGAAATAGCCAGTATAAATCCAGAAAAGTATGGGAAGTGACCAAAGAAAGGAAATCCGTGTCTGAAGAGAAGCCTGTCTTCTGAGCATGGGCCTGAGTGTTTCAGGTTCTTCAGCATCGCAGGAGGATTGAAACTGAAGATAAGCTAAAAATACAAAAGGATTGTATTGCAATATACAATATCTGCACAGCCCATCTGCATGACAGGAGCTAGTTTATGTGTCCATTACTTTGAGGGATATAAATGTGCAATAGCATCTTCAAATACAGACAAAGAGAGAGAACGGGAGGGAAGAGTAAAATGCGTTTGTCTATATTTGAAATAGAACTAGATCACAGATTGTATGTTCAATTTAAGAACAAGTAATTCTTTCCTTGTTTATTACAATTGTCAAGTAACCATATATAGCTGCATATAGACAAAGACAGGGTTGTACAGGGGCAGCAATTACTAATGGACACCAGTGAATGATAAATAAAGAGCTAGCTCAAAAATGGTATTTATTGCACACAGATGTCTGGACCATGGGCAGATGTCTTAAATTGTCTACACAAAGCGCTTTTGTGCTATCACAGTAATCTAAATTGCTTTGCATTTGGTTCCAGACATTCCCACAGACCGTTCTCCACCACACATAAATTCCTATTCTCAAATTCTAACTGGACTTCAAGGGCCAAGTTTCTTCCTGGTGTAACTCTTTCACTTAATTTGGCTCAGTTTTATTGACGCAGACAAATTTGGAGAATGGTACTCTCAGTTTTAGGAGATCTTGTACATAATTCCATAGGTTATGGTCCTGGTTCAGGGGAGGCTATCCGCTGCTCTGACACTACCATATTGAAGGAGACGACGCTCAGGAAGCACGAGCAGGGAGCAGGTGGGATGGAGGCATGGCTTCACGCATGCTCTGTGTGCAAAACACAATGCACTTCACAAGACAATCGGGTCATCGACGACATCCTGGGGGGAGGCTTGTTTCAAACGTCCTGCTGAACCCTATCCCCAGAAGAAAGGACTAACACAGCATGCCTTATAAAGCTTTAACTAGGGCCATTTGTCCTTTTATATGTGCTAGTCCCTGGTTTAATCTGTGAATTGTCAGCTGATAATCTTCATACCTACTGCGCCTGAATATGGGGGAACCCAAAGAAAACCACCCACAACTCTGAGACAGATGGTTCCCTGACTCTCTGGGGATCTTAGCTCTACTGTACTCCTATAGCAGGACAGTTCCTAACCAAAAATCAAGTCAGTGATGATTTAGGAAATCATTTATATCCCCAGAGGAGGCATATCTTGCAGCAGAGACAGCCCAGCATAAGTTGCTGGGTTTTAGTTAATGGCCTCGTTATATCTAATGTGTCTGCTCTTGCAGATATCACTTACAGATGAACTGTGTGTTTTCTGTCTGCCCATTTTTTTTTTTACACAGAAAATATTTGAATTAGGCTAGCACATAAACACACTGTCTAGGAATAGATTCATGGGAGGAGAAGGAAACAGAGAGAGGCAGATAGAGTAGTTGATTGAATATCTATTATTCTGAATTGCAGCCCTGTGAAGAAAATGAGTAATACATTTCCTCGTGGACATATTACAAGGGTCACTTTATAAGGGTGAGACTGCAAAATCTCTCTTGGTTTTATTATTCCTATTAGCATAGAATTATCTGTTACCTAATCCTAGAGGAACTATGGTGCAGCTTTAATTTATCACGTGTGTTTTCATGCAGTCAAAATAGCTTTCAAGGTATGCTTAACAAATAGCCATATTAGATGGTACAGACCTTTTTTTTCTTCATCCAAGGGTCATGGCACTACATGATCTGACCCTACAGCCCAGTCGCTGCTTGCTGTGGGAGAATTACCAGTTACCAGCTGAAATGCTGGTAACATTAAAATATGCTGATACCAGGACATGGTTCCACGTAGTGGCTAGACCTGAAAGAGTGCGTAATACTGCAACGTTTCTTCTTCTTCTTGCCCTGATACTGATTGAAAGGCCCAAAAGGAAATTTTTATCTGTCACCTTGGACATTTTGGTCATAGAGTTTGAGAAAAGCCTTTTATATTTCAGTATTCTTTAGAAATCAAAATTGTGGCAGACAAGACTTCTTGTTGCCTTTTAGTTGTCAGCTCGTAATTTAGGTTTGACTGGATATAAATAATCTCAGCTTAATTTGTGTTATTGTATTGCTCAGAATCATAATTACAGTCCAAGATGACATGTGTTACATACTAAAAAAGATTATAAAAAAAAAAACCACAACAACCTGGAAACATTAAAGTGTCTAGGAATTAATCTACACTTGATTGGCAAAAACGGAAAAAGATGGAGACAAAGAAACAGTGATTATGTGGGTAAATTAGATGTGGAATGCTTTGAATACCGCTGTGATAAATCTGAGTTGTAGCAGGACTACTGCAATTCTCCTCCCATTCCAGTATATGGTTGATAGTTATCACGATCCTGTTTAAGCTGCACGAAGTGAATAAGACACCTCCAGGATGCTGCTTTGCCCCATAACCTCAGCCTGCTCTTGAGTATTGGCAGGTTGAAGGATTAATGGAAAAATGGCTGGAATCTGGGGTGGAAAAGCACGAGTAACCTTGACACTTACCGTACAATTGTTGTGATGGGCTTCTCAGCAGCACAGATCTGCTTTAAACGTCATGTGGAGTTCATGCAAGCTAGAGGAAATCTCAGGCACTTCCCTAGTGGTACCTAAAATCAAGTTCTGGAAAAGTGTAATAACCGGCTTGTAGTATTGTAAAAATACACTGCACAGGGCAATAAAGCCATAATGCAAATAGTCTCCACTCTAACAATAATAAACAGGGATGTGCCAGCCAATATTTAAGCCATGGCTGCCTGATCATGGTTTTATTTTTTATCATAATTCATTACTTATATTGTATCCTTGGTGGATAGGGCTTCTTAGGAAAACTCCCCGTAAAGTCAAAAAATTTATCAGATCGGGAATTTCAGAAGGAGACAACATCAACACGAACCAGTTGTGGATAAAACTTGCTTCTGGGGCAAAATCCAACATCCTGGAGCATGGCAAACTTTGGGGTTTTTTTTACTTTCGATTAAATTTTTGATACCCTTGAAGAGGTGGGAGCGGTGCGGTGCGGTGCGGTGCGGTGAGGTTAGCCGGGAGGCAGCGGCTGAGCCGCCCGGTAGGAGAGTCTCCGGCTCCCTCTGGAGGACATCGGTGTTAATTGCAAATAAATCCTCCAGCTTTCCGGCTCCTGCAGCCCTCGCACGTGCAGAGCGAGGAGCAAAACCCAAATGCGAGGGGCACAAGCCTAGGACAGAAGAATCCCTAATATAAGGTTAACCTAAATATGAAATGTATACATAGAGAGGGACGCGGGCAATTGTGACACTGCCAAGCTTGCCTCCTGGCAAAGGTGTTTCAGACAGGGGAATGACACGCGCTGACATGCGTAATATTCCTTCGGTCCTGGTAAAGCTGCTAGAAAATACATAGGTGCACAAAGAAAATGTGGAAATCGAAGCAATATTTTAGCCATGAAAGAGGAGAAATTATAGAATCATAGAACCACAGAATAGTTAGAGTTGGAAGCGACCTTAAAGATCCTCTAGTTCCGTGGGCAGGGACACCTCCCACTAGACCAGGCTGCTCAAAGCCCCATCCAGCCTGGCCTTGAACACCTCCAGGGATGGGGCATCCACAGCTTCTCTGGGCAACCTGCTCCAGTGCCTCACCACTCTGGAACAGGTCGCCCAGGAAAGTCATCATTATTTCATGGCAGTTATCATGGTCACGGGGGAACTACGGCTCTGAGAGTTGAGGATGTATTTGCACAGAGTGACTGACAGCTGAACGGGATGATGACCAAGACAGGGAATACTGACTTCTAGCACCCTTTATTGCATAAAACAATAGCGCAGCTATTATTGTTTATGCTATTGATATTCTATAGTTGTACACAAACAGGGCTCATCACTTACAGAAAATGTGAATGGACACCACACCAACGCCTTTGCACAGTAAGAGGCCTGGCCACCTTCTGACGACCAGCAGCTCAACAGCCCCAGGGACATCACACCCCATCACTGACCGAGACCCAAGGCCACAGGTATAACTTCTCTGCCTTCAGCATGCAGCAAAGGCAGGATCCTTTTCTCCAACCTGTTAGTGGTCAGATCCACTCCTCCACAGTTTTGGGGTAAATTTTCCCCAAACTGGGGGATGATTTCTGGTCTAGGTGTCCCACAGGTCACCCAGTCAGTTCTTCGTTTCGTTTGTGACACCCATCAGTCTCCAGCTAGGTTCCCTTATACTGTTGGTTTTGAGTTACCTTAAAGATCAACAGTTCCTTCCTTTTTTTTGTTATACTAATTGCCTTAAAGCTGCAGTTTACACATTTGCCTCTGGCAGAGTTCAGCTGTCTGGGGAAGGCCATGCAAAATGCTCCACAGAGGAGACCGGGTGAAGAGAAGTAACCCCGGAACAATGAGTTGCCACATGTTTTACCAGAACAGCACCAGTTACCCTACTGCCCCCTGACAACCTGGTAGGAGCTGGCAACCATCCAAACAGGGAGACCTAGGTAGGAGCAGATTTAATCAGTAAAGCAAATGAACAGGTGACATGAATTACAGGTTAATAATTAGGAGGGTAAACAACTGGAAATTAGTTTCACCAGTATAAAGGTGGCAGCCTTTCTATTTAACCCAAGGCTCTGAGAACCCAGAAAGGCTTTGATTTCTATGCAAAGCTAATGAAGGAGATTTTTGTTTGCGTGTGACCATAAGGGGGAAAAAGCACCACAGGTAGAGGCTGAGCAACTGCAAAATGGAGCTGAGGCTGGTGCGGAGGTGAGAGCTTTGTGGTGGCTGCTAACCATAAATGGTTTTACCCTAAGGCATTAAATATATTAACTTTTCTGATTTAGCTTCCCTAGCTTCTGGTGGTGACTAAGGAAATCCCATTTTGTAATTTCCAGATCTAGAACTGTAGCTCTAAACTTAAGAATAGATTAATATCCAGACTGGGACTTCCTCAGCACAGAAGTTTGTTAGCAAGCTGTTGTCACAGCTGAAGCTGCTGCTAATCTCTGCCTTTTCTTACAGGTTGGTATTAATAGGGATATTAATCTCTGCAATACGGACCCAAAGGAGATCAGGTAATGCTGCTGTAAACTACTTTCACGTAGCAATTTCCAGGTTTTTTCATAGGTGATATCTGTGTGTGTCCTTCAGAAGAGTCTGAAGCTCTCGTGGCATCTATGCTTGCATGTTTTTCTGAGAAACTCCAAACATAGAGGTGTTTATTTGTAACTACTCACAGCCACAGGTTTATGTACCATCATATTAAATGAATGTTTCTACCAATAGGGACTTTATTGTTGTTCTTGTTTTCTTGAGCCTAGTTATTGTTATTGACCGTACAATATGTAAGGTCTTTTAAACACTGTAAACATATCAGTGCTTTGCCTGAGGAGAAACGGTTTTCTTAACCAAAAACTGTTGTCTGCTTTAACTTCTTCCTTACAAAATAGGGCTGGTCCTGGAACGGCAGATACAGAGAGATGGTTCTAGGACTGTCTGCCCTACTGGTGCTGTATGAACGTGTTTGCATTTACCAAAGTAAAAAGATATTGAAGGAGGTTTTATCCAGCCTGGAGTAATTATATAGCTTCTGCACTGAATCCAGTTGGTAGCTTGGAATATGGGCAGAATCAGTTCATGTTTGCCAGCATCTGTTTGATGTTCCATAGTACGACCAGCTCTGATGTCTCTGGCTAACTTAAGGGTGTAGTGCTGAACTCTGTAGGAAAAAGGATCCTCTCAGCCCGTTAAAATGCACTGTTACTATAGAAGGTCTAGTCAGCATTAGCTCACTATGCCATAGAAACTTCTGTTTGAAACAAAAAAATCCCAGTTTATTATAAATATATGTCAACTAAAAAGCCTTCTCTGGTCTCCAGTCCTACATTTAGAGTAGTTTTTGCCTGCGTCCTGCCTTAAGAGGTTTGGCAGCCATAGCTTGGCATATGCTGCGGTGGTAGCTTGGGACTTGAGCTTCTCAAGCTATCCTCTTTGTTCCTCTGTGGTCCTGCCCCAGAGTGAGCCAACTGGCTCCTGGTACTGGGGCAGGTGAGCAGGGTAGGCTGATGGGTAGCTGATGTGGCTGCTCCCCACTCTGAGTTGGCTTGTGGCTCCTCTTGTAAGTAGGTGTGTGTGATCTTGGTGCTTTATTTGAGGTCTTTTTGGTTGCTTGGGGTTCTGGGATTTCAAGGATTTCTCTCTTTTGCAGGGGTGGGCAGGGTGGGGATGACAATGATGACTTTCTTAACTGTCATCTTCTGTTTTATTCCATTTAAAGTATTTGGATTAGGGCAGCCAATTCAGTACTTTGTTGTCCATTTAAAAATCCTACTTCCATGACTGGCTGCTGCAGGTAGCATTGCCAGCTGACCAGAGAGTTACTATTGGAATACTAATTTCAGAGCTGGCCTTTCTACTTTAAGCATTGCTGTTGGTTTTTTTTTTTAAAAAAAAACCTTTAACACTTCCTGGCCAGATATGCTAGAATATGACTGTTGTAATATTGACTTTATAAAGTAGTCTGGGAAGTAACAAATTTCTGTTTGTATGTTACCTTTAATTCCCTACTTACTAGCCTTTCAATATGCTCAACACAGGACCTGTGACTTCAGAGTGCTTGGGGAACCTTTTGCGTGTAACACTGAGTGCAGAATACTTTGAGGACAAATACTTATCTTTTTCTGTTGTTGGTAAGTTGATACAGAAGAACTTGGAGAGGAAATTACATGTGGTGAAACACAATTCTCTGAGGTCCTTCTATGCTAGAATTGCCTGGATTATACTAAGATCACAATGCTTAGTAGGTTGCACCTCATTGTAACAGCCAGATGCTACCTTTATTTCTATCTAACCTATCCTATAGACTTGTAGAGTGATAACTTTGCAGTAACAAGTCTAATCATGGTGGACTTTGGACTGAAATTAAAATGCACGTGGTAGTTTCTAGGTATGTTAATGCTGGTGGATTTCCCTCCTGGTAAAAATGTTCTCCAGTAACAGCATGGACTATTCTGAAAATTCACCAGCTGAAGCTGGCCCTACATTACTGATTTAACACTAGTGGCTCTCCACTGTCTTTGCTTACAGCTAAGGGACCTGGTGGAGGCATATAAATTTTTAATGAAGTTAAGAAAAACTAGCTGGGCCCTCTGGCTATGGGCTTAGTAATAAACAAGTGGTGCATTTGAGTGAAAAGCACTACTGAGTGCCCTAAAGGGCAGAGTGAGATAGCTTTTGGGCTATAAACATCAACAGGTGTAAGATTATATGCATAAACAGTAAACTCATCCTTGAACTAGTTCTCCATGCTAGTTAGCTGTCTAACTAGATATAGTCCATAACCTCCATCTGTCTAGAATGTTAAACTTGTCTAAAAATCCACGTAATGTATGTTCATTTTTTAGGCACTTTCATCCATACATAAAGACACTCTGCAATTGGGGTATGCACAGCTTGAAAGCATAAAGCAATTATTTTTGGAAGAGAGATTTTTAAAAGGGGGGAAAAGAAAAGACCACAAAGACAATTTTGAAAAATCCAAGCTAAGCTTTAGTGTGCTCATTATCCTCGTTAGACCCTTGAAGACGCTCTGGCCAGGTGGGCACCAGAGAGAAACATGGACCAGGCACAGATCTGACTCTTGATGCTGCTATGCTGTCATCTGTCAGTCTTAAACTTTGACACTGACGACCTAACCGACTGTTCTCTGCTTAGTGGGGGTTTTGCCGTTCAGGATTTAATATCTTTACATGTTGGAGATTTTTTTTCATCTTTGGTCCTTGAGCTGTTAGTGTTCCCTGTCCTAGCCTGTCTGTAATTTTACCTTTCTTCCTTTTTATAGATTTTGTTACAGCTCTTTTTCACCACTTTGCAGTTCTCTTATGTCTCAGCCCAGGGCACGCAGCTGGGCTGTACTGGAGCAGGGTCGGCTGAACCCTGGGGGCGAGGGCAGGTTGCTCAGGGAGTTTGCAGAGTAGGAGTTATACTCATTAATACGGCTCTCTGCTAATTGCCCATAGATCAATCCGGCGTAGCCTGGGAGCTAGATGAGGCCATGGCATCACAGTGCGGCTACACAGTCACTTACAGCAATTGGAGTAACATTGAGTTTCGTGCTTCTGCGCTAAGCTGCCACTCTCACTTAGAGGTAAGTCTGTTATAGGCGTTTTGACTACAGCACTGTTATATGTGACCTTATGCAAGAGACTACCAAATTATTGACAGGTATTAACCGAGGTGTCATAATGCCTTGTACATCTATTAGCAAAAAAACCCAATTTATTCTCAATTGTATCCAGGCATCTGAGAACATACCTTGTCTTGCTTTCATTGTCCTACAGCAAAGCACAGATAGACACAGGAAGAAGCATATTGCACATATGCCCTTGAAGAGTAACTGGTTTCTCCTGGATAAGGACAGGGAATCCTGTCTGGCAGCTGGGTTGGCCCCTGCTCTAGTATTTAGTGTCTGAGACACATAAGGGTAAAGGCTCAAAAGCTTTGGTTCCTTGCATTGCTTGCTCACTGCTGCTATGTCAGAAAACGCGAGATCAGCTGTATTCTAGGGAGCTCCTTTTTTTGTCCAGCTCTAGGGCTATGTGAAATGTTGAAGCTGCCCCCCTCCCCCCCCACCCCGAGTATTTGTGTTGCTATGTACTATAGGCACATAGCCTGTGTAGTTAACCAAGTAGAAAACAATAGTGCTTCCGAGTGGATTTGTTCCTCTGCGCAGAGGCTGGTAAGTGGATTTTGTAAGTTACTTTTAATTCACAAGGGTAGGTGGCGTCTAACTAGGAAAAACTGGTGTAACAAGCACGCATTCCCTGTGTCCGTGCAGAGAGATGTGTTCACAGTAACCTTACAAATCAAAGCATCGCGTACTCCTGATATGAAAAATGCTGCAACTCATCTGAAAAGTGCAACTTGCCCTTATGGCCCATGGAGTCCAAGAGAGGTAGTATGTGAAAGTAACTACATGGAGGTAAGTACTGGAAGTACAACTGGGAAGGTACTTAAGGTGAGAAGGTAAATACTCAAAGATACTCTTTTTGGGAGTTTTTTAGTTGCTAGGAATGTGTATTGGAAACAGACTTCAAATGCCCCACCATGAACAGCTCACTAGTGAATGCACAGCATGCATCTTGGGTGTAGTGATACGCTTATTATGCTTATGTAGCCTATTAACCAGCATTAACAGCCAACAAAAAGTTGTGAAATAGTATTCAAAAGGTTGAGCTAATGGATTAAAGTTCCTGAATGTTGCCTGAACAAATCTTATTTGAGATGATAACGGAAATGCATACTTTCAGAATTTGCTGGGGAGAAGGTGGGGAGGGCAGAAAAGGATTCCACTTTGAAGAGGATATGGGCTTTAACTGGAAGTAGAAATGGGAAGATACGCTCAAAATAAAATGAACCTGAAATCAAGTGGATTATCAATAATGCACCATGCATGATGACATTTTATGCCTTTTTCTTTTTTAACTTGAAGCGGGTGGGAACCTCCCTTTACAATATACTAGTCTCCTCTCTCAATCCTATGCTGTTCTGAAAGTATTGAAAAAGACTTACAGGGTGTTGGAGACAAGCAAACAAGTGCCTCCTGCAAACCCCTTGCAGAGCCTTTTTCCCTTCAGGTTTCTGTCAGGAAGGAGGTTCCACAGACTGTAAAGGACTTCATTCAAGATGAGCCTGAGGACTGGACTCTTGCCTTTCCAGAGGTAAAACTACAGGTTTTCTTCCTAGTTAAAAGCTAGCGCTACTTCTGGCCCAACATCTTCTATGTCTGCACAGTATGAAATGTCATTTCAAAAAGCACTTAAGAAGGGAAGAACTTCTGCATCAAGTGGTTTTAGCATAAAGATTATATACACTAGAAATAGCTGTAGGCCACATCTCCAAGGAAGAACTGGAAACTGATTTCTCAAAAGCCCTAGAAATCAAATCTTCCCCAGACAAGAGACTGCAACAAAAAGACCAAGAGGTCTCTAAGACCTCATGGCCCAGGAGTGAACTGTGGATAGGCTTTTTTTTCTTCTTGGGCCCTGTATTTGTGATGTAGCAGTGCAGTTAATCTCCAATGCTCTTAATATGGGAAGCTTTCTGTATGTGAGAGGCTGAGCAGGGGAAGGCTGGAGCAGTGTCACATTAGCAGTATTTAGAATAAGGCAACAAAACTGCTGGGCAGTTCAGTATAATAAATCATTCCAGGTAGCAAATAAGAAATTACTTTGAATAGAATGTTTGAAACCTTAACGAATTTCTCTGGGTAGGCAAAAGTAAGAGAAGCCTCGATATGGCAAATAGTGTTTCATCAACCAGAAGAAAAAAAGGCTCTTCTTGTGAGCGATGCTTGGAGCGCAGGCTACGGACTCAACACAACAGACACCAGGGTTCTGCTGCGGATACCATACACGGCTGAGCAAATTCAGCTGGTCGAGGTTGGTATGCTCTTTCTGGCCCAGCAAGCTGCCACGAAGGGTAGGTCCAACCAGATCTCTTCCTACAGGATCAAGGAATTACCTTTTCTGCAGTAAGATCAAGTACGTTCTACAAACAGCGATGGATGATCCTGATGGTGGATACTGCTGTGGCGTGTCCTGTAGGTGAGAAATGTGGTACACTACTCCAATGCTTAAATGTACAGGGACCGACTTAAAACTAGAGAAATGAGCTGACAGCTTTCATATCTTGTCCCCCAGATGGTGTGGACTATGCTAACAGAACAATCATCTGGACTGTTCCGAAATACATTCAGCTGCTCTCTGCTGGAGCAACTAGCTTTAAGGATGTGCTTGTTGAAGCTGGTGTGGACCTACACAAACTGTCTGCCAAAGAAATGGCTTCCAGGAGATATGAGTTATTGAATGACTTAAATGCAATTACAGTGAAGATGCCAATAGGTGCAGAAGGTGGCTATTACAAGGTTAGTGACTTGTGTTATGTCTGTTGGGCAAAATACTTTCTGTTCTTTCCTCTTTTTTTTCCTTGAGAAGAATAATTCTTCATTGTGTTCCTTCCAAATGAAGGATGGGGATGAAGGGGAAGAAAGGATATATTAAAAATCCCCAGAGCCTTGACCAAAGATAGCTCTTATAGCCGCTACTTTGTGAAGAATTTGTTTTCTTAAAGCACAGGTGGACAGAATCCTATACAGAACTATTGATTTGCCGCCTCCTCAGGTTAACACAGAGCTTTTGCCTTTTAGTCCTGACATCATACCCCTTGGAGACAGTCCTAACTGGACTGTAAAGCATGTGTGGGTTCTGTTGTATTTTACACAGACCATTTAAGAGAATGGGAACAACCCATTTGTCCATCAGACTGTAGGATATTGGGATGGGCTGAAACTATATGTCTAAATCTAGTTCCATGGAGTGGACTGATTCCTGGGCAAATGCTGTAAAAACTGAACCTCAACGGAAGTTGCAGGATGAGCCCTTTCACTGGTGAAGTATTCCCCTGCTGCTTTGAAACTTGGGAATGGGGAAGGAAGGATTTTCAAAAGGAAGTCTTCTGAGATATTCTAAACTCTTAGGCAAAAATAGAGCCCATAATAGTGATACGGCAAGTGCCACTTAGGAATTCCTTATTCCTCATAAGTGGTGTGGTTTTGCAGATTTCTTTCTCAATATAAAAGCAGGGCCACAGAGCTGAGAAGGACATTTGTTTGGAACTGTGGCTGAACCTTGAGATGCTACAACTTTAATGTAAAATCATGTTATACTGAAGGCTGTTGATTTGAAATTCTAGACTTCTGTGAGCAGTGGCCAGCATGGGGCAAAATACACTGTCAACCTATTCTTGGAACACCAGTGGGAAGATAACAAATGGGGACTAACCAAATATACTATCATCAAGGAGATAGAAACTCCGTTTGAACAAGTAGAACTTGCCATAACCAACAGTAAGTAGCCCCACATGGAATATACGGAAGGTTTTGGTACTGATAAGAGTTTAATGTTACTGTGTTCCTTTCAGACTCAAACCTGAGTGCGAGGCTTATGAATGTGACAGTGGGAACGTTCCTCCCAGATGTGGAGCTTGTGAACTTAATCATTGAGGGCGTAACTGTCACTGTACCTGAGGCTGTTCAGCATGGGTGTCTAATACATGAGATCAGACATGCTAATGGAAGCAAAGCCTATGTAATACAAGTCCCGTTTGATGCACCAAGCATTAAGAAAGAGGTGTGTGCTAAGACACTGCAGCATACCATGGTATAGAAATTATGATGTCACTTGGTGATTTTTTTTTTATTTCTAAATATGATTTTTTCCTAGTACGTGAGCACGGACATGAGAGCATACACCCTGAATGTCACACTGGTGTTCATAATCCATCCAATAAGTGAGACCTTCACTGTCCCAGTCACAACAGTCTCCACTGTCAAAGATGCAGGTAAACTAGTGGAACTTGAGTAAAACTGCACTGACCTGGCTGTGACTATCCTGGCTGTGAAGTCAGCTGTTAACCGGGACTACTTCAGCCAGGGATACTGTCAGTCCTCAATAGCCCTATTAAACTCTGACAGCTAGTGTGCTGGCTGACTCTTGACTGTATTACAGTACTGCCCACCGCAAGAGGATTTTGTGATGGGAGGAACCTTCATCTCATTATCACTCGTGGAAATGTGGACCAAAACTGGCTACCTTTCATCTCAGACTGGCACCTGACCCCAGAAGCTGCACAGAAGTACAGTTACAGCCTGAGGGACAATGGCAGTCACTTGGCTATCTCTGTCCCTTTCCTTTCTTCCCATGTGAGATATGAGGTAAGGATGCCAGCATGTAGCAATTAAAGGAAAGCTCTAGCTGTGAGAGATGAACAAGATACACCATGTCCTTGAAGGTCATAAAATAAAAGGTACCTTTGAGAAAGGCTTCAAAGGATTAATGGAGGACTATTTCTGCTCCTGGAAGGGCGCTTTAATTTCCCTTGGTTAATATTGACCCAAGTAGTCAAGGAAAAAAACATTCTGCAAGCACTTTAAGGCTGAGCTATCTTTAATGGTAATTGTACATGCAATAGAGTTTGGATTGCACTCTATTGCAAAATGACTGAAAAAGCTCATTGCGTCAGCTTCTAGATTAAAAAAAAAAAAAATCCCTCCTGTGGATCTGACTTTGATCAAGCATCATTACCTTTGGCTCATGATAACCTGACCTCTTAGGTTTTTTGCATGCTTTAGTTGAACACTGTGTCTTTATTATCTTGTTCAACCTGTGATTGTCATTTCCAGGATTTTCATGCCTCTGGAATAAAGGCTTCACTCCACTTAACCTTGAAGGATGGCATCACCTTGGCTAATAGGAAGGACTTCTCAATTTCCTGCAGATTTTCACCTTCAGAGCTAATACGTAATAACATGTTGGGGGATTAGCTACTAATGCTCTTTGAATCGTGTAATGTAACTAAGTCGCACAAACCCGTGCGGTCTGAAGTTTCTAGAGTTTATGCTTGTGTGATACCCTGTCTGCCTGTCAGATTTCCTACAAAGTAATATGCTACAAGGCAAGTCAAATTACGTATTGAAGTGACTATCCTGCCTAACTCAGGAGACGGCAAAGGAGGTGGGAAACTGCTTGCCCTCACACCTCCAAAAGCATGAAGCTTTTAAAGGTGTTTTGGGGTCGTTCTGGGGTTTCTGTTCCAAGGGGGTTGGGTTTTCATCTGAGTTCTTTGGGGCTTTTTTTTTTGGGGAGGGGGCGGGTGTCAGCTTATAAATTAGTCATTCCAAAGCTACTCATCCGGATTGAATATATTGAATATCTTGCCTAGAAAAATACCTTTGGGAGGCGTGAGACCTCTTGGGGCGAAAAAGGTGAGTGAAATGACAGTCTTCACCCATGTAGTGCACATTCTACTGTCAGTAAGCTTGAAGAAAATCAAATGTTAGTACTGAAGAGCGTCTTGCTCAAAACTTAATCTTCATGAGCTTCCAGAACACTTGCTGGTAAATCCACGCAGAACCTCTTTGTTGTGCTAGGCTGCATAATAAAGGAGCCTGAGTCCTGATTTGTATGGAAAAACATATTTATTTTTTTCTTTCAGAGTGCCTGCCCAATGGCACTGTGGTTATTACTGCAGTGAAATTGGTAGGAATTGCAGACCTGGACACCAGCCTGCTTGTCTTGAGAGACAGAGAGTGCAAACCCAGTTTAGTGACAGAGAAGACTGCAACCTTCAAGTTCAATGTGAACACGTGTGGAACAAATAGAAAGGTAAGGACTTAGTCCCATGAAGTTTATTCTGCATTGGGGTAGGGTTATTACTAGAACTGGCTGAGGTTCAGAGTTGAGCAGAAGCTGCAAGAAGGTCACAGCTGACTCTTTGATAAGTAGTATATCTATATTCCTTTGCTGAGGATAATAAATTCAGTTGGGCAGAAGTTCTTATTTGGTAAAACCAGTTTTCAAGGCCAGAGGTGCTTTCTGAAACTAGCCTTCAGTTTGACACCTCTGAGTTGTTTAGTAATGGACTTGAACGTTAGTTTACACTAGTGATATATACATATATGCCTTGCAAAGGCTGGTTAGGTGTAGCTAATGACTCCTTGGCTCAAGACTAGGGTTGGTCCTGTTCCTGCCACCTATGCACTGCATAAATAGAAAACAGACAAAATAACAAAGGATCAAATTATGCTCAAATTCAGGTCACCACAAGAGCAGATTACTTCCGCGAGTGTTGTGTCTTATGCAAGACACTGATTCTGTCAACAGAAACACCTGATCTCTTAGGCCCAGTGCTCTTTTATGGGGTGTTAGGTCATGTTCAAGGTATTTTTAGCCAATAATCTGTCTATAATCTGTTTCTTCTTGACTATGTCATAGCTTCAACTGTAGTTGGCTTTAGTTCAGTAGGTATGGGGCTGTTGGCCAGAAACTTCTGATCATTCCTAAGCACACCATGCTCAGGTCAAATCTGCAAGTGAAGGGATGTGGCTAATGTGTCAAACCCAAAGTAAACTCTAATGTAACTGTCCTGTTTGTAATGTTGTGTATCTTTCAGTTCAATAGCACAACTATGACATATGAAAACGAGGTACTCTATTTCAGACCTGGCAATGATACACCAGTGTACCAGTAAGTGTCATTCCCTAGAAGAAGGTTGTCCAATGCATTTTGGTTTCTAAAATCTAATGTTAAACCTCTTCCCTCAGACTGAAATTTGCATGCTCATATGCAATCAAGCAGACAGTTGATGTCCGATATGAATCAAAGAAGAACCCACCACCCAGTATTAAGCCAGGGTTTGGCTCTCTTGCTCTTTCACTGAAGCTTTTCAAAGGTAACATTTATGCTTAGACTTCATGAAATGGTTGAGGTGGGAAGGGACCTCTGAAGGTCATCTTGTCCAACCCCTGCTCAAGCAGGGCCATCTAGAGCAAGTTGCCCAGGACCACGTCCACATGACTTTTGAGTATCTTCAAGGATGAAGTGGAAACATCTTTAAGGCCTCTAATAGAGGTTTCCATTCCAGAATGCAATACAAATGATCAAGTATCAGCAGTGGATCAGACAGAGGCTTGTGTTGTCACTGACACAGGTGTGGCTTTCCAGCTTGATCTGGGCATGCTAAAAGTTTTGCGTAGTGGGTGTGCTATCAGCTTCTCTCCCCTGGCAACTCCCTAAGTGTTGCTAAGCAGAGTTAGCACTGATTGAAATAATCATAACCTGTGTCAGAGAAGGAGGCTACATGTAATACTGCTGTAAAACGGTAACTACAATGGCAGAAAGTGTTAACTGAAGCTTGAACCAAACCCTCAGACCTCGCTGTAGTGGCCCTGAGGCATTTTTATAACTTCTTTAGTGTCTTTCTAGAGACAGTTCTGAATGAGCATCTTACTCCAATGAGGGTTTTGCAGAAGGAGGAATGTCTCTCTTCTGGATCCTCAGAGCCAAGGAACACAGTTCAGGTCTTTACTTTTGTTACCAGTTCTTATTTTTCTGCCACCCTATCACCGTTTGCTGACATCCATATGCTCTCCCAGACTTTAACGTTACCATGCTAGAGTCAATTGTGTTGGAAAGAAGAGTGAAGCAGAGAGTTCATGAATATTCACTCTGCAAAAGGAAACTCTAACATCAATACTCTCTTCTAGAGAAATCCTACTCAGACCCCTATCAGGAATTGGAATATCCTGTGGTAAAGTACCTGAGGGAGGCACTGTATTTTGAAGTGAAACTGCTCCAGCCTGAAGATGAGAGACTGGAACTAAACCTGAATGACTGTTGGGCTACAAACTCCCAAAGCCAGGACAGCCTTCCACAGTGGCCCATCCTTATAAATGGGTAAGGAGGGCTTCCCTGTTCGGTAGCTGTTCAGCACCAGGCCCCTTACCTTGACTGGGAGGCGAAGGGAAGAGGACAGAAATCAGCTCAGATGCATTGTTTTGTCCTCACTGTGCAACTGCTGCTAGGCTGTGGAGCACGTGTCAGTGTCAGTACAGTGGCTGTGCCTTCTGGTGGCAGCAGGTCACGGAGGTGGCCAGAAGTGCTCCTAGATAACAGCTTCCCACTGGAAAGAAGAACAAAAAGGAGCCCTGACTGTGGCCAAAGACACAAAAGCTCTATCCTCTGGCCAGACAAAAACAGAGAGGGAACTTCCTCTGTAATCCATCTCTTTGACATGTTTAAAGATCCAGTTGAAGTGATGAGGGTTTAATTTAAACTTATTCTTTTTCATGTTCCCAAAAAGGTGTGCAAACAGTGAAGACTCCTACAGAACAGTCTTCCACGAAGTTAACTATAGCTCCAGAGTAAAATTTCCTCAGCACCTAAAGAGATTTGAAGTGAGGATGTTCACCTTTGTACAAGGCATGACTCTGTTACAAGAGCAGGTGAGATGCCCCCCATGGTTTGTCATGTGTTGTCAGCAGTCCCAAATTAACCATGGAGTGGTGCAGGCAGCGAATGCTGCTCAAGATCTCAGCTGGCCCAGTGCTACCTGAGACTATCAGCCATGTCCCGAAGGCATAATACTGTGAGTAGTAAATAAAGACTAGCAACTTAGCAATGTTCAGTTCTTCCACTTTGGGGTCACTACACATATCAGATGTTTGCCAAATAAGACTCCCCTACATATAATATAAATATTCTTGCCTCGTAGCTGTATTTCCACTGCAGCGTGGTGATCTGCAGCACTATGCAACAGCCTTCAGGCTTTCCGTGTCCAAGGAGATGCAGTCCTGGGAAACATAGACTTGGTAAGAAAACAGTCACTTCTCTAGTCACTCCTGAATCTTTGCTCAGCAACATGGTACCTGCTCTCAGGAGCTGTGACAGATGACAGACTCCTAGTCCTAGTGTTTGCTGTACAGAAAACTAAAAGCTAAAATGTCTCACTAGACCGCAGTGCAGAACCACATCCACATGGGCAAGCATCATCTGGAGCAGTCCTTGTTAGGAAGGAAAATGACTAGCAGAGGTTGGTGTCAATCTTAATTTACACTGCTGTAATACCAAGCATACTGCTGCTGTACCATAACAGACTTCTGCGTGTGTTTCTTCTCCCTGTAGGTGAATACACTGACTTCTGAGAGAGACTGAGCAAGAACTATTTAGTTTTACGAAGCTGCAGTTAGGTAGCCTAAGCAAGCACAGCCTGCCCAGACTTAAGTAAGGACATCTCAAAAGTATCTACTAGAAAAATATACTGATGGTGTCTACTGAGAAAAGTGTCAGCTAACCGGTATGAATGTATCTCTGCCTCTAAGTTAGTGTTGTTCTCTTCTGTTCCTCTGCAGTGTTGAACCCGTAGTCTTTTGTGTGACTGGCATCTGACCTAGTCTGCTCAGCTAACGTGTCCAAAACTTGTGTCCGGTCACTTTGCAGCTGGAAGCATCTGGTTTGGGGTAGGGGGAGGAAGGTGGCAACAGGTGTGAAATCAATTGTAAATCACTGGACTTTTTTTTAAAGCTTCAGTATGAACAAAGCATTGTAGGGAGCTTAATGTCAGTAAAAGAAAGTGTTTTTTGAAGCAAAATGAGGATGAACATACTTGATCCTGTAGCGGCTATTGACAGAAAAGCTGTAAGCTGTGGATCTTGCAGGAGTGTTGTGGCTCTGCAATGTCAAGTTGCCTTGTCTAGTTGGGGGGAAATCACTCACAGGTAGCATGAGTGACTGCTTAGCTGAGTAAGCTGTCAGCCTAAAGGGAAAAAAGCTTTTAGTGAAGACTTGTAGTAGTAACAACAACAATACAAGGACTCTATCCACAAAGTGTTAAGGCTTCTTCCTCACTAGAGAATGTGATTCTTAGGAGATCCTGTCAGATTATCCTGTCTCTTCATTTTTTTTTATGGGAGAAAAATTCCTTGATTTCTTCTTTGCATCTGAACAGTGATATGAAAACAGTTCAGATCCAATACTGTATTTTCCTGTTCTAAGGAAAGCTATGGCTCAACATGAATTGTTATGCCTTATGGCTAAAGATACAATAATGGGTGTCTGCTTTTTAACTTTATATTAAATAGAATTATGCTACAGGGAATTTCTGTGAAAGTTAACTCAAGCAAGAAACTATTTTGTTGAATCTATTTGCACTTTGTGAAAAAGCATGGTGACTAAAAGACTGTAGCTCTGTTGCAACAATACGTGTACAGAGATCCCACTAAAGTGTGCTATAATTACAAGCTCATGTTTACAAGCCTTGTCTGTCTTCCAGTTGCCTGCTAAACATAGCTATAGTAGATGTCTTTTACTGTTGTCTATGGAAAATCTGTGTGGGCTTCACAATGAGGGACACGTGAAGTCCCCAGCTGTTCATCAAGCCTCTCTTCCAATAGAGGAGGCTACTGTGCTCAAGGAGTCTTATTTTGTTAATCCTGAAGTAGGTGAAGGCTAAAGCCACAGAGCTGTGATATTGAGGAATGAAATGTAAATATGTCAGCATGGCAATAAAAGGAAAATGCAGAAGATATAAGCCTGACAGCAGACTTGACAGATCAGTGGCTTTGAGCTTAGTGATTTCCCCTACATTAACCTGGTGGGTTAAGTACTAGCTATGCCTCAGTCTGCGGGCACAATCTAGTGAGAAATCACAAGAGACACCTATAATATGCTGCTGGGGTTTTGCACCTAACAGAGCACAAGTATGGGCACTTTAAGTGGTACACTGACCTCCCTGTGTGTCTTGCATGTGCTGCCATACAGAGAGACCTGGGCAGGTTGGAGATCTGGGCAAAGAGGAACCTTATGAAATTCAACAAGGGCAAGTGTCGGGTGCTGCACCTGGGGAGGGATAACCCCATGCACCAGTACAGGTTGGGTGCTGACCTGCTGGAGAGCAGCTCAGTGGAAAGAGACCTGGGAGTCCTGGTGGACAACAGGATGACCATGAGCCAGCAATGGGCCCTCGTGGCCAAGAAGGCCAATGGCCTCCTGGGGTGCATCAAGAAGAGTGTGGCCAGCAGGTCGAGGGAGGTCATCCTCCCCCTCTACTCTGCCTTGCTGAGGCTGCACGTGGAGTACTGTGTCCAGTTCTGGGCTCCCCGGTTCAAGAAGGAGAGGGAACTGCTGGAGAGGGTGCAGCAAAGGGCTACCAAGATGATGAGGGGACTGGAACACCTCTCTTATGAAGAAAGGCTGAGGGATTTGGGTCTCTTCAGTCTGGAAAACAGACGGCTGTGGGGGGACCTTATCAACACTTATCAATACTGAAAGGGTGGGTGTCAGGAGGATGGGGCCAGGCTCTTTTCAGTGGTGCCCAGGGACAGGACAAGAGGTAATGGGCACAAACTTGAGTGTAGGAAGTTCCACCTAAACATGAGGAGGAACTTCTTTCCTGTGAGGGTGGCAGAGCCCTGGCACAGGCTGCCCAGAGAGGTGGTGGAGTCTCCAACTCTGGAGATATTCAAAACTCGCCTGGACACGTTCCTGTGTGACCTGCTGTAGGTGACCCTGCTCTGGCAGGGAGGTTGGACTAGATGATCTCCAGAGGTCCCTTCCAACCCTATGGTTCTAATCTAATCCTAATCCTGACAGTTTCCCACGAAGTGAGACTGTTCTGCAGTGTTTTCTCCAGATAGGTGAGTGGCAGTCTTCATCTGCCGTGGCAGTGCTCTACCAGCGCAGTGTGGGCTGCCTTGGGTAGCCTGAGCCACCTTCTCCCCACTTACAGGGTGCAGGGGGGAAAATGTAGCAACTAGGGACTGCTGTGAGAACCAAGCATGAGGTTGGGCAGCCTATTTCAGTACTGTTAACTCAGCTGTAGCTGTGGCTTCCTGGGTTTCTGATTCCTTTCTTGAAATGAGGACTCAAGGACAACATCGCTTAGGAATAAAAATCTGGCATTTACGATCTTGTCTAAGATACCTTCATTTCTTTTCATTATATAAGTCAGTATCTTGAAATTCTTTGTGTTGACAGGTATTTAGGAGTTGTTGAAAAGCAAGATGATGCCCAGGTAAACTGTGGCTTTACTCTTCAGCTCTTCTAAAAGCTCTGCTTAGTGCCATTTTGCAAAATGAGAGGTGTTAACAGATAAGACGGTCTTTTACCTCTTTGATATCTTGGAAAACTCAAGGAGATTCCCCTTCATGGTTGGACTAGGATTATGTAAACCTTCCTGTCGGATTTTTCCAACAGCATGCAAGACCCGCACAATCCATTTGAATATCAGTAAAATCTTTTAAAGACCACACGACAGTACCTCTCTCCACCTTAGAGGTGTCTGTTTAGACAAAAATTCAGGAACTGCCTTCCTGGTTATACATATATAAAAAGAAAAAAAAAATCCTCTTCAAGTGTTGTATCAACACCTCTTCGGCTTTTAAGTGGATATTTTATGACCACATGCTTTTCCCCCTGGTATTTGGGATGTTATTTTTATATCCCTGTTAACACAAGTTGAAAGGAGATCAATCTTCTTTGTTTATGCTTAATGTCTTCTGCAATTTCAACAGGTGAATGATAAAAGTCTAAGGGAAAAGAGAAGTCTGGTGTGATTTGTTTTTGTAGGAAAATAGGAACAATAATAGAAATGTACTGCAGACAGTTATTTCCACTTCAAATAAATGATGGTAAGTCAGTGCTACAAGGAGCTTCATTGTATGTGGTCACTGATAGAAACGCAGAGCTCTCACTTTTACTGTAGTCTATATTCAGTGAAATGGGTAGTATTTTAAAACTGTGTTACTGCTCTGGTGATTTAAAGCAGCACTAACTTACTGCTAACAATGAAAAATTAAGAAAATTGACATTTGCATTTTCTAGCCCAATTAATTTCCTCTTTTAGTATACTGCTTTTCTCTGTGTTTTAAGTCTCGGTGCCTGCAGTAAAAGAGTAAATGCTATGTACCTCTATCCAGAGGAAAATGTTCTGAGGGTCATCTAATGATTTGGGAAGCTTTGGGTCAAGTTTTGTCTTCTACCCCATGTTTGTTTTGAGTCTTTAGCTTGTCATTCCCATAAAAATGCTACTTTCATTTGTGCATGTGTGTCCAGAAATACCTAAACACAGCGTTAGCTAGATCCCCAAAGCCCAGACACGTGCATGCTTTGAAAGAAATGCTTTAAAGCAGAAATAAGTTGAATCTCTCTCCTTATGATACTTGGTGTACTGATAAAAGAGCAAGTCTAGGCTCACGTTGCTGTGTAAAGAAGCAAAAAGTCAGGGGCTTGATCAGGGAGAGGGTTCAGATGGACCCAACTTCTACAGGTCATTAAAAACAAGCTGCATTATTGGGAGCTGGGACTTCTCTCCACAACTCAATTTCCCATTTGTTTAAAATCAATAATAGCATTTGTGGTTGAATGGTAAATAAACTGGGGGAATAAAAGTCAGATACTGGCCCCTTAGAAGCTGGGGTGCATGTATAATGTTGTAGGCATTTTTTTGTTGTTGTAGGTTGTTTTTTATTTGTTTTAAGCTACTGCTATGCTGAACTGGAGGGCTGGCCCCTGGCATCCCTAGGCAGAGGGCATGTGGAGCTGTGGCAGCTACCAGATCAGCAGCTCCCCCAAGGAACTGGGTGAAGCTCTTTAGCAGGAGGCTTTCTTCCCCCCTGCAAGCACACCTATGTGCAGCCCAAATGTGTAACCATAAAACCTCTTGGCACCTACGTGGCGCTCCTCAGTGTAGAATTTCAAAGCGCTGTGTGTGCGCGGGCGGGTGGCCGTGGGCTCTGCTTTGGGCCTTGGCGGGGGCGGGGTGGGTGAGCTCTGCTGCTCCCAGAGCCAGGGCTTGCCTGGGGAGCTGCTCCTCCATCTCATCCTTTAACCACTGGGGAATATTCTCCCTGAGGTACTTCCTCTTCCTACCAGGAGGGAACTTGACCTCCTTGCCATCTTCAGGGTGTTTCTTTAGGTACTACTGCTGCTGGCAGGCAACATGCTGCTGCACCTTCTTTATAGGGAGGGCACAGACGTTGGTAGTCTGCTGAATTCAGGTGGAAAGGCTGCCCTGGAGAGCAGAGCTACAAGTCTCCTAAATCCTGGGCTAATGCCCTATCTACTAGGATTCCAGCAAGCTCGTGTATGCTGAGAGTGAAGGACTAGTGGTTCAGAAACCTGGTTGTATCAAAGGCTTTTCCTGAGATTCAAAAACATGTTTTAATCAATTAATTTCTGTAGAAGACCTTATAATGTTCTTCATCCTTCCCATGTTTGGTATTTGAGCACTTATCTTTTGCCCTTTGAGCATTATGACTGGTATCACTCATCAAGTATGATTACAGGTACTAATTTCTTGTATGAGGAACTTGTGAATGCAGTGGGAAACTGTTTTTGTGGTGGTTGCTTCCTCTTTAGTACCTGTATTCTGCTTTCTATGTTAGTGAGGAATTTCAGTGACGTGCTAACCTGGAAAAGGGAGAGATCCTAGGGCCAGAAGAGTTCATTTTATTGCCTGGGACTGGGGTGGGTTGTCCCTGGCTGGACACCAGGTGCCCATCAAAGCTGCTCCATCACTCCCCTCCTCAGCTGGACTGGGGAGAGAAAATATAATGAAAGGCTCATGGGTTGTGATAAGGACAGAGAGAGATCATTCAGCAGTTATTGTCATGGGCAAAACAGGCTCCATTTAAGGAGAATTATTTTAATTTATAACAAATCAAATCAGAGGAAGAAAATGAGAAATAGAAACTAATGCTGATTTTGCTCCTGAGCAGTGCAGGGGCATGGGGAATGGGTGTTGTGGTCAGTTCATCACACATTGTCTCTGCCACTCCTTCCTCCTCAGGGGGAGGACTCCTCACACTCTACCCCTGCTCCAGTGTGGAGTCCCTCCCATGGGAGACAGTCCTCCATGATCTTCTCTAGTGTGAGTCCTTCCTATGGGCTGCAGTTCTTCATGAACTGCTCCAGTGTGGGCCTATGCTCCGGCGGCCATGGGGTCACAAGTCCTGCCAGCAAACGGGCTCCAGTGTGGGCTCCTCTCTCCATGGGGCCATAGGTCCTTTCAGGAGCCTGCTCTAGCATGGGCTTCCCATGGGGTTGCAGTCTCCTTTGGACATCCACCTGCTCCAGCACAGTGTCCTCCATGGGCTGCAGGTGGAAATCTGCTCCACCGTTAACCTCCATGGGCTGCAGGAGGACAGCCTGCCTCACCATGGTCTTCATGTGTGTAAGCCACAGACCCTCTGCTCTGGCACCTGGGGCACCTCCTCCCCTCCTTCTTCACTGGCCTTGGTGTCTGCAGAGTTGTTGCTCTCTCCTATTGTCACTCCTCTCTCTGGCTCCAGTTGCCCAGGGTTTTTCCCCACCTTCTTAACTATGTTATCTCACAGGTGCTACCACCATGGCTGATGGGCTCGGCCTTGGCCAGTGGTGGGTCCGTCTTGGAGCCGGCTGCCATTGGCTCTGTCAGTCATGGGGGAAGCTTCTGGCAGCTTCTCACAGAAACAACCTCTGTAACCCTCCCTCTACCAAAACCTTGCCCCAAAAACTCAAGACAGGAACTAGTTCCAGTTCGCTCTCCTGCACCTCTTTCTCTTTGGTGTGGCAAACAACTCTGTCCCTCAGGCAGAATGTAATTGTGTTCCTCAGCCATGGACTTCCAGGAATTGTGGAGCTACTTCTTTGGCTTTGTTTCCACGTAGATTTTTAACATGCTAAGAGAAAAAGCTTGCAGGTGAAAGGTGTCCTCTAGTTCTGTGACATTTACAGCCTTTGCAGACTGAGGTTTCACTTTTGGGCCTCTCTTTATGGATTATTATGGTATTGCTGTTGGAATTCAATAAAGCTTTATGGACCTTATGTACGGTCCTGGAGGATAGATCTCATACCCTCAAGTTGGGGACTTCACTCATTCTCTTTCACGGGAATTAAATATCCTACATGCATGAGGGTAAGGGAAAGAGGATGAACTTGGGATGTATTCCATTTTGTTTAAAAATAAATAAACCCCAACATTTATTAGCAGCAGGACTTGTACCATCATGAATATAATAATTCAGACTATTTTGTCTGGATCAGTGAAATGCCTATGCCAAGGGTAAGAATTACAAAGGGAGGGGATTAGAGAAACGCTCCATGTAAGACAGAGCAAGAATTCATGTCTTTCCACAAGGAGAGAAACAAACCTGGTAGGTCCTGGATCCCAGGCAGGCACTGAACCTACCTACCTCCTACTCATGTACCTGTCACTTTTTCCCCCTCATGTGCATGTGCAAGGAGAGATCTCTGTCAGTACCAAAAAGTTAAACGGGGTGAGAGTACAATGTATTCCAGTAACCTGAACTCATCTTGGACGTGAGCTTTGGTCCTATTGCAGCACAGGGAGTGATTTAGGACAGACAAAGGCCTCTTCCCTGAGGTCAGCTTAGATGCAGCCACGTCACCCTAGAGGTCAAAGTTTAAATTTCAAGGTAGGGCAGTGACCACTGGACTTCTGGGTCTGGAGAGTGTGCACAGGTAAGGTCTAGTTCACTGTCAGAAAAGCAGTAAAACGTTCTTCTGAAACTTGAAGCTTTGCCTTTATGGTTACCTGGAGCTTTTGCTCCCTCACAGGAAGACGGAGGAAATCTACAGGCACGTAACAAGCTATAGCCCAGCGCTTTCAGGGCCTTCAGCTACCGCTGTCTCTGGGGTGGTGGGAAATGCTGACCCTAAGACACTTCTTAAATCTGCAGGGTGCCTCCTACTGCACCGCTCTTTCCGCATAGAGCGTGACTTAGCTTTGTCTATGAGCAGCAGCCTTCTGAAGCCATTAGCCGTTAGTGTCTTCATTTGTGCATGGGGAAACTGAGGCAGCAATGCTGCATGACCAGCCAAGGTCATAGATCAGCTAGCAATAGAAGTGGGTCCTTCCAATTCCTTGTTCCTCTGCATAAACCACAACTCTATACGCTTCCTTAGCTAAAGAGCTAAAAAACAGAGTAATTATCTGTTGTTTCAGGTGTAGAAGCTTTAAGGAACAAGGTTAAAAGTCTTCCCAATTTACAAAACTGGTATACTTGTGAATGATGATGGTCTTTACACAACATCCATGGCAGGGGGGTTGGAAGTAGATGATCTTCAAGTTCCCTTCCACCTCTAACCATTCTATGGTTCTATGAACATCACAATGACAGGACTATCTTCCTGTGCATCTGCTAGTGGTTTGCCAGAGCCAATGAGCAGGTACCACTTTACGGCGAGAGCAAGAGTACTTGGGAAAAGACTCAGGTTTAGCTGTGGTTCTGTGCAAGATCCCATGGGCAACGTACAATTTCACTCCCTTGAACATTATGAGGACCAAATCCAAAACATAATGCAGGCTGACCTTGTCTATGAGGCTCTTCATTTGCTCAAATCTGGACCAGTTGCACAGGCTTGTACTGAGGAAAGCTATGCTGATATTAGCGCTGCTATTTCCTATGCGGCTAAAAATTCTCTCTAGTTTGATAGTTTTATAGGGCTTTAAAAAATGATTCTGCTTGTGTTCTTGCTGAAACCTTAAAGCTTGTAGAAATCTAACAGGGGTTAAAACAAAACAGAAGCATATGGGATATGCTTAAACGTGGTTACACCTTGAGTGACAGTGTTACCTGCAGCAATTTGAATGTAGCTGCTTTTTAGAGACACTGATGGATTTCACGCTGATTGCTCCAATATGCACATACCACGTGAGAGGAGCACTGAAGCAGCCTAGGCTGAGCCTCGGGGGGAAAAAAAAAACGTACAAAGACAACTGTATTTCCTTCCAAACAAACAGCAAGAGGGAAAGAAAAAAAAAAAGAGAGAAGGATGCAATAAGGTTTTAGCTTTGTGGTGCTCTGCTACAGGATGTACCCACAGAGCCAAACCATCTGCCCCACGCAGACGTGCTGATCCCTCCATCCTGGTGAGACAAACCTGCTGCCTCCCGGCTGCTGCTCTCCCTGTGCTTTACATCACCCTGCGGAGAAAAGGTTAATCTCCGCACACCTCAGCCCTGGGTTCTGCTCTGCTCCGTGCTGGTCCCAGCGCAGCCGAGTCTTACGAATCCCTCTGCAATGAGATCTGCAAGGCGACCCATGTTTTCTGGTGGTGTGGTGAGACGTGTGCGATGCTTGATGAAAGTCAAAGTAATTACGGATTAAGACTATGTCCTCATCTGTTTGGTTTTGGGAGGGTTTTGTGTGCGGTTTACAGGACCATCACCGGCTGTAGGAAACAGCTGCTCTGACATTCCGCTTTACCGCAGCCCTCCTAGGTTTCAGTACACCGTGAGGATACAACTTTGCATCTTTCTGATATCTGAATCAATGTATTTCATGTCAGAGAGAAGGAAGATAACCCAGCCTAATCGTATTTGTTCTAGCAATTTGACATAAAAAGGGCTTACATAATTTATCAGGCATCGAGGCAAGGGGGTTTTATACATTAAATACAGAAATATTATATGTTTCTGTATACATTAATAAAGAAGACAGGATTTAACAGCAAATCATCTACACGGAATGTCAGTTTGCTTATATTTCATTTGCAGTATTTAGCAGTCATGGTTAGATTTTACTTA
Source organism: Chroicocephalus ridibundus (assembly GCF_963924245.1). NCBI lineage: Eukaryota > Metazoa > Chordata > Aves > Charadriiformes > Laridae > Chroicocephalus > Chroicocephalus ridibundus. The sequence continues at coordinate 116,890,909 of NC_086286.1, read as the reverse complement.
TCTATCGGTCAGATATATAATACAAGATTCAGACTATGACACTGATATTTATTTGTTTATGAGCAAAGATGTTCTGTTACTTAGTTTCTTGATTTTTAGGTACAATGGCAACGTGGATAAATAGACAATACTTGAACTAACTATACACGTTCTTCCTCATCCTAATATTTAAAGTGCCTACAAATCAATACACTTAGTATTCCTATAGTGTTGTCATTCACTTTTTAAAAATTCAGTTTAAAATATATGGATTTACTGTTGTCCTTATTAAACAGAAGATCAGTCAGAACAGTGACACATAAATCCCAGGAAGAGCAGTTGGCTTTTTTTTTTTTCATTACTTTTGTATCAGACTAGGTTTAATATTTCTCAAAAGCTTATTATTAAAAAAAAAAAAAAAAAAAAAAAAAAAAAGACATTAAAAAAAGCAAAAAGCAAGACTTCTGCCTCAGCAACCTGCAGCTCAGGTTTTTAGGCAATCCTACATCACCTTCCAGCATCGTGTCCTATGTACAACGGCGGCCCTTGCTCTCCCTCCCTCGCTCCGTCCTCCTCTCGCGCCACCGTGCTCGGGCAAGGAAGAAATTTTGCTGGTTTTTTTTTTTTTTTTTGGTTTGTAAAGACCCTGAGCGCGCGGGGGCGGGTGCCTCCAGGTGGTCTCTACGCCCGCTTGACACTGTTGAGGAGCTCCGTCAGTTCGCTGATGTACTTGATGGTGTACTTCAGGGTTTGTATTTTGGTGAGGGGCTGTCCCCTCTGGCTGTAGACGGGGGGCAGGTAGTTGCGCAGCGTATGGAGCGCGTCGGCCAGGGTCCTCATCCGCAGCTTCTCCCTCTCGCTGGCCTTCCTCCTGCGCTGGGCGGACATCCGCACCTTGGTGCCCTTGGGCAGCCGAGCCTGCCCGGGGCTGGGCAGGTAGGCGGGGGGGAAGTCCACCAGGCCGTAGCCCACCAGGCTGTAGCCCACCAGGCTACCACCGCCCCCGCTGCCGTAGGAGGTCTCCGCCGCCGCTGAGCAAGGCGATGAGGAGTAGGATTCGAAGGAGGGTGTCGGGGACAAGCTGTGGGGAGAGGAGACGGGGTGCAGCTCGAAAGCCCCAGCGGTGTTTTTCCAGTCCCAGGACGATAAGCAAACGGAGTGCTCCGAACCCAAAGCATCTTCCATGTTTATCAACGTCTCGTGCAACTTGTCCATGCCGGAGGGAGCGCTCGGGAGAAGCAATGCCCTCTGCCCGCCAGCAAAGGCTGGAGCCGCCGGCTGCCGGGACCTTTTTATGATGGAGGGAGGAAAGTGACAGAGTGGGAACGCGGGTTTGGCAAGAGGAGTTCAAAGGAGCGCCACAAGTGCTAAGATGGAAAATGAACTCCTGATGTGCTAGTTTCTTCTCAGTGATAATTATCAACCTTCAGCTAAAAAGCCTTTAAGCTAACAGGCAGCAGCGAGAAAGGAGGAAAAAAAGATTATCTTCTTGCAACTAAACCAATTAAGGCTGCACATCTACACGTAACGTTGCGCTGGGGGGATAAGTGGTCAGAGAGGAAAAAGAAAATTAACTGTTTTACAAAACAATTTACAGACATGGAATTTAAACATGGTGACCACTAACACAAACCCTAAATTTAAGCCATCGAGCCCCGATTTCTGTGTAGCTGAAGGTGATGGCGTTGGAGCAGTGATGACTTGACCCGCGCTGACTGCTGCTGAAGGAGTCTCTCATTATCTGCGTCTTAATCGTGAAAGTCAAAGATGGTTTGTTTGGATTTGTGTGTGTTATGGCTCTGTGGATTTCTCTTCTCATGGAATTGAAACTTCTCTCTGGATCACTTTGGCTTTCCACAGGAGAAAGGAGGAAAGAACAGCAGTGCCTTCCCTGCAGTCTGTAGATTCATTTGCTATTTTAAATCATGACTGGGAAATCAAAAAAAAAGGAAACCTGTAATTGTAAACAAAGCCAAAGTCCCATTTAAAAAAAGAAATATGAAAACGTAATTAAAAAAAAAATTCTAGGAAATAAAATAAAGTGTGTATAAACTTTGGGCCCAGAAAAAATGTCTTACATGGAAATTTAATTCAAAGTAATATACAGATTAGTCGTGTGTCAGAGAAGACTAGAAGCTACTTCTATAAGATTTTCTACCTCTAGGAATCCATTCTTCTGCCAAAAAAAAACTTTTCCAGCCCTGATTCAACGCAACAGTGAAGTTATATGTTACACAGTTAAAGTGAAAACATATATCCTATACATTAATAGCATTAATAAAGAGCACTTTTCATCTCTAGGCTTCGGAACAGCTTACAGGGATGATTAATGATCTCTATTACTCTGGGGAAATGGATAAGCAAGGAGTAACTTGCCCAAAATCACACAGCAAATCACGAGGGGAGCCAGGAAAACTGTCCAAAATAACTGAGCTCTGCAGCTCTGCTGAGCAGCTCGGCTGCCAGCCATGGCTTTGTATCGGCCCATAATGGAAGCAAAATCTAATATGTAATGAAAAGAAGGGAAGAAAGAGTGCCAACATGGAGGAAAAATAAAAGTAGGATTTATTTTAGAGATTCCTTCTGTGTGCACCATAATCCACTCTGAAAAAAAGCAGGGGAAATGCCTCTGAATGGCACACAACTGAAGCAAGTTGAGGCTTTCTGGAACACATAATTTCTTTTTGATTGTGAAATCCTCACTACAACCACTCAAAAAAAAAAACAAACCTACAATCCAATACTCCTCGCCGTCATTAGGAAGGCTCTTACTTTAAGAGTTTGGGATCAAAAAGTTGGGAAGCAGCTCGTGGGAAACTTATTGATTTTGTGCCGAGATGAATAAGAAAGAATCAAGAAGTGAAGGATTTTCACATTTCAAGCCGGGCTGAGACAGTTTGACCACGATGACATCTAGTCCAGGCAGAGAGCTGGGGCACAGCTCCCCACAGTCAGGATTGCTGTGGGGTTTACGGTTGCCCAATCGTATTCCAAGCTCTGCTTTACTCGTTCTTTAAGGAAAATGAGCTGAAACGTTCTTAAGACTCACAAACGCCTGCTACAAATTAAAATTAAGACAAGATGGATGACAGGTATTTTTCTGTGACTTCAGTGAGCTGAATGAGTTTCACTGAGCACCAAGACAAGAGTCACAAGGCCACAAGTAAGACACAAGGTCTAGTTTAGCATAAATAGGGGACTCGTTTTTGTCCCAGTTAAAATATCTCTCCCACTTTTTTTCCCCTTTTCTCCCCATAATTATGTTTATAGTGCCTTTTCCATTTGACACATCCCCTGCCCTTATTTTACATTTTCCCTTTTTTGGTAAACATAACAATTAAAAGTCTGTGAACTGTTGATAAAAAATCAGGAGGGGGAGGTGGAAGAGGAAGAACTTCTGTGTGCCAAGAAAAAGGAGGTTACAAATATATGTAGGTATGTGAGTATATATAGAGAAATATAAATATTTTTTAAATACGCATATTGAGCATATATATATATATAAGCTCTTCTGCTCAGCAGTTTTGATTTTGGAATCAAATGTTAATTAAAAGAAGTCAAATTTAGAAGCAAAAATTTGAACAAGTTTGCTGACTATAAACAGTACATGTTGCCAATTAATTTATAACCCCAACCCATGGGTAAATCACGGAAAGTGTTGCTGAGATACCAAGGGCGAAAAGATTTTGTGCATGTCCATGATGCCATTGCTGTAAATGAGAGGCATGCACAGCCAGATTTCGCCTCTGTATTCTTGTATAAAGGGATTGGGATGAGATTAGGCAGGGAAGAGGAATGCAAATTATAGCAATAGCTCTGTTTTTTCTTATATTTTATGGGGGAATGTTTAGAGCGAGCTAGGCAGGATATGAGGGTATGTGGACAACTGCTCTGGTTGCATGAAAAAAATCACTGGATCTTATAAACTTATGCTCTTATAAACTGTTACACGGGCAAGAAAAATTTACTGGCTTTTCTATATTAGTGAATACTGAAGGGCTAATGCTCGTACTTGAGAACTACCTTGCAGTTGTGCACCCTGGTTTGTTACCATCGTGCACCCTGGTGTTATTTTAGCTTGGACCCACCTAGTTATGACCCAAACACTGCCTGACTGTGGGTCTGGGGAGACCATTGAGGGCATAAGGATGAGCAAAGCGTTCACCCTGACGGAGGCAAGCTTTGCCATAAAGTGCCTTCAGAGCCAGAGAAGGAGCCGTGGCCCTGTTTGCGCTACCGGTATAGATGCAGACAGAGGTTCAATTTTGAAAAACAGCCACCCATTTCTACCCACAGAGCTCAGGTTCCCAAAATGTACTCGTATGAAGTGTGCCTCGGTTTTGGCCAAGTCGGGAAGCTCTATAAGGTCTCTCCATGATCTCTGTATGATCCACAGCCCGTGTAAGTCAGTAGAATCTCATGGTATCTGGCTGCTCTTGGATTAGTTATTTTTGGATGGCACTGTGTTGCGACCCACAAGTATGAGAATCCTCAGTTAGGAAATTCTCTCGTAAAGTAGGGACAATTATAACAAGCAAAAATCACTGGAAATGGTAGAACAGTTCACAGTTTTGTTTAATAACAGGGCCTTAGAATGTACCATACAGAGGAAGGCATGGCTACAGGCTGGTGTATTTTTCTATACCCTATGACCGTTTGATACTCTCTCACTGAAGAGCTAAGAAAGTCTATTACTTCAGGTGTCATCTTCCTAGAAAGTAAATTCATGACAAAAAAAAAAAAAAAGTGTTTGCATTCTTCATTTTATTCTATCTCTCGCAAATTTTAGGAATTCCCTTTTTGTCTGCCAGTAACGTCAAAACATTGAAGGGTAGTGAGATATGAGGCTAACACCAATGAAATACGAACTGACACTTCGAAAATTGTAAGACATTTTCTGGTTGAATGACAGTTGTGATTTTTATTTCAGTAATGTATTCTGCAATACAAAGGCTAACATCTCAGTCTTCATCTCCTTTAAAATGAAAGGTTCTTTGCTCATATTTCTGAAGTGATTATGGAAGGGAGGGGAAGCCTGGATGCATGGAAGGAGCAAAAATTTTTCCATTAAAAACAAAAGAAAAGACATAGAATAGAAAATTTTTAGAGCTTCCATATGTCTCTGATTCAGATTTGAAATTTAAAATAAATTCTGCAGATAATCCCTGTCATCCGCAAGTGTGGTAGATAAATGCGGTTTTTTGTGTACAGCTATTTAAGGGCTGATCTACTTTTTTTTTGTTCTACATTAAAGTATATTTCCACCAAGCTGTGAGTTTGGTGAGAGAAACAGACTTGTAACAATAAGTAAAAAATCATATCAGATGGGAAGAATACAGGCTGAAACTGATTAAATACAGATAAATGTGTTGTGTTTCAACAACACTAATCCCATAACATTCAGCCTCCTTCACAATTAGGACAGAAGTCTAGTCTTATTTTACTGGCAAGAAGCGGATCATACTAATATCCACGTAGAGCACTTAGTCGACAAAGCCCCATCTTGCAGTTTGTACCATGAAAACAATATCTATCTCCCAAAAGCTTTTAAAGCCACTTCATCTCTTATTTAACAAGAGGTTTCCCAAGTATTAGCTGCTACACTGGCCACTCACTGCGGCGGAGGCTGTTACCATCCAGCTTTACAGAGGCGCGGACGAGGAGTCAATCGCCCGTATATAAAACGTGGGGCAAGCAGCTGCAGGTCTCACCAACTTCAGCAGACGCAGCAGGTGTTCAACACTTCTGAAAAATAGTGTTGAACACCTCAGTTTATGCCCAAGCCGGCAATAAAGGAAGGAAAGGATCCACCACATTTGTCATCCAGAGTCACATTAGCCCCCAGACCATGCTTCTCTCCTTTTTAAGGTTTTCCCTCAATTTGGATAGAAGCTTTTTTTTTTTTTTTTTTAAATGAGTAGACTTTGCACTTTCTTTCTACATGTGGAAGATGGTTTAATCTGTGTCCAACCTCAACTGAAATAAATAAGACTTCTAGGTAAGCAAGCTGGTCAACTAATACAGACTTTTGTTTTTCTTTTTTTCAAGCTGGTCAACTAATACGGACTTTTGTTTTTCTTTTTTTCTTTTCTTCTTTTTTTTGAGGCCAATATGCCAAAGAATAGGGATGAATAGCCAGCTACAGTTCCCAGAGGGAAAGAAGGCAGTAAGAGAACCAGGACTGATCCTGAGTCCAGCCCTATGAAAGGAAGTCCACAACCCTCACTATAATCAAAGAAAGTCATGCGTAAATTTGATTTCTAATTGTTAATAATGTTTTTGTCCATACAAACCTGTGCCTAGCACACAAGAGAAAATGTTGTTATTCATTTGCAGTAAGACCAGAAATAGGCCAGTTCTAGCGCTGTTAAAAAAACCTGCCATAAATATTTCAAACCTTTAAAGTTCTCAAGGGCGCAACTCCCAAATGCCAACCAAAGAGCCTGCTCATGGAGAAGAAACAGTCAAGTGAGCGTCATTGTTTTCACTGGGGCTTTGCATAGCGACAAGCATCTCCCTGGCATTGCCCTGGCAGGATCAGGACCTATCTATTTGCTCTACATCCTCAAATGTAAGTATTTGATCCTCCAAATAGTGGGGGTCTCCATCGACTGACAAGTGACATCAGCTCCGCAATTCATTTAAAACATCTGATCTCCAAGCAACTGCCTGCCCAGATGAAAAGGGCTACGTGTGGAATTTACACCTACCCACCTTTTAAGTTGGGAGTTTATTACCTAGTGGTTTTCAGCTGATATTTAGGAATGTCTTTTTAATACCCCTGTTAACAGAAGTTGAAAGGAGGTTCGACTATGTGGTTGGTCTTTAATGTCTACTGGCTACTTCAGCCAGAAGGAAAGGGCAAAGCAGGGGGAGGAATGGGAGAATAATAAGGTTTATTTTGCTCAGAAAATGAAAAGTAACAGATATTATCAAAATAACAAAAGCTGGTTCAGTAGGACAACTCCATTATCATTCACTGCAGCTTCATTGTACCAGCTTTCGCGCTGAGTTTCAAAAAATTTTGTCTGCTTTAAGAAGTTGATGTATTTCAGTTTTTCATGGGAGAGGTGGAGGGTTAGCTGTTGCAAATGTTTCAAGATCTTCAGCAATGATGATAAGCAAAAAACATATGCTCCATTGTAATAAATGATAAAGTATAATATAAATTATTTCCAAGTGTTTCTTTTACTGTCCCCATGAACAGCTTGATGATTGCCTTTGCTGTGTGGGACAGTGGTTTCACGGGGCTTCTTAAAAAAGCGGGATAGCACCTAAGGGTCCCAGGGGAAGTTCAAGGTTTGTGCTCTTGCTCTCCTGCTGTTACGATGGGCTTCCCCACCCTGGGCTCTAAATGGCTCATTTTGCAGCGTGATGAATTTTCCAAAACTAGCTAAACCTTGCAAGAATTTCCAATAGCCAGGAAAATTGCACTAAAAGCTCAGTTGTGACTATTTCTAGTCGAGCGGCACAGCTGAAGCTGGGGGTTTGTGAAAGGAGCTGTTTTTCAGTTGCTGTGATTGCACATCAGCTCAGGCTGTTCCTTTTCATCCGCTGAACCCTCCTCATCAGTATCTGCTCGTTCCTTCCTCCCCTGTGTCCTAGCACTGATGTGCAGAATTGCTGCGTGCTGCTAATAGAAACCGTGTTTCATCCGGGTGCTAAACGAAGTTATGCTCTGGGCACAGCCCGCAGTTCGGTTTAATAATTATAAAATGGATCAATAGTCTGGGTAAGAGACAACATATAAGTGTTAGATTACAAATTTTATTTCACTCTTACATACTTCTCATTCTGAAATGAAGCGCTGTGTGCCTGTTCAAGCCACCTTTCACAAGCACACGGCCAACCCACGGGTGAGGACCATTGATTTTAAACTGCAGTCATAAATTTCTTGGCAAGCTGCTAAATCTTAATTGTCGTCACATTCAGACCCACAAAAAAACAAGTCTGTCTTTCAGTCGACTGATGAACAGGAATGGCGTATTAAGTTTGGGTTGGGTTTTTTTTTTTTTAATTTGCTCTGAATGCTTCTATGAATTTTGCCTAGCAAATTAAACTCAGTGTTACGACAGTCCCATGAATACATTGGGTAAAATCATGGGTAAAATCATAGGGTGAAATACATGGGTAAAATCATAGAGTAAAATACATCGGTAAAATCGTTCCCTTTTTTTTACAGGTGAACTTTGCCCACACAGCAGGTTTTCAGATTATATGAAATTGGAGGGAAGTGGTTAATATATTGGAGAGCAGAGCTGCCATTCAGAGGGACCTGGACAGGCTGCAGAAAATGATGCAGGAGCAGCCTCGGGAGGTGCAAGGAAAGCAAATGCAAATCCCTGGGCCGGGTGAGATACCCTCAGGCAGCAGCGCAGGCTCAGGGTGAAATGCCAGGAGGCAGCAGCAGAAGACCTGGGCAACCTGGTGGGTTGACAGGCTGGAGAAAGTCCAGCAAAGCGTGACCAAGCTGGCCAGGGGGCTGGCGAGCAAAGCGCATGGGGAGAGGCCCAGGGAGCTGGGTCGGTCCAGGCTAGAGGCGAGAAGGCTCGGGGGAGACCTTACCACCGCCTGCAGGCCCCCGATGGGAGAGTGAAAAGAAGAGCAACCAAACTCTTTGCAGAAGTTCACAGTGGAAGAAAGAGAGACAACGAACACATCAAGTTCTAAGTCTTACAAGCCTTTGACCTTTCAATGATGCATTATAAGTTTCCTGCTGTACTTTTCCTGCTGTGTAGACGACACTGATATTTTTCCTGCCTGATTAGATTTTTGGCCAGTTGTGCTTGGGTGACAAGGGCATAGTGCAGAGGTCTCTATTCTCCACCACTGGAGACCCTGCTCCCTTTCTTTGCCTCCCGATCAGCTTTTATTTTCCATCTCTTCTTTCCATCTTTCTACTTCTAGCTTGTCCCATCCATGACTAAACACTATTTCATGTCCTCTTTTCTCTATCTTTTCTTTTCCTTTCTTTCTTTTCTTTTTTTTTTTTTTTTTTAAGGGTTTACCTATTTCATTTTCAGTCTCTTTCTCATTCTTTTTGGTGCTTCTTGATACTGACAGTAGAACATGATGCCTTTTTTAATACCCCGTGCCCACATAAAACTTACTTCTCCGTTTACCTGATCATGGATGAAGTTAATGTTAGAAGCGGGAAAACATTTAATTATCCACTTGAAACAGGCACAAGTTCCAGTGCACACATTATCAAATAAATAATTACACTAGTTACAGTTACAGTATATACTTATAGACAGGGGCTCAGTTATGGTTGTAAAGTTGCAAGGAGTCATTTACTTCAGGCCATCGTTGTTTAGAAAATTCTCATATATTTTAATTTCTATTTTTGAAACACATGAAAGAGGAAAAAAACTAAACTCCTACCTGGAAAACTTATGTACAGGCCAGTAAATCAAGCTTATAAATCTATTAGGTCAAACAAAAAGAAGGTAAAATGGAGAAACAGTGTGAAAAAAAGATTACTGATCAAACTCTTAGCTTGCCTTGGCTCTGAGAGCCCATTGAACTGTATGCTGCTGGCCACCCCGTCACTCTGATGAGACACAGACATCTGGTTTGCACCCTGCCTAAGTTCCTGCTTAGTTAATGGTAATTGGGATGTGTAAAATCGGTGCATGCATGAATAAGCAGGTAGATCTTACAACAGCAGGTATGTAAATCTTGAGGGCAGCTGGTCTTGGCTAAAATTCCATTCTCTCAGGGTCCAGTTTGCTGCAAACCAGGGAGAACTGTAAAGTCAGGTCACAAATGTGCCGTTCTCGGCTCTGCTACTGACTTGTGTGATCATAGAGATCCCCATCTTCTGCTTCTGCTCCCCTATGTCTCTCCCTGCCTTAAATACAGACCGTGTCGGGGGAGGGATTACCTCTCTGCAGAGATCTTCTGTAGGATGCCCACCACAGTGGGCATTAAAGCTTGTGATGCTGTTCTGTTACAAAATACCGTATAAAATGGAGACAGCATCAGAAAACAAATCTAAATTGTCTGGGTAATATTGTTTCAGACCAACTGAGCCCCCAGAGAAGCAATTTTCTAAAGCAAATATTGGCAAATGGGTCGTAGTCAAAAAAAAAAGAAGAAAGAAAAAAGGGAAACTTAAATTTGCCTGACATTGACCTGCCCTGTCAGGCTGGGATGCACATTCATCAGTCTCTTGCTCTTATCTGGTATCTGACATTCTGTGACGAGTTGAAAGCAAAGTAACACAGATGGATAGTGCTCTCTTTTGAAGAACAAAACATACCAGGAACTGAATTTTCAAGTACATTCAACGTGAATTTAACTCTTAGGTTGTAGGAGCAACTTTTAAAGACAAGAGAAAGAAGAAAAAGGAAAAAAAAAAAAAAGCTAAAAAGGGCTATTGGGGATCCCCTATTAATGTGCGTATAAAGTAAGCTAACATTTACATAGTCCCCTTACTTTCAATGTACTTCACACAAAGGCTAATCAATACTCATTACACAGCTTTAAAAAGGCTGAGTGTTCCCGGGTCGTGAGCCCCATCGTCCCAACTACAGCACACAGTCTGAAGCCACCTATTTATTTGGCCAGACACCTCCATCCTTGGAGTTTTCCGGAGATCAGACAGGCTGTCCTTCCCCATGGAGCCTAGCAAGCCTTGTCTTCTTTCAGAGAAAAAACTCCGTTGGGAGAAATACCAATTGCTCGTGGCACAGGAAGGAATTTCAGGCCCGCGATTTTTAACTAGTGAACTCAGCCTACCTTAGGAATTGAGCCTGAGATGAGAATGAAATGAGCCCCTGGCTCACAGACCTGGAATTACCCATCATGATCCAGCAAATAAATCAGCTGATTATATTAAATTTTAGGCAATTGTGAGGGATACGATAGTCCTGTTTCAAATATTCAGCTATGTTCCTCCTGAGTCCTGTGTCTTCCTACTTATTTTAGGGTCGAATAGCAAACACTAAGGACATCCTTTATATATCCTCAATTACGCACTTGATATTGCTCACATGTGCTCATGGTGCCAGTAACTCCCTGATTTTTTTCCAAGGCTTCCTCTTCCAGCCTGAAGATAGCTCTCCCGCCCAGAGAATTCTGTATTATTTTTTTTAATAACAAAGCAAAAAATTAGATAATATTTAAGAAATGGCTCCATGGCCATCACAGTCTTTTCTCAAGTTTGCAACGTGCCAAAATTCTTAAAGTGTCCTACAGTGGGAAGTTCCATTTCAACAATAAATTCAGACCTACAGAAGAAGCCAATCTTTACGGCTCAGTGGGCTTTACATCACACTCCATATTCCTTTAAAATCTTCCACGGGGACTTTATCTCCCTTAAAAAAAACCCTCTACTAAAAGAACCTCAAATATATTTTGTCTTGCGTTGTATAAAGGCTGCTCAAATTCAGCAACAGAGTATCTCCTTGACACAAATTGTATGACTACTTTTTCTAGTGCCCATCTTCAGAGTGACCCTCAGAGCTGCTTTTGCTCCCAGATCTTCCACCTGGCAAAAAGTGCATGTAGGTGTCTGGCCGGGGCCACAAGCACTGGAGGAAAAAGATCAAAGGCCTATAAATGTGTCAAACTTTCAAATGCAAATCACCTGCCATAACGCTGCTGAGAACAAATCCTTCATTATCACCATTCTGTGAAAGGCTTAAATTAGCCTGAATTGGCTGAAAAGAACAAGAAAAAGAAAGCCATTTATCTTCCTGTGAGCTTTATTACCTTTAGATTTATTTGGCTAATGGTCCAATAGCCCAGTAATCAGAATATCTGCATAACAAGTTCTTCAAATGATCCATAAATAAAATATGTGATCGCATAATGTTAAACTGAGATCTGTGACAACAGGTTATTAAAAGAGTACTCACAATAAGGCGTTCTTTTTAATTGACAAACTACGAGATACCGTGATTTATGTACTAAAAATTATCAACCGGCTTCTTACCTTAAAATTCATTTAGGGGACTTTTTTAACGTGCACTTCCTAAACTGTATGTTCTCCGGACAGATGCCATATTCATCCTTATTTTAGGCTGTCGTTATTCTGAAAACATAATTACTTTCTTAAAAGGTACTATGTATTGTTTTTATAGACAGTTTCAGTATTGTAGTAGAATAGTCTAATTGACTGGAAGAGCAAGAGTTAAAAGTGAAAATGCACTAAATTAATCTTATTTGTAAAGGGAAAGCCTAGCACTCTGGTTTTAAACAAACAACTGCAGAGAGGTTTTGTTAAGCAAGCTTTACTGGAAGAGGAAGAAAAGAAGAAGAAGAAGAAGAAGAAGAAGAAGGAGGAGGAGGAGGAAAAAAGAAAAAAGAAAAAGAAAAAGGAAAAGGAAAAAGAAAAAGAAAAAGAAAAAGAAAAAGAAAAAGAAAAAGAAAAAGAAAAAGAAAAAGAAAAAGAAAAAGAAAAAGGAAAAGGAGAAAGAAGAAAAAGAAAAAAGAAAAAGAAAAAGAAAAAGAAAAAGAAAAAGAAAAAGAAAAAGAAAAAGAAAAAAGAAAAGGAAAAAGGGGAAAGAAAAAGGAAAAAGAGTCCAGAAAACAGTGACATCCTCTTTGATGATGGCATATCAGCAGACACCAGAATGAAGGTGGATTTGTGCTTGGAGACATGTGGGTGTGATTGCACCACCTTCACTTGGACTTGAAGGTAAGAACACCGACAAATGTCACACATCTCCTGATGTTCAAAATAAAGGCAAACCACGACCTCTAATCATGATTAGAAAGGTAATAGAGAAGCAGAAGATGTTGGGCTGTATGTGCTCAAGTAAAAATGATGGTAGGAGCCAGGCAGGGGAGGTCAGCGGTTTGGCACAGGTCTGTACACAGGCATGCCTTGGGCTCTCCCAGGAGGTTATTTCCAAATTTATAACACAAGTGTTTAGGAATGCAGGACTGATGTATGCCTTATGCCACCCCACTGTAGTATCTCCTTCTCCTCTGCTGTACCTCCTAAACTTCTCCATAAAATCAGCAGCACCTTCCTCAGGTCTTTGATAAGCCCTCATGCTCCCCCCACGCATCCTCCATCTTTTTTGATCTGCCTGATAGCCAAAAGATAGCCCATGGTACAGCTTAGGGAAGCACATGAGCGCTGACTGTCCAGCTGGCTGTCATCAGAGACACTGCCAATTTCTTTCCGTCAGGAAGGCATGAAAAGTCTTTCTTTCTTGAGCAACTGATTATTAAAAATTCATAGCCCTGAAACCATCAAATTTGGTTGAAATTGGCGAGTTGTTAAAAAAATATCAGTGAAGGACAAAGGGAAAGAAGTCACACGACATAGACAAGGCATCGTTCCATACGGCTGGAGCCCCCAACGTAAGGACATGGACCTGCTGCAGTGGGTCCAACGGAGGGCCATGAAGAGCACCTCTGCTATGAGGACAGGCCGAGAGAGTTGGGGCTGTTCAGCCTGGAGAAGAGAAGGCTCCGGGGAGACCTTATAGCCCCTTCCAGTACCTGAAGGGGGCTACAGGAAAGCTGGTGAGGGACTTTTTACAAGGGCGTGTAGCGATAGGACAAAGGGTAACAGTTTTAAACTGAAAGAAGGTAGTTTTAGATTAGATATCAGGAAGAAATTTTTATTTCTATAAACTATTTCTATAAAACTATTTCTATAAACTGTGAGGGTGGTGAGACACTGGAAGAAGTTGCCCAGGGAAGCTGTGGATGCCCCATCCCTGGAAGTGTTCAAGGCCAGGCTGGATGGGGCTTTGAGCAGCCTGGTCTAGTGGGAGGTGTCCCTGCCATGGCAGGGGGGTTGGAACTGAATGATCTTTAATGTCCCTTCCAACCCAAACCATTCTATGATTCTATGCCCATAACTGGGTGGTGCGGCTACTCTCCCAGAAGACAGATGATTTCAAGCCATGTTCAAGCCATGTGCAAACCTCACGCAGTTCAAGTGCAAGTTCAAGAAACCAAGTGCAAGGTCCTGCACCTGGGTTGGGGCAATCCCAGGCACAAATACAGGTTGAGCGGAGAATGGATTAAGAACAGCCCTGAGTAGAAGGATTTGGGGGTGCTGGTAGATGAGAAGCTCAACATGAGAAGGAAATGTGTGCTCACAGCCCAGAAAGCCAACCATATCCTGAGTTGCATCAAAAGAAGCATGGCTAGCAGGTCGAGGAAGGTGATTCTGCCCCTGTACTCAGCTCTGGTGAGATCCCACATGGAGTACTGCATCCACCTCTGTAGCCCCCAACTTAAGAAGGACATGAACATGTTAGAGCGGATCCAGAGGTGGGCCATGAAGATGATCAGAGAGCTGGAGCACCACCTCTATGAAGACAGGCTGAGAGAGTTGGGTTTGTTCAGCCTGGAGAAGAGAAGGCTACAGGGAGACCTTATAGCAGCCTTCCAGTACCTAAAGGGGGCCTACAGGAAAGATGGGGAGGGACTCTATCAGGGAGTGTAGCGATAGAACGAGGGGTAAGAGTTTTAAACTGCAAGAGGGTAGATTTCGATTAGATATTAGGAAGGAATTCTTTACTGTGAGGGTGGTGAGACACTGGCACAGGTTGCCCAGAGAAGTTGTAGATGCCCCATCCCTGGAAGTGTTCAAGGCCAGGCTGGATGGGCCTTTGAGCAGTCTGGTCTAGTGGGAGGTGTCCCTGCCCATGGCAGGGGGGGCGGAACCAGATGATCTTTAAGGTCCCTTCCAACCCTAACAATTCTATGATTCTATGCCCATAACCGGGTGGTGTGGCTACTCTCCCAGAAGACAGATGATTTCAAGCCATCCAGCGCAAGGACACATCTGAAATTCTGTATTTATTAAGAACTTCTATGAAAAAGGCACTCCACTTTCTTCTGGTCTATCCAACAGAATACTAGAGGCTGGATTAAGCCTACTAAGCAGTAGTTTTGGTTACCTGCTCTCAGGAAACTTTCAGATTTCTATAAACTCAAAAGAATGTAAGAGACTGGCAGCCTCTACTGCTAAGCAAGCTCTCTGGAATTATCCACAGTCAAACCACAAAAACAATTTAGGTACAGAAAAACACAATTAATATAAATGTCCCGGTGCCATAGAGTCATCTGTGAACTGGTGACTGCCCGTTCCTGCAGCAGCATCTCATGAAAGATGCTGTCTATCCCAGCAGTGTCTTCCTAGGTCATACGGAGACATGAGCCCTGTAACGAGAAGAAAAAAGACCATCTCCCACGTTTCTGACTGGTGGGTCTTATTTGGTGAAGAGGCCATTCAGCAATTACAAAAACTACCAACGTCTTAGTCCGGATGAAGGTCTTACAAAGCCCCTGTACAGCAGGCGTACACGCAGCTGTAACTCCTGAAGTCCTTCATTCATTAAACTCCAGACTTTGGAGAGTCTGAGCCTCAGCAGAGGGCTCTTTTCCACCCAGCTGCAGACCAAGCAGCAAATTTAGCTCATCAGTGTAAAAGATTCAAAGAAAATGTCTACAAGACATTGCAGTGGGTTGAGTAGAGAAGCTTAAAGGCTAAAGCTGCTCTGAGACCAACTGATTCACATTGGACTGGAAGACAGCTCAAATTCAACCTGAAATAAGGCCACAAATTCCATATTTTTGCAGCAGATAAAACTTGGCCAGCTTCTAGGCTTTGTGCTATCTCGCCTGTCCGTTATTTGTTACGTGGTACCACTGCCAGGGCAGCACGGGGACGGTGGGAGAAGACAGCACATGAATGTTCATCTAGTAAGTTTGCCCACAAATTTACTCAGAGCAGATCATGCTCACAGTTCCTCCTACCATGTCATGAAGAACACCCCTTACTTGCCATAGACCCAACCTTTGTCAAGAACCTTTGGTAGAACAACTAACTTGGCTTTGAGCATGGATGGGGAGGTGCTCCAGCAGAACAAATTGCAATTTAAAATCAGATATTAGTATAACACAAATGCTAAGGAACAGCTATTTCTACACTGTATTGGCATTAAAAATATCTCTGGTTAGCTTCTTTTCTATCATATTTTAGTCAGGCAGCTATTTCACTTTAAATATCCATCAGGTGGAATTTTAGCATACATAGCTGTTTTCAGGGAGGAAAGTTTTCAGTTATATCCCTTTTTCCAGTTGCGTTCAGTCTTGGAAGTGACAAAATCTCTCCAAGCCCACCACAGGAAATTGGGGTGGTGGGTAGAGACAAGGCTTGGGTTTAAAGAACTTTTAAAGTTTGATATGTGATTAATCTTATTAAGTTAAACTAAGTTCAGTGCTGATAGTAGCTACGATGGAGGCTCCATGAGCAAGATAACTACAGAGCAGTTCTGTCACCCATCGTAATTTTGTTTTCTTGAAAAAGTTAAAGTGTTTTGTTTCCTGAAGGAAAAAGCGCTAAATCTAGCGCTGAGTTTACTGTTTTGTCGGTAGCACTTAGGTTTATAACAACTCTCAATAATATTCTAACCACAGTTTCCTTTTATCTGCCGACATAATTCGGCAGGGTTTAACACCTTTTTAGACATGAAAAGGCTTTATCTTGTCTCAAGTAACAGCTGCCATTCGTCTCTTTCACCACTTTATTTCCAAGCTTCTTTCTTGACGCAAGAGCACAGAACCAAGTCTGTGCAAAGCCTCAATGATAAATAATCCCCTTCTCAAATTAGGAAATTTCTCTGTTAACTAGCAAAAGTTTTATCAAATTCATCAATTTTATCAATAAAGTAGAAATTGGTAAATGCAATGAAAATGAATTTTTCCTTTAGTTAGCATGTTCACACGTGCTAGTAAGTATTTCAGTAATATCTTTCAATGAAAAATGTAAGAGCGTGTATAGCTTAATATAGAAACTAAGAGGTGGGTTGTGGTTTTGGTTTTTTTTACATTATATTTTTTGTAGCTTTCTATGTATATATACCATGTAAACAGTATTTATTTTCCTTTCTGGTTGATTCCCCATGGACCTCAAATAGTAAGTTACAATCACAGGAAATCCCTTTGTTAAGCAATGCTACATAGATTTGCATCTAAGTGGATGTTTAATTCTTTTTATAAGTGGAAATAATGATATTTACACTGATAAGCAAGAACCTATGCATTCTGCCCTATGTCTCTGCAGGAAAGATTCAAGCTAGAGGGATGCCGACATCAGGCGTGATAACCCAGGTAAAGCACTCGGGCTGGTACAGTTTCTTCTACAGAAAAACTTTCAGAAAAGTATTTGAAAAACAATGCATCTTTTACTTGCCCCATCCCCAGAGCAGGTATAGTTTTATTACTTTAGATGAAGCACCCTGATACAGCCTCTTTGGGCTGACTAGGATAGATGATAAATGAAAATATAGTCAGGGTCATCAGGCTGATGCATCACATTCACTTACACTTACAGCCAGTCTAACATAACCCTGTAGGAGTATTTCCCGCAGAAGAAAGTTATCTGTTACACCCACACAATTTATTTAAACATTTTCTCCACGAGTGCGAGAGGTTGCAAAACAGTCAGCTTTGGCACAGTAAAAACACTTCCAAAGAAGAAAAATCATCCCTAATCCTTATACTGAGTAAATTGCAGAAAGATGAGAAATCAAAACACTTTAAAAACTGTAATTTCCCTTCTGTAACAAATAACAAGTTTAATTCAAGTAACAGTCACCCCCAATGATAAACATTCTTGTGTTTATTTGCTGCAATGAGAGAGGGCATCCTATACAGTTGTTTTCACTTTTATTGCTGCTTCTAAAGTACTGGTAGAAAACTTGTACAAAATTAAGATGCAGTGCAAATGAAAAAATGGAAATTTTTCTGCTTTTCATGCTTGAACTGTATCTGTGAGACCAGATTTATCTGTAGCGAAAAATCAGCAACATAGTATCTTTTTTTTTTTTCCCCTCTGCAGTTCTTAATATCTTATTTCTGGCTTCCATCATCCATGAAACATGAACTTATCATAACTCTGGCACAGTATTTTCAGTGAATCATTCATTAAAGCCGTCGGCCCAGCCAGATTTGGAAAACAAACAAAAAACCTTCCAAAAGCCTCTCTTGCCCCTGATTCTAAACAAAAGCCTAAAACACAAAACCCCCACACCGTGGGTGAAATTGTATGATTCCTTCAAAAAAAGAGAGCATTCTCATACACTGTGAGCAAACGTAAGTGAGGTTATTTACATGACGTTAGCCTTTTTATTAATGAAAATTCAAACTCTTGATTACAACTCGTAGTATTCAAAAATCTGCAGCAAGGGAAAGACTCATACATAACCAAAAAAAAATAATTTTCCACAAAAAATGGTCTGATCTCTCCGCTACTGACCACTGCATAAGGAATCTCTCCATTTATGGTCCCCAGGTGACTGCTACTCTTACTCTGCTTAGCAATTCTAATTTTCTAGCTATTCATACCTCTCACATCAGATGGGTGGCTACAAGTCTCCAGAAGAGACAGACCATCTTCAAAACTGAAAATAAGTTTCCAATATTTTGGATTTTTTCTGCTCCTTTCCATAACACATTTCTTATTTGGAAATAAACTTTCTCCATCTGCCCACAGAGGAAAACAAGAAACTACCATTTTGGCTAATTACAGACTGCATTATCTATATCTATTATATAGATTTTTAAGGAAAAAAAAACCGCTCCAAAATACAAATGTTTGGTTAAAATAGCCATCAAAATTTCCTTAAATACTAGCTGTGACAGCTATAAACCCAGAATATCCTTATGTGGCTTATTCCATTTTTTGGAAGATGCACACACTCAAAGAACAGTTTATTATAGGGCATGGCAGATACAAATTTAGCTACCCTGCAAGGTACATCTGCTGTGTGCCTCTATCTGGTCCTTCAGAGATAATCAACACCACCAGCATCCCAGGAACTGAAAATCCATTTTAAAACTCGCAAAATTAAGTTAGTGGAGCAGAATGGAAAATTTCAGCTGGAAAGAACTGTATCACTTTGTCGGACTAAGAATACCCAACTGCAGCGCAGGCACTATTTTAATAAGTCTGGTTTTATAAGCAGAAGGACTAATAGCTGCACACATCCTCACAATTGGCTGTGAAAAAACCTTCCCATTTCGTAAATAAACCCCCTTGCTCCCTTGTATACGATATCCTGATGCATATGTATCAAGTTCAGAACGTAATCAAGTCCAGAATAACTGGCACTTCCCTATAATGCGGTATTTGTTACTTTTGCTACCATTTTCGTTTCGAACTTTAGCACCAGTATGCAGTATTTCAGAGCACTTCTTATTCATCAAAACTATGGCTACTTAAAATTGACAGAGCACGCTGCAGAAGCTTTGAGAAGAAAACTCTGTAAGAGCAGAAGGTTCAAAGTTAATTGTCATCAGAATTTTATGGAGAACCTAATTGATGTTGATTCTTCTTTTTAGTCTTTCAGACAGCGGAAGGGGACTGTCTGCCCATGCGAAAGCCGGAACAGCACTTTCCGCTCGTTGCGTGGGACCAGAACCTGACCTCTCAAACGGTTGCTCTGGACTTTGGAAACAATTAACTTCCCCGACAGAGGATGGTTTTGGAGATACTTGCAATGACAAACTATTACCAGCTTTTTTTAAATTGCTCTTTTTCTTCTCCTCTTTAATTAAAAGGGCTGAGTCACTGTTTGTTCTTTTGCTAGTAACAGCATCACTCCTTTCCTTTGTGAAACGTTTTTTAAACTGACCAGGGTTCAGCTGACTGTTCTGCTGCTTATAAATCTGTTTTTTGTTCATATTATCATCATCACTGTCTTCACTAGAAGAATATCTGTTCTGACACACACTCTTTTTAAAGGAACTTTTCCAAGTAGTTTGAGTACAAGCTTTTTTAATGTGACCGCCAGTTACAATGTCTGCTGGCTTTTGAGACACTGGAGGCACTTCACACCCCGGATGCAGAGTCTCTGTTGTTTTACCACTGAGGGCTAGAGGTGTTGAACTGTTTAAATTACGGTCTTTTTGCATCATTTCATCCAGGCTGTCAGCTTTTTTGTACTGATGTTGATAAATGTGTACGCTGGATTCCCTTGAACAGTCTTCTGATAGCACATTTTTACTTTCCTGCACTAGTTTATTTAACTGACATGAGGAAGAGATATAATCTTTATCATGATGCAATGTTTCTTTTGTTTGTTTAAAATGTTTCAAAGACTCCAGTTGCATTACACCTTCAGACAACAAAGGCTTTGATGGAATGGAAGTCTTCTTAAGTATGCGCTCACTTAAAGACCACTTCTCAATCTGACCCATAGCATCATCAGAAATCAAATCAATTACAGAATGATGTTGATCAGACTGCGCAGCATCAGAATATTCCGAGCTGTTTCTTACTGTTTCATGACCCAGTGCATGTGAGTCTTTTATGTATGTGGTTAACTCAGCTGCTGGATCATGGGTATCACCCCCACGGGCTGACGAAGTGCTGAAGGAGGTTGCTTCCCAATCAATACTGCTCAGCTGTAGACCAGCTATTACAGACGAAGGGGATGATATCCTTGAATTTTCAGTAAGTTGTGCTGCCAATACAGATGAGTCAGCGAACATACTCTGTGAGAGCGAGTAAGGCGATGCAGTTGGAGGAAGAGCAGCTGCTGATGCTGGTGTCTGAAGAGTCGTTATGCAGGAAGCTGTAGCTAGTACTAGATCTTTTGACTCAGTACTCCTCTGGTGTATCTGATTTTCTGCAGGAGTTTTTATATCCGATGAGGAGTCTTGCACAGGAAGAATTTCACATCTAGATTTTAAATTCATTTGAGACAGAAGATCACTAACTTCATCATAAACTTTCGGTAATTCCTTTTCTTTTGGTCTGTCTTTCCTGTCTGAAAAAAATAAAAAGGGCATATCAAAATGTCATATTAAACACGGTTCAGATTTCCTAGTGCTAAAGTACAAAATGGTAAGAGAAAAGCACAGCCCCTGCAAGATACCTGATCTTGACAAAACACGGTATTGCTCAACAGTGGGAGAAATGTTTGTTGCTTTTGCTTCTTGTATTCTGACAAGACCCCTAAATTCCTAAGAAATAAGCTTTTGGACTTACTTTTCTGTTTCTTCTTCATAACGTCTGACTTTTCTACTTGATAAAGGGCAACGAGATCAGGATAAGCAGCCTGAAACAAAGACGACTCTTCTACTGTGACTACAAACAACTCCGCAGGCTCATCTTCTGCATCAACATAATGCTCTAAAAAAATTAATGACTGTACATTAGACATGTATATACACTAGGCGTATATATACACACATTTCAAAGCAGGGAATAAGAAAAACAAAGAATAAAAGATTTATCTGAGTACAAGGAAGGTATGCGAAAAGGTCAATAGTACAATGTTTGAGATTTAGCTACAAGTCAAGTCTTTTTCCTCTTTGCCAGTCTCCTGGCTCAAACAGGCACACTAAAGGTAGAATTCTGTCACCATAGAAAAATGTCTAGCTAGTAAACAGTCGCAGCTCTGGGTACATAGTGAAAAAAGATACCAAATGCAGAGCCCAGGTCTTATTAATATGTACCAGAAAAAGTACCTGAAGACCAAGTCCCTTGCTTTCTAGGTAATTTTTTTTTTTTTTTTTAAACATTGCTTTTACTGTCAGAGTATGTGAAGTTTGATGCACATTTTCTATCGTTTCCATAGAAGTTTCCAATCTCACCCACATTTCATTTCCTCATAATGTTGTTAAACTCTTTTCCTCTTTAAAGCATGCTTTTCTCTTTTTCTATGAACTGTTTTGTTCTACAATGTACATAGAAACCAGACCAACCTGGCTTTTGCCACTCAATTTCAAAACAAGGAATTCCACTTTTAACACGTGTCTTGACTATCCTGTAAAAACAAGAAAAAGCCCATTAAGTTATTTCATTTAAACAGGAAATGAAAAATCTAAGTTACCTAAAATAAATCAGTACCCTAATTTTTAAGGATTTAGAGGTAAAAATATTCTTGTAATAGTAAAATTATTACATCTTTAAAAAAATACACTATTTCTCTAAGTTATACAGCAAAATTTTGTGTCTGGATTTGAATTCTGAAACTTTTTTTGTTTTAAATGATACTGCTCAGAGGAGCGTAACAAGAAGTCAAAAAACTATTCTGCAGCAGACAACCATAACGCAGACTCCTACAAACATCAGTTTGATATCTTCAACTAAGCCACCGAGAAGGCTGTTGCCATGGACAGTGGTTTTCTGAATGACCAGACAGGGTCGTTTATATCTTTTGCATGAGAGCATGAAGAAAGATAAAACATGAACTGCGCAGGGACAATCAGTCTTTATGAGATTTTTCTAAAAACATTATCTGTACATCAGTTTAATAGGTTCCTACATGTGAAGAGGCTCCTGTAAATCATTACTGCATTTTTAAACACTTGTTAACAAAAGAAATCTAGAGCACGCGTGATCTGTCTTTTAAACTCTTGAAACACTGGAAAGTGTTATAAACAGAGGATGTCAATTAATTCATTCATCATGGTAAATGCTGGTCAATTTATCTAGCCAACCCATTTAAAAAGCAGCTCCCAACCAGTCTCTCCACTCTTTTGAAAGATACCACTGAATAGAACAGCTTCTCTGCAAATAATAATTTAAGAGATTACAACACATTAAACCCAGAAGAGATACTATCACATTACTACTGACTGTTCTTCTGTCCCACAAAGTTAAGGTCTATAAAAATCTTGAACAGCATCAAGGAACATGAAAAAACCACTAACCCTGCAATACAAGAATTTGGGGGGGGAAGAATTTGGGTTTCATTTGGGAAACAAAATCATCAGATACTAAAATTAAAATAACGATTCCCTTCACACAGTGAAGTTAAGTTTAGATTTGCCAACAGACACTGTAGATTCTAAAAGTTTACAGAAGTTTAGGAAAGATTAGATCATTAAAAAAAAATACACTGAGGGCTGATAAAATAAGAAGGTACTAATTCTGGCTCAGAAAACCCCTGGGTAACAGAAACCTGGGTGGTGGGAAAATATTCTAGGGGAAAGCACTTACATGCTTATCCTGTTTTTTTTTCCTCTGCATATTCATTTTTAGTAGCAGGATACTTGGCTTGGCCCTTTTTATATTCCTAAATGCAGCCATCCTGAATGAAACTGTTGTTTTGAGAAGAAGGGGTAGCAGAATAGAACCGTAAGCCAATGATTCCATCAGACACAATGACAGTCGGTAGGTCTGATAAGAAATCAGAGACCATGACTGAATCTGCAGATGCTCATTTCTAAGCCTAGGCTCTTACTTTGGATCACAGAAGCCAATTAAACTTCTGCTAAGAACCTGAGCAGAGGATCAAACCTGTAATGCTAAATCTCACGTACAGATTCAAGGAAACAGAACACAAAGTAAACATAGGAAAAAGCAGGCATTGTCAGTTAGAATGAAAAGAAACTACTAATTGTATTACTTTTTGCAGTGGTAGTGTAAGGATCGGTGTACTGATCTGAATTTTTACCTCTATTCAAAATGAGCACAAAGCTTGCAACGGAGATGGAAGAAAACTATTATATTTCCATAAAAAAAAAAGAAAACTCAATTTTCATCCAGCAGCAGAAGTAAACATATTAAGTTCAAGAAATCAAACTACATTACCGTATTGCCTGCAGTTGTTTTGAATCAATGATTCCAGATTTTCTCTGCATCATATCATAATGTGTCAATAGCGCTAACAATTTCTTACAAGCGTAATGTTTGTTCCATTCCATCTTCTCAGAAGCAAAGATCTGTTAGTATAAAAAAAACACCCCAAACTTTAAAACTTTCTTATTCTGTTAGATATCATGCTTAGCTATGTAGCAGGGACACAGGACTAAATACTTAAAACATCTAGAATGCTTTTATACATTAGTGTAATGCCTGATGGCATCTCACTGACAAGGGAGGGAACAGTCATCCATAACACAGCAGATTCATCAGCTGTCAATAATAAGCCAAAGGAACAGCTGTGTAGTGGCAGCAGGTGGGATAAGACAGTTGCCAAACTCCTGATCAGATTCAGATCAGCTGTGCAAGGAGCTGTGAAAATTACATATTTTGCATGTGAGAGAAGGATGACCATGGATTTTCATTAAAGCTGCATTGTTCAACAGCAGTCTACTATGCTGTACATAATTATCACACTGTCATCAGTCCTGGAAAAATGAAACATTGTAAAAGATCTGCTTTCACCAATAAAGAACAAATAAATATCATTCTTAGAAAACAATGCTAACATACATATATTAACACGCTGCCCATCCACCCCAAAAAAAACCCCAAACACACATAAAACAAACCCCCAAAGCCTCCTGGGATATTTATTCTTTTTTTCTATGGATAGAGGAATAAGTTAGACCCCTTTCGAGCTTTGTGCACTTTGAATTAAAGGGCTTCTGAACTTGAAAGCTGGCAATGTTGTGATAAACACTGGAACAGGCTTCCTAGAGAGGTGGTCGATGCCCCAAGTCTGTTTTAAGAGGCATTAGGACAAGGCCCTTAATAACAAATTTTAACTGGGCCAGCCCTGAATTGGTCAAGCAGTTGGACTAGATGATTATTTTAGGTGACTTCCAACTGAAATAGTGTATTCTATTCGATACGCAAGAGAATTTTTGGGAAAATTCTGCTATTTTGGGAAAACAGGCAACATTCAGAATAAAAGACACTCTGCTTGTTATATACAGAAGCTGGTTATCTCAAAGATACAAAAAAAAAACCCAAAAGAAAACGAACAAAACAAAATCACTGAAAAAAAAGTCCACAATCATGACCTGCTAATACCCAAAGTCACCATATATGCACTGCGTCAGTATGAAACAAGTATGAGCGAAAACAGTAGCTGTATTTGCTAATACCTTTATAAAAGGTGGGTGAAAACAAAAAAAGGTAACATCCCAGATGCATATATTATGCCATACAACCATATAGTACTTCATACACTATACAGATTATGCAGCACTCAGCAACCCAATCTAGTAATACTGAACAGTGAAAAACATGGCAAGTGACCTTTTTTCCAAGTTCTCTTTCTTCCACTTTTCTACATACATTTTTACATCAACTGATTTTTTTCAGTCTTCAATTTTAGGCTTTCAAAAAATGAAGTTTATTAAGAAGTTGTAGCAAGATTCTTTAATTCTTATTTTCAGTAAAATTACCAATGAAGATAAAAATTATCAGATACCTTCCTTACTAATAAACAAAAAACCTACAGAGCTTAATATACAGGTTTTTGTTATATACCTGAAAGGACAATAAATTTGGCCTTTGGCATTCTTTTATCTTGATCAATTTATTCTTGTTTACAAGAAATTCTTGGATAACCTTGAGATAAAACAAGAGAGACAGTTTAAGAGAGGGCAGAAATCTGAGATTTCAGTTAATAGATTAAAAAGATTTATCTTTAAATAGGCTTGTTTGTTACCTCAGAGAATGGAAAGCCCTCACAACTGTTAGCTTTTCTGCAGGTAAAACAAATGCGTTAGGAACTGAACAGAAACAGAAATGATGCAGAATTTAAATGCTCACCCTGCATACAAACGCAGGGAAAAGCAGTTCAATTTCAAGACTTTCCTACTTTCTGATATTGTCCTCCACTGCACTTGCTTGTTTCATTCGCTCTAACTGATGCCATTCACAAGGACAGCAGTATCTGGAGTCATTGGGTTTGCAGGATCTAGTGCTTTCACAGAATTTACATCCATTGTGCTCATGTTCCTTGTAAGATCCTACAGAAGCAGATGCACAAAGCGTAAGCAGAAAAAAGGTTTCCAAAAATCTCCAAATATACAAAGCTAATAGTACAAATACAAAGCTCAGAGCACATACGAATCTGACATGAAAAGCAGCTGTAAGCAGACCTGAGTGCATTAGCTGTATTTATATATTTACAGTGAAAACTGACAAATACAAGGAACCTTGGTTTTTTTCAGACTTTTCCCCAACAGTTTCAGACCTTATGCTAAATACTTTATTACCTAAAAAACTACAGAATTAGTCTGTGACATCTTGTCAAATGTACATAAGTAACATACTTGAAACAAGCTTTTTCTTCTCCAAGTGATGGGTTTAAATGAGTTCACTAATGAAAGCTGCTACCAAAATGAGGTTCCTTGAGATTAACTTCTTTTAAGAAAAGACTGCAGCAAAACCCTAATGGATTCAGTCCTCTTGATGCAAGATCAATTCAGGCAACTAAAGAAATAGTTGCTTGTCAGTATAGCATGCATACTTTATTGATAATGATAAAAAGGCAAATATCTGGGATCACACAACAGCATTGTGATGACATTCCATCTGCTATAAACTAGTTTCACATTTGAAGAAAGGTAGTCCCCAGCCTCAAAAATATTTGTATACCGAAAACGTGAAGATAGTCCAGAAGCTGAATGACAACAAAAGCAATTTTTAATGCTAGTCATAAAAAAACCCCAAACCCAAACAAACAAAAAAACCCCACCCCACCCCACACAGCTAGAACGAAAAAGTAAACAATTAGGCTAAAAATAAAATCCAGCGCTTTTCACACTGACCTGGATGATGGCACTCAGAACAGTGAGTTACCCTTTTAACAACCAAAGGTGGATTATTACCGTACTGGAATTGTTCTTTCCATTGCTCAAACCTAAAAGGATGATATTAAAAGGATTAAGAAATATTTTTAACTTTCATACTTCAAATAAAATACTGAAAAACACTCCTTTAATACTTCTCAGGCTTCTAAGAGTTTTCTGATTTATGAAAAAGGTATTTTTAAAGTATATTATATGATTGTTGGATTTCCAGTATTGACACAGACATTATGATAACAAACACAGAAAGCATTTGGTAGCTCATGTCCTGATTCACCTCCTAATTAAAAAAAAAAAAAAAAAAAAAAAAAAAATCAGCAAAAAAGTCTCTCATCAGTCTTTATGACTTCCTTTCCAAATATCAACATACATCTGCTAGCACAAGAGCTAGGAGTCAGCTAGCATTTAAAACAATTAAGAAGCTTGGGCTAGCAAAACAGGAATTCATTTAGCAAATATACAGTAAGGAATGGGGTCATCTCCCCCTTACCCCTCCCCTCCCCAAATGAAGTATTACAAACATTGTCCTGGAGCTGAAGTACATACCATCAAGTCTTTGAATAAAATCAAAGTACTTAAAGTACTTCAGCACACAACTTAAGTTTTCACTTTACCTTTGCAATAAGTTTTGACCTCTCAAAGTCTCAATTAACTTTAAAGCTTGTTCTTTACCAACTCCTGGAACGCCCTATAGAGAGAGAAATATGAAACATTATTTAATGACAAACAGAAAGTACTCAGATTTTAATAAAAACTGCCTTCATAACATTATGAGACAACTGACAAAAATGATCCCATACGCTGAGAATAAATTGAGAAAAAATAACTTTTGACCAAGTTCTGCAGTCAGAAAAGGTGGCAGATTACAGCCGTACTACCAGCGTAATGCACAAGCTGCACAAAATGCTCTTATGGTCAATAGCAGCTCAGATAAAACAAGGCAGAGAAAGAAGGTAGTAGAAAATAATAAGAAAAGAGGTTTTGTTTTCCTTGGTATCTGCAACAGGACAACACTATAAAATACTGATAAGATTCTTGCCAGCTAACTGCCAGAGAGCAGTTTTTTCAGAATTATCTTGGAAAGACAAGACAAAGACAGATCTTTTGGATTTTAGAGTCAAAAGGATGGAACTTAAGAGACAAAAGAAAGCCAGCAAAAAGCTCTCACTCACAGAAAAGAGATGCTTTACGACAACAGAAACTTTTAATATTTGAAGAACTCAAGTGCTTATGCAAAATCAATTCTGCGAGGTGACAAAGAAAAGGTCATCTAGTCCAATCTCCCTGCAATGAGCAGGGACATCTTCACTTTGATCAGGTTGCTCAGAGCTCCGTCCAACCTGACCTTGAATCCTTCCGGGGATGAGGCATCTACCACCTCTCTGGGCAACATGTTGCAGTAGCTTGGCAACTACATCAGCCAATTCCCTAAGGACTCTGGGATGTATTGGGTCAGGTCCTATAGACTCCTGTATGTTCAGGTTCCTCACATGGTCGCAAAGCTGATCTCATACAGTGGGAAGGACTTTGCTCCCTCAGTCCCTGCCTTGAGGTCCATCCACTCAAGAGGTGTGGGAAGAGAGGTTGCCAGTGAAGACTGAGGCAAAGAAGTTGTTAAGTACCTCAGCCTTCTCCTCATCCCTTGTTACCAGTTTGCCAGTCTCACTCATCTCAGGGGGATATGCTCTCTTTGACCTTCCTTTTCTGGTTGACATACCTATAGAAGCCCTTCTTATTATTCTTTGTTATTCCCTTGCCAAGTTCAGCTCCAGCTGCACCTTGGCCTTTCTGACCCCACCCCTACACAACTGGGCAGCGTCCCTACACTCTTCCCAGGATACCTGACCCTGCTTCCACTGCCTGTGCATCTCTTGCTTGCCCTTTAGTTTGACAAGCAGATCTCAACTCAGCCATGCAGGTCTCTTGCCCTCTTTTCCTGATTGCTTACACCTGGGCATTGAGAGATGTTGTGCTCTAAGGAAAGCGTCCTCAGAGATCTGCCAGCTCTGTTCTGCTCCCTTGTCCCTGAGGGCAGTTTCCCAGAGGGTCTTATTGACTCACTCCTTGAAGATCTGGCAGTTTGCTTTCCTAACATTCATGGTCCTGACTTTACTATTCCCATGACCCATATCCCTCAGGACTGCAAACTCCACCGGTGCATGATCACTGCAGCCCAGGCTGTCTCCAATCAGATCACTTGCGTCAGGTCCAGTATTGCCTCTCCTCTGGTGTAGATGTCTATTACTTGGCTTAAGTAGTTATCTCTGATGCACTCCAGGACTCTCCTGGACTGCCTACAGTTCACTGTGCTACTTTTCCGGCAGATGTCGGGGTGGGGAAGTGCCCCAGCAGGACAAGAGCCTGCAACTGCGATGCCTCCTGTAGCTGGAGTAAGGTGGCTTCATCAAGAGGCTCCCCTTGATCAGGTGGCCTGCAGCAGACACCAACCACAAGGTCCCCTTTGTTACCTTTGTCTCTTATTCTTACCCATAGGCTTTCAACCTGCTCATGGGTATTCTTCCAAGACAGCTCTTCACACTCTATCCTACCGAAAAACCCAAAATTGTGGTGGTGACACCAGCCTCAGAGCCACATATTAATAGACTGGGC
Source organism: Chroicocephalus ridibundus (assembly GCF_963924245.1). Classification (NCBI taxonomy): domain Eukaryota; kingdom Metazoa; phylum Chordata; class Aves; order Charadriiformes; family Laridae; genus Chroicocephalus; species Chroicocephalus ridibundus. The sequence continues at coordinate 116,861,836 of NC_086286.1, read as the reverse complement.
CCATCTGTTTCTTTCAATGTCACTGCCTGCAACTGGGATGAGAGAGGAGAAAAAACACCTGTCCTCCAGGTTCCCTTACCAACAATCCCCAAGCCCTGAAATCTCTTTTGACCCCCCTTGGATTACACGTTGCAGCTTCATCACCACCCACATGAAAGAGCAGCAATGGGTAAGAGTCTGAGGGCTGTACTAGACTAGGAAGTTTCCTAGTGATGTCCTTAATCTGGGCCCCACGAAGGCAGCAGACCTCCCTAAGAGGAGGGTCTGGGCAGCATATCAGACCTTCTGCTCCCTTCAGAATGGGGTTGCCTACAACTATAACCTGTCTTTTCTTCTTCGTGGAGGTGGTTGTGACGTGGGGGAGGTAGGCCTTCCCCACCTTCACGGTACTGTTGGTGAAGATGGACCATCATTCACATCATCATCCATTGACCGGCCTTTTGTCAAAACGCACAAGTCTCCCTCGATACACTGTCTTGAAAAACAATAAACTATAAGTACCTAATAAAAAAAAAAATTACATTGCTTACCTTTGGAAGATAATCACAACCCAGAAGAACAGCTAGCCCAATCAAAGACTCTCTGTCACAACCAAGCTTCTCCTTAATAGAGGACATTGTGTAACAGTCAAGAACTGGATCCTGCAAGAGAAAATTATCATACATTTTATTTCTGTAACATCAGGGAAGGAACTGCCCTGAGTCACGTTTAACTGCGATTGCTTACGCACCCCTATTCACCTACACCTGCAGGAAATGGGTCTATCCCATAAGAGGTGTCTGATAGCAAAAATAAAAAAACCAGCAATTAAATTTCATAATGTAACGCATGGACACAACATAAATAACTATAGTTCTGGAATTTCAAGTTGTAAGTATGAGCATCAACTGTTGAAAGAAACTAAAATAAGCCAAAGTTTTTTTTTATTGCTTACTACCTGTAGAAAAAGTGTGGCAAAATTAATATTATGTAGTAATAGTAGCTGTGTAAGTGATCTCAGGAATTGCAGTTTTTAAAATCCATGTCAACATTTTAATGTGCTGCTTGAGTAAAAAAAAGAAAAAATAATTAAGATGTTACCTAGTATATTAGACATGAGCTAAAGGAACACCTGAAACTCTGAAGGGTAGAGGGACTCAAACACATGAACATGAAATCAAGATTAACATGAATTATAAGGTAGGCCACTGCCTCCCCCAAAAACCCCATGCAAGCTGACAACCCAAAATAATCTAGTTTTCTGGAACAGATACCCCTGACAGACACACACCTACATAAACCATTTTTTGATGTTGACTCGGGTATGTAACGAAGTACACCTGAAAAATTGAGGCCACCTTCATTTTTTGGTGATAAATGACAAGGAAGTTGAATGAAAGCAAAGAACCAAACCAAGACAAAACCCAAAAATGGTGCCATCAAAGCAAATCATCTTCCATCAGCTTTATTTTTTTAAAAAGTTAGTTGTTCATAGTGCTTTTTTTTCCTATTCTATTGATTTTCTCCTATTACTGAAGTATTTCCTCAACAAGTCTTCCTGATGAACATTATTTAAAATTCCAACCCAAATACCATTTTTCCTACACTTTCTCGTTAGATTCACCACACAGAACACATGCATTCCTTTCTCTGATTTATAGAGAAAGTATAAGTTCTGGAAATTTGGGGTTGCCTTTCACCAGCTCTGGAAAATTGCATTCCTAACAAATGAACACTTCAGCCCAAGGTCATAAATTGATTTGGTTTTTTGAATGACCACAACAACTGATTATTATACAGATGTACATCCCTACACTATTCATGTTCAATTGGAGACTAATAGTATTCATTATAAGTATATTCATAATAAAAGAAACCTGTAGGATGCAAATGTGTGAACACTGTTATTAGACCCAGGAGGCCAACCACTCCCATATGTCCCTAACAGTAAATTTATAGGAAGCAATTATTTCACTCAAATTCTCCACTGTAGAGGAGGAAAGGGGAAAAAAAAGTTTGATACTTAGCTTTATATTACACATCACAGGACAGTACAAACACAGACACTAATACCCTAAGTGTTCCTCCATTCAGTTGTTTTGCTCTCGCATCCAATACACAGATTGCTAATGAATCAAACACAGCGTTCCTGTCTTAAAAGTACTATTTTAAATAAACCCAGCTACTAGAGGGTAAATGCAATAACATCTAAGTAATTGTTTCAAGTCTCTTCTTTCTATTTACATTTTTTGGGAAGAGTCTAAAGAGAGGGTGAGAATGGGATGAGATACGTTACCTTAGCATTCATGGCAAAGTTCCTATAAACTGTTTGAGCTCCATACAAGAAGACATCTCCATCATTGGTAATGCAGCCATCAACGTGTCCTTTTGCATTCAGGTAGGCACACATTGCCTCTGCTTCCCCGACTGCTTGAACCCAAGGGACACCTAAACACTCCAGCAGTTCAAGACACTAAACGAAGGAATCCAAAAGGAAAGAGAGACTAAATGCTGAATTACATCCACTTATTAGTATGTGTTTTCTCAGACACAAGTGTATACAAAAACTGCTACCGTTGCACTGTCTATAGAACACTATGTTAATACAAGCACCACTGTAGGGGAAATATAGTTTACCATAACAGTCAAAAGAAACATCCAACTAAGAGCAAAGTATTAGTTACAGGACTTGAAGACAGCATGACTAATGGTTACTCGTTCACAGAGATCTTTACACTTTAAATGGATATTTAGGATGTTTTCAAAATAAGAGTAACAAAGTAATATTTATCTTTGTAAAACAACACTGTTTACTCAAGTAGTGATACTGGGCTAGCACAGACATCTTTCAACAGACACCAGACTCCATGAGAATACCAAGCATGAAAGTACAGTACTGTTGCCCTAGTAAGGCTGGATCACATTATAAGACTCAAAGGGTTGCAGTCAACACTTCCACGTCCAAGTGGAAATCAGTGATGAGTGGCGTTCCTCAGGGGGCAGTACTGGGACTGGTGCTGTTTAACATCTTTGTCAGTGACATGGACAGTGGGATCGAGTGCAGCCTCAGCAAATTTGCCAATGACACCAAGCTGTGTGGCACCAGCAGTCGGCATGGTGAAGGGAAGGGATGCCATCCAGAGGGACCTGGACAAGCTCAAGAAGTAGGGCTGTGTGAACCTCCTGAGATTTAACTAGGCCAAGTGCAGGGTCCTGCACCTGGGTCACAGTAGTTCCAAACACAAATACAGACTAGGCAGAGAATGGATTGAGAGCAGACCTGAAGAGGACTTGGGGCTGTTGGTGGATAAGAAGCTCAACATGAGCCGGCAACACATGCTCGCAGCCCAGAAAGCCAACCACATCCTGGGTTGCACCAAAAGAAGCATGTCCAGCAGGTCAAAGAAGGTGATCGTACCCCTCTACTCTGCTCTTGCAAGACCCCACCTGGAGTACTGCATACAGCTTTGGAGTCCCCAGCACAAGAAGGACATGGACCTGTTGGAACGGGTCCAGAGGAAGGCCACAAAGATGATCAGAGGGCTGGAGCACCTCTCCTACGGGGACAGGCTGAGAGAGTTGGGGTTGTTCAGCCTGAAGAGAAGGCTCCGGGGAGACCATGTAATGAACTTCCAGTACTGAAAGGGGGCCTACAGGAGAGATGGGGAGGGACTCTTTATGAGGCAGTGTAGCGATAGGATGAGGGGTAACAGTTTCAAACTGAAAGAGGGGAAATTTATATTAGATATTAGGAAGAAATTCTTTACTGTGAGGGTGGTGAGGCACTGGGACAGGTTACCCGGGGAAGCTGAAGATGTTCCATCCCTGGAAGTGTTCAAGACGAGGCTGGATGAGGCTTTGAGCAACCTGGTCTAGTGGGAGGTGTCCCTGCCCATGGCAGGGGGACTGGAACTAGATGATCTTTAAGGTCCCTTCCAACCCAAACCATTCTATGATTCTAAGACAAACTGATATATACCTCTTATAAATTTCAGAGAAAATAATTTCTTTTAGAATTCAAGAATAAAACATGAATTAATACATTCAACCTGTTGAAGCCATGAGCATCTATAAATTCTATTTCATAAAATTCTGGTTAAATGGTTAAATATCTGCAACAATGAATGAAAAACAAAAATTACTGAACGGGAGGTCTTTGCACCCAGAGATGTCTCAACCAGTTATACGAAAAAGTCTTCCTTTTAGCCTAATCCAGTAGGCTTCAACAAGTATATCCTCTTAGCTATACAGCTACCCAGTCACAGATCTAGCTTACAAAACAGTTCTGTGTACCACTTCAAAAACACACTAGCTTAGCTAGTGTACATAGGTACACAACACATTTTTTTTCAATCTAGAAAAAAATTAAGTATGAATACTAACACCATTAAAGAACAAGAAAGTTGAATTTCTGTAATAAACACCCAATTATGACTGTGGCTCACTACAGCATTACATGCACAGAACACATCAAACGAAAATATTCTAACCCCCTCTACAAAAACAATTAAGAGACGCTGTAATGCCCAATTTCAAAGGCATATATTCCCTCAAAGCTCAATTACTGTTGAAATTTGTTGTGTAGTAACTATTATTTCTTTAAAGTTCTTTTATTTTATGTTGTTAAGATTTCTTCCTATCACATTAAAAATACTTAAACACAGGCCTCAATTACTTACCTCTTTTAAAATTGCTTTAAATAAAGATCTCCCGGTTCTTGCAGCTCCAACTTTCTTTGAAGGTCCATAGCGCATCTCATTCCTCTTGCTCATAGTGTCTGCTTTCAACTTGGGAGCTTCTCCTTCCATGACAAAAACTAGTTTAATTCCCATTGATGTCAAGAAAGAGTATCGAAAAAATAGATTTCTGCAATAAAGCAAAGCGTTCCATAAGATGCAGAATTACCGAACATTGATTTCTTTAGAGGTTTTCCTTATATTCCTCAGCCTACCCCAGAAACAAACTTAGCTTTCTCTCCACCTTTTATGAGTCCCTCACCCTCAGGCTAACTTATCGATATCCCTGTCTTTGGTTGAAGTTGTTTTACTATGAATTTGTAACATATTTACAAAATTCCCAAGAAAATACCACATAAGGACAAGAAAGATCTTTTTTAGGTGTAAAAAAATTTAAAAGGCTCATTAAAAAAACATGCAATATCCAAAGCCTGCTTCCAAACACATATCCACATTGATTCTTTCAGATCAAATTTTAATCCAAAAATCTATCAATACATGTACCTCATATTCTGAAGTGACTGAATGCTGTGATATTAGACAGACTCACAGATACCATTACCATGCCAATTTAGTTCATATGCAAACCAGCATCACTGATGGGTGGAATTTTGCAAGGCAGCAATAACAACTATTTGGTAAAGAGAGCAGTAATATGCTTTTTTTCTAGTAATTCCAGGATCAATCTTTCAAAAAGAATAGCCCAAACATTTATATCTTTTCAACTGACATGGAGAGACCATTGTTCTAGACTAAATTTTGTACATTTGCTGTTGGTAAAAAAGGATAAGGTGATCTTTCGAGGCTAGTTCTATTTTCACAAAATGATATAAAAATCAATCACTTACAGTAAGTTTCTCTAAAATACTTAGCAAAACAATTTAATTTCCAACTGCCTGAAAACTTTTTTTTTTTTTGGTAGAAATCTGTTCATCCCTTTGTCTTGCTTTGGAAAGACTGCATAAGAGATCTGGACTGATGCTTCCATTCCACTGCACACAGGACATCCTACCAGAGGGAAGTAATGACTTTGGTCATGCTTCAAGTTTTAGTTAATTACCCACTTAGCATCATGAGCATAACGTTTTAAGAAATTATTCCCAGATGATGATGATATTTCATATCAACTGAATTCAACAGAAGACACAGGAACATCTAGCGGCAGCTAGTAACTCAGTATTCTTGAGCTAACCAATAACAGATCATTTATGAAAATTTGTATATATTTTCATTTTTGTCAGCATCATTTGCAGAAAACAGTGCTTTAAAGTTACAGCTGCTTATACTTGCTCATCCCTTAAGTATGTGATTCATTTAAATTAAAAACATATGTATTCTCCAAGGTTGTTCATAAGCCTGAAGAATTATTTAAACCCATTTAATTCAACATGGAGTCTAAATAGAATTTTAATTTATAAGCCAGATCAGGGTAGAACATGCACGACTCAGCATGCTCTGAACTGACTAGCATCCAAACTGCTGTGATAAACAGTTGAAACTCTCATATCACCTTCCATCACACAGCCTCAGAAATATATAGGAATTACCACACTGATTTGTGTTCCTTGATAATCTGTATATCACATAGGGCTATACCACAGTAAGACAAACATGGTTCTGCTTACATTCATCTCATCTTTATCTACAGTTGAGGCCTTGAGACAAAGTAGGCTGGGCCCAAGAACTTCTATTTGCACCCAAGCATTAAGTTGAATTCAGCCAGTATGACTGAGTCTTCACTTCAAAACCCTTATGCATGTAGCACAAAGAACAATAACAGAATCAAAACGACACAGTCATATGAATTTCAGAGGTAGTCTTAAATTTAGAATAAGTATCATACCTAAATTACACAGCTCCAAGGCTTTTGGCTACAACAATTTATATGGATACCATACCTCAGATGTGGCTTGGTAACTACTCCAATCATCTTTTTAACAGTCTGTGCTTCACAAACCCACAGACTTAAATCAACAGCCAGTGTTTTTCCTTTGAGACTGCTCAAGTTGACAGGTTGCTTCACAGGCTCAAGGATTTGCCACAAATTAGTCACTCCCATTGTTCTAGCTTCTTCGGTGTCAGCATGAAGATTTTAGCTGTGAAGACCAAGCAAAATAAAATACTTTCAGAATATAACATGAAGTAGGACATATGTATGTGAGGTTCGGAAAATATTTAGTAATTATCAATTTTACTTTTATGAACCAAGAACATTTGCAATCAAGCCTTCTAACTGTGTAGTGACTCTGGTTCACAGATGGTTTATTACTCAATACCTTTTTTGGACTGTACATTTTCATTGCTAATAGCCTGAACATAAATAAAACCAAACTCAGCTGGGCAGAAAAAAATAAGTTAAATCATTCACTTGCGGGTCTCGTGTTCCTTGCATACACACAATCCAAGCTTCATTTAAAAACAAAGAAAAACCACACCTCTCAAGGGAATTACTCCCTGAAGTGGCAGAATTCACATTAAAATGTTTCTGTTCAAACAGAAGTAGATTATAGCTACTTGAGGAACATTTACAACGATGATGGAAATTAAACTCTCCTTAGTATTCCAAGATACACAGATTCTGGTTTGTGAAATTCAAGCTGGACTTCAGGAAAGAAATGACAGAGGCTACTGCAGCACTGGTTGCCAAGAGGTTACAGAATATTAATTCTTGGAGATTTGCAACATCCAGCCAGCATACTGTCTGGCTGATTTAATCCAATACGGGTAGAAGTCTTCCTCTGAGCAGGGAGTCAGCAATGATAACCTCCAGAAGTCCCTTCCAACAAACATTTTGATGTTTGTAACATGCAGAAACACGCCACTGTGTATATTTTTACTATTTTAATTTTGCTATAGTGTTACTGGCACCACCTATAATGAACGACAGCTGAAAATATACACCTGTTAGGTAGTATATTTCTTTGTCTTTTATTTAAGTATTCTCCATGCTTCTCCATTACTGGATTTAATTTTCTTCCTTTCCTTCTTTCCTTTTTCATTATTCTTCTGGTTTTCACACCTTGCCACTTCTACACAAGGCCTCTAACACATACTGTGCTTTTCCCCCTCACAACACCAATCTATTCCTGCACTGTCTTACAGTACAAAGTTTGCCTCATGCATTTCTCCACTTTTTCCTTTTCTCCCTCAGTATCAGAAGATAAAAAGCAAATAAAATCTGTAACGTTTTCTATTTATTTCATCCTGATTTTGAAACTACCGTATACTCAGATAAAATAAAACCCTTATTTCAATAATTCTTGACTAGAGGAGCCAGCTACCTGGGCTCTGCAATCTGCTTAAGACACATGAGGAGCTATGCCACCTCGTGGCCTCTAGTGAACACAGTCACGTTAAATTCAGCAATCTTCCACATTTACTACCACCACAGTCCGTCAGAACAGCAAGCCTGTCTTTGTAGGGTGCACTGTGTTATACTCTAGAACCGTTTTAAAGCAAGGCAGCTAATCAATAATACATGATTTCTGACACTGCAGGAATTGCAGGTTGTTTTAAATCAAGTTCTAATGTTAAGATTTACTTTCAACAAAAATCACATTTCTCTCATCCATTTCTTCAACTACTTCAATCACTCAACCTGATTTTAGTTGTAGGCATATAGGGTATGATGTATTGCTTCTGTTGTTGTTATACCTCAAGCACATAAAATGAGTTAAAAATATAAATAAGACATGCAAATACATGGCATAATCTCTTGAAGTCCAGGATGACAGAATCATCATAGAATCACAGGGTTGGAAGGGACCTCTGGAGATCATCTAGTCCAACCCCCCTGCCAGAGCAGGGTCACCCAGAGCAGGTCGCACAGGAATGCGTCCAGGCAGGTTTTGAGTATCTCCAGAGATGGAGACTCCACCACCTCCCTGGGCAGCCTGTGCAAGAGCTCTGCCACCCTCAGAGTAAACAAGCTCCTCCTCATGTTTAGGTGGAACTTCCTATGCCCACGTTTGTGCCCATTACCTCTTGTCCTGTCCCCATCCTCCTGGCACCCACCCTTTAAGAATTTGTAAGTGTTGATAAGGTCCCCCCTCAGTCGTCTTTTTTCCAGACAGAAGAGACCCAAATCCCTCAGCCTTTCTTCATAAGAGAGGTGTTCCAGTCCCCTCATCATCTTGGTAGCTCTCTGCTGCACCCTCTCCAGCAGTTCCCTGTCCCTCTTGAACTGGGGGGCCCAGAACTGGACACAGTACTCCAGACGTGGCCTCACCAAGGCAGAGTAGAGGGGAACAATGACCTCCCTCGACCTGCTGGTCACACTCTTCTTGATGCACCTGTCCTGGTTTAAGGTAAAACAGAACCAACTTTCTGATTTGTAATTTTACTTTTTAGCTTGGCCTCTTCTAACTGACTAAAATCTGAAATTAACAGCATATTTTTCAGGAACTGTTCACTCTGAGTAGTAAAGCCGGATTATACCAAGGATTGGTATGCACAGAGGCTCTTGCTTATACTTATTGCTGTAACAACCAAGGTCAGCTAACTTCACTGCTTACCCCGTTAGAGGGTCAGAAGTGGAGAAGCGTAGCAGGGTCCCACCTGCAGGGAGGAGCAGATGGGACAGGTGACCAAAAATTGACCAACAGGGTATTCCATCCCATCTGCGTCACGCTCAGTATAAAAGCTGAGGGATCAAAGGGGCAAGGCTGCTCTGGCTTGCTTTTTCTTCAATGGCCGACATCTGAGGAGGACCCTGTCTGTTTGTCTGCCTTTGATCCCAATCCGAGCATTCCTGACTCTAGTTCTGGAATTCAGCTCCTGTCCGTTGCTGACTCCAGTCTGGGACTTTCCCTGTCTCTGCTGGTGATGCGATCGTCATCCTGGGAGCTGGATACCGTTTTGTATATATCGTATACTTTTTTTCCTCCTTTAATTTTTATTATTCTATTATTATTTGCTATTTTTAAATTTATTATTATTTTCATTAAAGTAGTTTAGTTCTTTTTCTAAACTCGTAAATCTCCTTATCTCTTCCTCTCCTCTCTGAGGAGAAAGTGGGGGGAGGGCCATCTGTCGTTCTGATGGCCCAATCCGGCCAAAACCACGACAGCACGCCGGGATGCCATTGGCCTTCTTGGCCACGAGGGCACATTGCTGGCTCATGGTCATCTTGTTGTCCACCAGGGCTCCCAGGTCTCTTTCCACTGAGCTGCTCTCCAGCAGGTCAGCCCCCAACCTGGACTGGTGCATGGGGTTATTCCTCCCCAGGTGCAGCACCCTACACTTGCCCTTGTTGAATTTCACAAGGTTCCGCTTTGCCCAGCTCTCCAGCCTGTCCAGGTCTCTCTGTATGGCAGCACAGCCTTCCGGTGTGTCAGCCACCCCCCCAGCTTTGTGTCATCGGCGAACTTGCTGAGGGTGCACTCTAGCCCCTCGTCCAGGTCATTGATGACTATCTTGAAGAGGACTGGACCCAGTACTGACCCCTGGGGAACACCACTCGTCTCTGACCTCCAACTAGACTCTGTGCCCCTAATCACGACCCTCTGAACTCTGTCTTTCAACCAGTTATCTACCCACCTTACTAGATGTCCATTCATCTAGGCCACTCGTCCTAAGCATCAATTGATGATCAATTTCCCTGACGCACAGGGGAGGCTAATAAAAGGCATCCAAACCTTTGCAAAAGACAAGTGTGATATTCAGGTTCAATGGAGTTTAACAAGAGAACACCTACCAAAAAAAGGAAGATGTCTTTTTTGATGTTATCATTTGGTTCCTGTCAGTCTGTATCAATACAAATTTTTTAAAAAACTGTGTTAGTTGGTTACTAAATATTGTTATGGAATATCACATGGTACTTACAGGAAAGAACGATTAACAGGAAAGACAAATACACTACAAACACTTAGCATTCCGTAAGATTACAAATAATAAAGAAAAAAGTATAAAAAATTTGGTAACTACAAACAAACCCCATTTTTTTTTCATTATCAGGTAACAAAGTATTGTTATTTGAGGACAGAAGCTTTCCTTATCCCCATTCAACATATATCTAAGGTTGAGTTATGAAAGCCTGTAAGACCTACCAGTCTTTGCTTTTTTGCCCGTATTCTATAAAATATTTAGATCTGGATCCTGCATACAAACAGATCTACTACTGTTAATAGCAGTGATCTGTCTACTCCGATTTTGTTGAGGAGCTTCACTCATCAAAAGCCTCCAATCAGCTTACAGAGATGGTAACTTCCAAAGAGGGAGACTGAACCTAATTTTTTTGATATACTTACAAATCACTGAAGACATCATCCTATTATAAGATCATTGTCACAAAATATAAATTAAAAAACCCTACACAAAACCTTCTCGATTTCTCATTGGGCCAGTATGTGCTATAGCTATATAGATTTTAGGTTTTATAAAATGTACTTTAGGACTATATTCTGCTCTATGAAGTTTCACAGCTGAAAAAGTAAGCCAATTGCTTATAAATAACGACAGAAGAGATTTAATGCTGAAGCTTAATTCATACCAATACACTTTCACTCATTGCCAAGGTAACCTGCAAAGACTGACAAGCATATGCTTTATATCTGACTCAGAGACCTCTAAAAAGAGAAAGGCGGCAGAGAGGGGTGAAAGGGGGGAAAAAAGTGAAAAAACGAAAGCCCACAACACGTTTTTAACAACTCTCCCACTCCCTCTCTGCCCCGCTGCGATGCCCCAGCACCCGGCACAGCTTTGCCGATGAACCTGAGCGCCTCAGTGGCGTGCTGTGCTTCAGCACGTACAGATCCCTCAACCTCCTACGTTGTTTTTTTTTCCCTGAGATGAAAACAAAACCGAGAAGTTGCCTGACAACGATGTATCAAGCCGCACTGCCATCTTGAACACAAGCATTTAAAATTCCCGCCTCGACGCCAGCGAGAGATAAACGCTGCACCGCAGGGGAAGAAGGAGCCGCTTCCCTGACGGGCTGCGAGACGAAGAGCCTTCTGCAGGACTCTCCCTGCCCGCTCAGAGGGCTGCAGGCCTGACTCCACGTTTGGGGCTGGGGGCCTGCTCTCCCGCAACGCTCCCCCCCTGCCTGCCTGCCTGCCTGGCCGCCCAGCCGAGGCGCCTTGAGGCCCCCGACGTCCCCTCAGCGACGGCGGCTTCAGAGGAGGGGGGGATTAGTAGAAACTTACATCCCGGTTTGAGCCCCGAAAGGCTCAGAGAAACCCGAGCTGGCCCAGCCGCTAAGTCCCGCGGCAGAGCAAAGGAAGAGAGACGAAACCCCCAATCCCACTCGCCCGCTCCAGAGCCCCAATGAGTGTCTCCGCCCTCCGGAAAATGGCGGCGGCGCGGAAACGGCCTCCTCAGGGCGGGGGCGGTGGCAGCGCGCAGGCGCCCGCGCCCCGCGGCGGCTCTTCCGTCGCACGGGACGGGGGATCTTCCCGGGCGCCGAGTGGGCTGGTGGTCGTTTAACGGCCCCGCCGCCGCCGTTGGTGCTGAGGAGAGGTAGGGCGGGGGGCGGCGGCTCTGGGAGCGGTGGTGGCTGTAAGGGGGGGAGGTCGTAGGGTAGCGGTGGTGGCTGTAAGGGGGGGAGGTCGTAGGGTAGCGGTGGTGGCTGTAAGGGGGGGAGGTCGTAGGGTAGCGGTGGTGGCTGTAAGGGGGGGAGGTCGTAGGGTAGCGGTGGTGGCTGTAAGGGGGGGAGGTCGTAGGGTAGCGGGTGGTGGCTGTAAGGGGGGGAGGTCGTGGGGTAGCGGTGGTGGCTGTAAGGGGGGGAGGTCGTGGGGTAGCGGTGGTGGCTGTAAGGGGGGGAGGTCGTAGGGTAGCGGTGGTGTCTGCCCCCGCCCTGGCGGGCTGTGTCAGGGCAGCGCCGGGCCGGGAGCTCCGCTGTGATGGTTCCGTCAGTTGTAGCTGGCTTTTGTCACTCGCTGTCCCGCATGGCTGTTGTGCCTAGCGTGAGGGCTGCCCGCCGGGTGCCCGGCACTGTGAAGGCGGGAGGGGGAAGCGGGTAAGGACCGGGGAGAAGCTGCCGCCTGGGCTTTCCAGCCGCCAAGGGGGCGGTGCGTGGATCTTCCCGGGTTCGCCCAGAGACTCCCTCCACCAGGACTCCCAGGTCTCTTTCCACAGAGCAGCTCCCCATGACCTTTCAGATCATTGGGTCCAACTATTGACCTAACACTGACAAAACCCGTCACTAAACCATATCGCTAAGCACTATGCCTACCTGTCTTTTAAATACCTTCAGAGGTGATGATTCTACCACTTCCCTGAGCAGCCTGTTCCAATGCTTGATAACCCTTTCAGTGTAAACATTTTTCCTAATATCCAGTCTAAACCTCCCCGGTGCAACTTGAGGCCATTTCCTCTTGTCCTATCGCCTGTTACTTGGGAGAAGAGACCGACCCCCACCTTGATAAAACGTCCTTTCAGGTAGCTGTAGAGAGAGATGAGGTCTCCCCTCAGTCTCCTTTTCTCCAGGCTAAACAATCCCAGTTCCCTCAGCTTTGTTTTCTAAAGACCTCACGGGTTTCTCTGCCCTTCTCTGGACCTGCTCCAACACCTCAATGTCTTTTTCGCAGTGAGGGGCTCAAAACTGGACACAGCACTCAAGGTGGGTCCTCACCACTGCCTTAGTCCTGCTCACCACACTGTTCCTGATACAGGCCAGGATGCTGTTGTCCTTCTTGGCCACCTGGGCACACTGCTGGCTCATATTCTGGCAGGTGTTGACCAACGTTCTCAGGTCCTTTTCTGCTGGGCAGCTCTTCAGCCACTCTTCCCCAGGCCTGGAGCGCTGCATGGGGTTGTTGTGACCCAAGTGCAGGACCCGGCACTTGGCCTTGTTGAATCTCAACCAGGCAGGTAGGGAAAGGGGAAAAAACTTGTAGAACCACATTGCAATGGAAGCTGTGGAAAGAGATGCCCTTGGTTGAGTTGGAACACGTGTGGGCATCTCTGCATGTTGCTTCCAGTGGATGCAGCCTCTGTTTTCCTATACTTTGATGTTAACAGGGTAAATACTTTTCTACTATAACATGTAATAGTCCTAATAGTTGTATACAGCACATCTGGGGATTGCGTTTTTCTTTCCTGCTCTCATTACATGCATAAGAATTACTTGTAATAATTTGTAGTGATCCTGTGATGTTTTTATAATTGGATCTGTCTTGCCCTTATTTGTTCCCAGTGTATAGCTCCAGTTTTTATTTCTAACTGTATGCTCTAACGTTCCATGATAGTAAAGTTCGTTTTCTCTATTAAATCAGTACTTTTGTTTTGTCTTTCTTAGTAACAGTAAGGTTCCCGTTTGAATTATTGATGTTCCTGACTCTCTCATCATAAGTTTCTATTAACATAGTCCTACTTTATATTGCAGTATAGACATAAATCTAGACTTCCGTTTTTAAATACGATGTCTGGTTCATTAAAAAACCTTCTGTTAATATTTGTCAGTAGTGTCCATTGTTGGCTTCCCATTAGTCTATTACATATCTTAAAATACTTCTACTGATGTAGTTTTTGCCAGTTTAATTGTTTCCAATATAGTATTGCACATCTTAATAATCTTCAGATAGGTCAGGTTGGCTGCTTTTCCTTTGCCTTGAATAGTTATTCCCAAACTGTTATTAAAGTCATGCTAAGTGTTGCTGAGACTGAAATCAACTAATTTTTCAATTAGAAACTTAATGAAGACAATTAGGGGTGTTTTGGTGCAAGAGTTTTGGGAGCAATTAATGTAAAAAACGGAACTTTTTCTGTCAAAAATGTCAAGAGAACCTAAAGGTAAAATTCAAATGTATGTGGCATTTTCTGTGGGTTTTTTATTTTGTTTCCTTGTTGCTGCAGCCAGTTTCTCTTTCCTTCTGGCTTTTTTGTGCTCAGTGTAGGTATTGTGTCCACTGGCACTTGTCCCAATAATTTCTAAGGCTACTTCAATAAAGTTTGCTTGTAGTTCCACTTAAGTTTTCTTTGCAGTACTTGCTCTTCAAGAGTTCTGTGGTGCAGACTGTTCTGTCCTTTGCCTTAGTCACACTTAGATTACAGGAGTGAATTTTCTTCTAGGTTGCTTTGTTCTGTCTTCCACTCTTATACTCTTTTTCTTAAATGTCCAAATGTTACAGCAATGGAACTCAGAGCCCTGATCTTTAGTTCAGACACTAATAACTGCAACATTTTAATCTTGTGTTTTCCCTTCTTTCTAGGGAGAGATTTCAACGGAACAGCAGATTGAATGAATGCTTGTCTTCATATTTGCGTGATGCATAAATTCCAAGAGCATACAAGCGACTCTTTCCTGGTCTGAGCAATTTAAGCGTAAAGACATGTTTATATAAGACACAGAAAGTAGCATAGCAAAAGGTATGTAGCTGAATGAGGAAGTGTTACTTGCTCCTTGGTTTCTATGTGTATGGTACTAAACTACGTAACATAAAATGGAAATGACATATTCCCTGTAAATACTTAATGGACATAATAACAATAATCCAGTATTTGATTTGAAATCCCTGCCATACAAGATTATTACAAGAATGTCAGATGGGAAGTTTATTGGTTTTCTGCATTTGCTTTGAATTTTGTTCATTGCGCTTTCTGGAAAGAGAAATCTGTGTGTTATTTATTCATTTGCAGAGGAAATATATACACGTATGTTCTCTATGTAGAGAATTGTTATCCTTCATTAGTAAAATAACAGCATTTTGTTTACTGTGATCACATTACACTGCCTCACCAAAGCAGGGCAGCTTTGTGCAAGCAACAGCACAGGGACACTGCTATGAATCTAAATTTACCTTTATTCTACTTTTATGTGTTCTGCATATTAATTTTCTAGGCATTTGTCAATGACATAATTAATACATGTTGGTTTTGGCAGTGCAGCTCACTTTAATCAAACCTGCATTGATGCTGCTGATCATACTATGATAGTACTGCTTATAACTTAATCTTCAACTCCATTAGTAACCAAAACCAATTCTAGCAAATGTTTCAGTGTCTAATGTACCAAAGAAAACAGAATCAAGGCTGATTTTGCTGTTAATCAACGAACAAATTCAGCTTGATTAAAATAATGAAGTTGTGTTTCTTTTGTTCTAATGCAACTTCATAGTAATATTAGGCTTAAATTCACTGAGATTTCAGTTCTGAAAAAGTATGTTTGTTGCAAAGTTTGCTATGATCTTAATACTTCTTTTACCAAAGTAAATAAATTGGTATGTCTGTGCTATGATCTGTAGGTATTTTTTCCTCTAGAAGACTGAAACCTACAATCTTTCCTTACTTTCATTTTTCAGTACTCATGGGTAAGAGAAAGGAAGAAAGTATTTCAAAGCCTGGACCCAATAAAAGGCAGAGACAAGAATACACAGATGAACACAGTGATGAGTCTAATGAAGAAGAAATTTCACAGTCATCAGCTGATAGTAATTTCTCCTTACAGTCGGTAAGTTTTTTAAAAAGTTGGGGGGAAGATACAAGAAAAAGTTGATATGAAAAAGTTCTGTGCCTTTGGCTGACATAGAAATAAACGTCTGGCATGTAGGCTTCAGTGGCAACAATATAAAAGAGAGTAGAAGTTATGTCTGTGATAAGGACTTCTGCATGAGTTCACTCTTACCTTATTTCTTTTGGGTCATCTAGTTACAACGGTTGATCACTGTTAATACACTGTTGATAACAGTATTCCAGTTTTATGGAATGAATACTACTGAAGTTGTCAAATAACCAAAGAAAGGAAACCAATTTTGTTTGATAGAAGTACATTATATTTGGCTTATGGTTGTAGTAAAAGCAGAGAAAATATTTAGAAAACAAATGATTTCCTGAAAGAAGCACCAAATACTTGTTTGTTTTGCATAGCTGACACTTTCAAATGCCTTAAAAAAACAACAACCTAGTGTTTGAAATGCACGTTTTGATGGAAATGAAACTTGAAAACATGAATACTATTTTCTGCTTTTCTGTTGTAGTTGAATTGTAATTTGATGGAGAATTTTTAAAAAACTATTTCTGAGATTGCAAATATTGTCTTGTTTATTTAGACTGGACATCAGGAAGCATTTCTTTACCAAGAAGGTGGTCCAACACTGTAACAGGCTTCCTAGAGAGGTGGTCGATGCCTCAAGCCAGTCAGTGTTTAAGAAGCATTTGGACAATGCCTTTAATAACATGCTTTAATGTGGTCAGGCAGTTGGACTAGATGATTGCTGTAGGTCTCTTCCAACGGAAGTAGTCTGTTCTATTCTGTAAGACACCAAGGTTGATTTTTGGTACACAGAAGCATTATTCCTCGCTTAATTTTCTTAAACAGCAGCTTTTCTTTGTCATTGGTTTGTTTATTTTTCCTGGGGACTTTGCTTTGTTAGAAAACATTGTTTTTTCTGAAGCACTGGTGACTAAAGTTTTTCGTCAAAACAATGCTTTACCGGTTCAACAGTGGGCTGCCCCACTTTTAGCTTCATTTCCCCCTTCATGATCTAATTTAATTTCCCTCATTCTAAGCTATGCTAAGAATTATCACAAAATCACAAATAGTATTATTCAAGTAACAAAAAAGTCTTTCTATGATGCTCTTTATTACTGTGCTGACAACTGTGTAGAATCTATGATCTTAATCTTTTATGTTGTATTAATTATAAGTTAGTTATGGGGAGAACTGAAAGTTACTATGGATGAGCAATCGGCTTTGGTAACTTTTCCTCTTATTTTATTATGTACTTGCTCTGTAGCAAGCAACTTTTCATATTTCATTAAACCTGTCTGATTTTTTTGTAGCTTGTAACCATTGATGTTTTATATCATACTGTCATTTGAATTCTCATTATATTTAAAATAGATAAACTATATCTTATTAAAATGCATACATAACACCAGTTTTAATTGTTAATTCTGTAGACTGCAGGGGAAGTTGGGATAATTGAAAGCATCCAGCTGAAGAACTTCATGTGCCATTCGATGTTGGGGCCTTTTCAGTTTGGATCGAATCTCAATTTTGTTGTGGGAAACAATGGAAGTACGTATTAATTGCATCATTTCTTTGTCAAAGAACACTTTTGTTAATAGTTTAGAAGATGTAATTTTTATTTGAAGAAGAATTGCTAGCCATCTTTTAGGAATGGAGATGGATTCACTTTTGGATTTGGGAACCACATAGGTCTATCCCCGTAGTTCAAAGCTGGTGAAAAAGTTAGGTCTTAAATTTGGAGATTTGCAAAAGATCATGTGAATATAAATCTTTTCATAGCTAAACCATACATAAATTTGTATTTAAACCAAACATATTCACTCTCATGTTCATTATTAAATGCACAGTAATTATCCTGTTATAAGACATGGAAATGATACTTATTTATGCAAGTTCACTTCTTTTGGAGAGACAATTCAAAAATTAAACATAAATTTTGAAAGAGAGGTTAAAATCTTTCGGATAGTTTTATAAATGGTAATGTGTGTTTCATTTCTTTGGTTGTATACCTGTTTTCTGTATGCTTGTAAGGAAGGGGAGATTCCTCCTGAGATAGGACGTCTTGTTGTATGCAAATTGCTAAATAGAAGTAACAGAAGTTTGGCTCAGCATGTTGGGTTTTTTTTTTTTTTTAGGGAGAACCTTGGAAGTGGCAGATGTTTTTCTAGAGTTACCGCTATTTTACGTGCTTGTTGAGTAAGGACAGAGTTTGGAATTTAAATGCATGAATACATAAGCAGTCAAACAAAAATCTGTAATGTGGGTGAACTGGATAAAGAGTTACAAGAACTTCTTTTTAAAAAAAGTTCAATGCTTCTGTTACAGGTGGAAAAAGTTCTGTATTAACTGCTCTTATTGTTGGACTTGGTGGAAAAGCCACTGCAACTAATAGAGGTTCCTCATTAAAAATGTTTGTACGAGATGGAGAGACGTAAGTAAAATTTCTTTGGTTTTAAGGTTGAACGTGTTGTTTAGTGATTGTGAGTCAGGTTAGCTGATCAGTTTTCTGTTCACCTTCACGTCCTGCTTTGAGGACTCCTAAGTCTCTTTCTCTCCCTCCCTCCACTCCTTGGAAAGAGAGGCGGGGGAGAGCATCTGTCATTCATCTCAGTGTCCAGTCCAGCCCAAACCACAACACTTTGTTTTCTCTA
Source organism: Chroicocephalus ridibundus (assembly GCF_963924245.1). Classification (NCBI taxonomy): domain Eukaryota; kingdom Metazoa; phylum Chordata; class Aves; order Charadriiformes; family Laridae; genus Chroicocephalus; species Chroicocephalus ridibundus. The sequence continues at coordinate 116,843,060 of NC_086286.1, read as the reverse complement.
TTCTCTTATTGAATCTACCAGTTTTGAATAAAAACCATAACACTTAAGAGACAGTATTTAAACAGAAAAATCCCAAAACTACAAATAAAAAACACATTAGTAATCTTAACCAGTATTATACCATTATCTCTGAACTAGCTAACATAGTGATATGTCCTGATTATTGCCCAGTTCACGTGTATTACTTTCACGATGTACTTGAAGAAGAATTGAGTTCATTAGGAAAAAATCATAGGAAACTAGTAGCATTGTTCTGTGAGCAGTGAGGTTAATTCTTTTTCTGTCTTTCTGGTAACATGAATGAGTATACAGTATGAAGACCATGATATACAGGTGGATTATTAAATACGTAGGAAGTAGATTCATGTCTGCTGCTAGAGTAGGGATAAAAAGATAGAAGTTTTAAAAGTTTACATTTAGAAAAAGCTGTAACTTAGAGCATTAGGCTTTTCCTTTCAGAGGGGCTTGGGGTGAAAATTGTTGGCAGTACCTGCCTCATGTATAACAACTTAGTGTTTCAGCATTCACTTGAGAAACAGAAAATGGGAATTCAGAGCTGAAATCACATCTCATCTTTTCTAGAAGACCGCCTTAAACATTCTGCTATAGATTACTTTGGTTAGGGATAGCTGTAGAAGCTAAGCAACTCTTTTCTACAGAAGCCAGTTTGGGGACAGGAGAAGAACCAAAAAGAAACTTGATTCTGCAGCCTAAAAATGGGGTCACTCAGATGGGAAGGGAAGGTGGGGGAAATCTGCTTTCACAGCTGTTTGCTTTTTGGCTCATGATTTATCTGAAGCATAGCAAGTGCAAACAGGTCAGTGTATGGCAACCTTTCTGACCGTGTGTCTCCGATGCTGTTGTGGCTCAAACAACATAAATATATCTTGTTCTGATTGGTACAATGACTGACTTCCAGTTTTGACCTCTGCAACACATGACAATTTTTGTGGAAAATTGGAATGGTCTGTGGGAGTTTTTTTTGGTTTGGGGCTGTGGTGTTGTTTTTTTGTTTGTTGGTTTGTTTGTTGTTTTTTTGGTTTGGTTTTTTTTTTTTTACATTTTGAACTAATTTCAGTTTTATTATTTTTATTTTTTAGTTCAGCAGATATTTCCATAACTTTGAGAAACCAAGGCAGAGATGCATTTAAACCAGAAGTGTATGGTGGCTCTATTATTGTGAATCAGCACATTAATTTGGACGGAAGCAGGAGTTACAAACTGAAAAGCAAATCTGGTTGGTTTTCAGTCTTAAAAGTTCTTTAGATGTTTTCATTGCTTTAAATGCCTTGATGTTAGTAAAGGATGATGTTTCTCATTTCATCTTTCAAGGATGATGATGTCCTTTTTTTTTGTGTGCTTACCTTAGACTAAGAATATTTTAGCATGTCAAAAGCAGTTGTGTCAGGTTCTGCATGTGAAATCATACAGTATTTGTCTTCATGAAAATCTGCTTCTGTGATGAGGATAAACATAGTCTTTAGTCTTTATGAGTTTTTGTTGAATTTGCTGTTTACCCAAATTCTGTCACAGAGGGTTTATGTAGCAAGAAGGGACTTTAATTAGAAGTCTTTCTGTACAAATGCAAATATATTGGCAAAATTAAAAAAAAAACCAAAACAAAACACAACCAAACAGTGTTTCTCATTTAGGAGAATTCATGTTACAAAAATACTAATCTAATGTTTTACATTTATTAAGAACCACTAGATTGAAAAAACGGCTACGGCATTGTATGTCGCTTTACTTTGGACCTATCAGTATTTCTCCTTTCTTTCTTTACCATTAGGGGCCATAATTTCCTCAAAGAAAGAGGAACTCATAGGAATACTGGATCACTTTAATATACAGGTAATTGTTATACTGTTTAAATTCTGTGCAATTTAAGATGTCAGCACGTGCTGTTACAATTCTTCAATTAAAAGACAACGTTCCATTTCGTTAAATGGGAGAGGTTCACCTCTTCTGTGTTCTTTCAAGATCAAATGCAATGGCAAAAGAAAATTGAAATTTATATCTCATTCAATGCAGAATACGATTCTGTCCCAGACAGATAAGGATTTGCTGTCGTCTGTGAGCTGTGAGTCATGTGTCCTGTTAATGAAAGTCTTAGCGTGTGTAGGTTTTTTTCATACCTGGAGCTTTCTTTTTTCCTGCTCATCAACAGTTTTTGCTGTTGAAGAAATTTGAGTGTTTTTGCTGCTTAACTGATTAAGGAAAGATCAGGTAGTACACATGAAGTTTAAAATATCCAACATATTCAGCCTTTCAAGTAATACAAACTTCTGTTAATATGTGTTGATTTTATTTTGTGAAAACTTCCATAAGAACATATGGGGCAATTGATTGTATTTAAAGCAATACTTTGATCTATTAAATAATGAGCAATTAAACAGCATTGGAAAAAATTTCTACTGCAGATGTTGTTAAATAAATGGAAAGAAACAGGCACTGACTTTCTAGAAATCATTTATCCTCCTGGGAACAGTTCTTCAGTTTTCCTTGTTGTGGTTGTAATTTTTACTTGATACAGTTGGGTTTTCTTATTTTTTGTTTGTTTGTTGTTTGTTTTGTTGTTTTGTTTTTGGATTTTTTTTTTTAAAGGAGTAAGAAGAGTAGAAATCTTAATTTCTGTTTCTCTCAGCTTATTACTGAATTGCTGGGTATGGAACAGGGAGATGGTTTGCTCACTTTCATGGATATGCAGTTACATGGGAACTTTTTTACTTAAAATAAATAAAAGTAATTTATTTGTACAGGTAGATAATCCTGTGTCTGTTTTAACCCAAGAGATGAGTAAGCACTTTTTACAGTCTAAAAATGAAGGTGACAAGTATAAGGTAAGAAAAAAACCATTTAACATTCTGATTAAACATTAAAATACTGATTTCAGATTTTTAGAGGTGGCGTTTGGAGGAAAAATTCTTAATTTTAATGATGTGTTGTAGTTTAACTCAGGTAAGCAGCTAAGCACCATGCAGCCACTTGCTGACTTCCCTTCCCTGCTGCCCCCGGCTTGAGATGGGGGAAGAGGAACGGAAGAGTAAAAGCAAGAAAATTTGTGGGTAGAGATAAAAATTGTTTAAAAAATGAAAGAAAAGCTGGAAGAAGAGAGAAAGAAAGCAAAGCAAGAGATGCAAAGGCAGTCACTCACCACCTCCCATGGGTAGACCGATGCCCAGCCAGTTCCTGAGCAGAAGATGGCTAATCTCCCTAAACCCTTTCCTCTCCATTTTTATTGCTGAGCATGACTGTGCTGATTTCTGGCTGGGATAGAGGTAATTTTCTTCGTAGCAGCTAGTATGGGGTTATGTTTTGGATTTGTGCTGAAAACAGGGATGCTTTCATTATTGATGAGCAGTGCTTACACAGTGTCAAGGCCTTATCTGCTCCTCACACTACCACACCAGCGAGTAGGCTGGGGGTGCACGGGGAGATGGGAGGGGAGGCAGCTGGGATAGCTGACCCCACTGACTGGATATTCCAAATAGTATGACGTCATGCTCAGCGATAAAAACCTGGGGGAAGAAGAAGGAAGGGGGGACATTCAGAGGGATGGCATTTGTCTTCCCAAGTAGCCATTATGTGTGATGGAGCCCTGCTTTCCTGGAGATGGTTGAACCCCTGCTGGCCAACGGGTAGTGGGGAATGAATTCCTTATTTTGCTTTGCTTGCATGCACAACTTTTGCTTTATTAAACTGTTTTTATCTGAACCCACAAGTTTTCTTACTTTTACCCTGCTGATTCTCTCCCCCATCCCACTGGGGAGGGAGCGAGTGAGCAAATGTGTGGGGCTTAGTTGCTGGCTGGGGTTAAACCACAGCAGTGATGTTTTACGGGATGGAATATCTCTTTGGATAGTTGGTGTCATCTACCTGGTTGTATTCCCTCCCAACCTCTTGTACACCCCGCTAGTCTATTCACTGGGAGGGCAGAGTGAGAAACAGGAGGTCTTGGATGCTGTACAAATGCTTTTCAGCAACAGCTAAAACCTTAGTGTGTTATCAGCATTGTTTTGGTCACACATCTGAAACAGAGCACCATAACAGTTGCTGTGAAGAAATTTAACTCCATTCCAGCCAGACCCAGTACACTCTCTGATTGTAGCAATCATCCACTTTCAAAAACAATTTCTTGCAAATTTTTTTTCTCTGAAGACACTGATAAATTTAAAAAAAAAAAAATTAGGACACTGCTGAGTTAGTTCATTATTCAGAAATAACCCACCAGTTATTTTACTTTGGGTATCATTCAGGATACATAGAGGTCATGATGAGTAGTCTTTCTATGGTAATTATTTAAAGTTGAAAAACTGTCTTTTCTGAAAAACTGTCTTTCTGGTTGAAAGACAGAGCTCAGAGGGTAGTGATTAGGGGCACAGAGTCTAATTGGAGGTCAGTGAAGAGTGGTGTTCCCCAGGGGTCAGTACTGGGTCCAGTCCTCTTCAATGTATTTATGAATGACCTGGATGAGGGGATAGAGTGCACCCTCAGCAAGTTCGCCGATGACACAAAGCTGGGGGGGTGGCTGACACACCGGAAGGCTGTGCCGCCATACAGAGAGACCTGGACAGGCTGGAGAGCTGGGCAAAGAGGAATCTTATGAAATTCAACAAGGGCAAGTGTAGGGTGCTGGACCTGGGGAGGGATAACCCCATGCACCAGTCCAGGTTGGGGGCTGACCTGCTGGAGAGCAGCTCAGTGGAAAGAGACCTGGGAGTCCTGGTGGACAACAGGATGACCATGAGCCAGCAATGGGCCCTCGTGGCCAAGAAGGCCAATGACATCCTGAGGTGCATCAAGAAGAGTGTGGCCAGCAGGTCGAGGGAGGTCATCCTCCCCCTCTACTCTGCCTTGGTGAGGCCGCACCTGGAGTGCTGTGTCCAGTTCTGGGCTCCCCGGTTCAAGAAGGAGAGGGAACTGCTGGAGAGGGTGCAGCAAAGGGCTACCAAGATGATGAGGGGACTGGAACACCTCTCTTATGAAGAAAGGCTGAGGGATTTGGGTCTCTTCAGTCTGGAAAACAGACGGCTGTGGGGGGACCTTATCAACACTTATCAATACTGAAAGGGTGGGTGTCAGGAGGATGGGGCCAGGCTCTTTTCAGTGGTGCCCGGGGACAGGACAAGAGGTAATGGGCATAAACTTGAGTGTAGGAAGTTCCACCTAAACATGAGGAGGAACTTCTTTCCTGTGAGGGTGGCAGAGCCCTGGCACAGGCTGCCCAGAGAGGTGGTGGAGTCTCTGTCTCTGGAGACATTCCAAACCCGCCTGGACGCGTTCCTGTGTGACCTGCTGTAGGTGACCCTGCTCTGGCAGGGGGGTTGGACTAGATGATCTCCAGAGGTCCCTTCCAACCCTATGATTCTATGAAAGTTCACTTAGATAAGTTGCTGAATCTGACATCTGCATTTTTTTATTCCTTTTTAGTTTTTTATGAAGGCAACTCAGCTGGAACAAATGAAAGAAGATTATTCATCTATTATGAAAGCTAAAAACAATACATGCATTCAGATAGAACAAGGGGAAGAGGTATGTAAAAGCCAAAGTAATTATTAGTACAGATCTGAGCACCGAAAGAATCATAGGAATTAAAGTACATAATTTTCATTTGATTAGATCTCAGTGACATTGCATTTAAAAAAAATAAATCTTTTCAAGATTTCATATTAAATCTCAGCTTTTTGCACTCACAGTTGAACCTCTCTTTTTCTTGTTCTTTTTCCTTTTTTAAGCGTCTTAAAGAACTTAAGCAGCTTTATTCAGAAAAAAAGCATCGTTACAAAAGCATTGGGTTTGTGAATGACATGCGAAATCATCTTGAAGATTTGAAACATAAAATGGCTTGGGCAGTGGTAAATGTCTTCTTAAAATACGTTTCCTCATGTGAAATGTACTTTAAATTATTTCCAGTCTGCTGCGGACAGTCTGATGTATGCTAATACATGCTTCTATTTAGGTGGGTGAGATGGAAAAAGAAATACAGCCAATCAAAGAAGGCATCAGAGCTGAAGAAGGAAATACAGAGAAGTTTGTTCAGAAGCTAGAAGAATGCCAGGTACATGTATGACTGAAACTACGTGTCACTCTAGTTTTGGCTCCTTGACTCAAGAATAAAAATAGTATTTAAAATATGATTGTTCTCTAGCTTGTAAGCTATTGAAGCTGGCCATCTTAGCTTTTGACGAGCAGCTAAGAACGTTCCTGTTTATTCACATTTTTAGCCATCTAAAACTTAACAGTAATGTCTGCATTCCATACTGATATTAGGACATTTTTTTTTCCTGTTGTTTAGTTGGGGTGTGTGTGTGTGGTTTTCATGCTGATGCTTTTGTTTCAGGTAAGGATTATATTCTTTTGACTGGCAATTTGAGATGACCAGCATTGCATATACCTGTGAACACTAATTTAAACTGTTTTATTGTTGAGAGTACTTACTTGATGCCTATTTCTGTAACGATGGAGCATCTTCTGTAGAGAAGATAGTGTTTGATTTCAGGAGACATCTGGAAATTTAACAGACCCTGTGGATGGTACTTAAGACTTCTGTAGGTAGCAAGAAGGAATAATTTTGCCAAACATTCAGATTCACATGTGAAAAATATATTTTGCAGAAAAACACTAGGCATCATTACTTTGAACTCTTCAGTCTATTAAAACTCCAAACTTTCTGAATTGGCATTCATTTATCTTTTTCTTTTTTTTTTTTTTAAATGTTAATTTCATTGTTTTAAGATGGAGTCGTTTTTACTTTATGGCCGAACCTGTCTGTAGAGTTGAAGGAGCATTGTCCAGATACTGGTTTGACTTCTTTCCATGTTATGGTACTTGGCTTTGTTGTATTAAGAGTCCTGTGTTTGAGTAAACCATGAGTTAGTAAACAGCAACTTGCTTTTCTTCACAGATATGGTAGTTTGTTCATTTCCTGAGTGTGTTCCTTTATTAATTTTCATCTTAGTGTATCCACAGTGGCAATTACTTGCTTTATTTTTCTTTAACAAATAAAAAGCAAATGAGAAATGTCAGATGGATTATTTTGAGAGATATTTCTTCTGTAGCATTAAGAGGATTTGAACAAATTTTGCTTCATTACTTGTGTATTGTTCTCTTTTTTTCCACCAAAGGTAAAAGTGAATGAAGCAGAAGAAAAGTACAAAGCAATACAAGACAAGTTAATAACAATAAGTGAAGAAGCACAAGCCCTGCATCCTCAGTGTGTATCTTTGAAGGCTGATGTGCAGGCAAAAAGAAAAGCAGTCAATGAAGCTGAGGTAGGCAAAAAGAACTTTCAAAGGTCGTACCAATTTAAAGCTTTAATGTTGGCCATGCTCTACTCATGTGTACTCTTCTGTCTGTGTCTAAGCTTCCTGAATCCATAGTGCAGTTCAAAATAGGTGCAATTTCCTGCCTGACTTGCAAGTAGTTTCTGTTCTGGGGACATGGGGTTTATATCTTTACACAGGTGTTAAGTGGTGTTAAGCTTAGGTCAAAATAAATATGACAACTGTGTTATTCCTTTCTCACGTTCTTGAAATTCAAGTTATTTTTGTCTGTTTTGATGCAGTTCAGTGTTTATTTACTCAAAACTATAGTTCTTTTTGAAATTATTTCTTGCTTCTATTTATTAAACTAGTGTATCCTATTTCCTTCGTAGGTACTTTATAATCGTTTCAAAACTGAGTTCAAGCGTCTCGGAAAAGATGATGAACAGCTACGTAAACGAATTGAAGAACTGAAAAGCAGGTAAATACAGATACAATGATTACGGTGTATGTTTATTAAGGTATAGGTATGCAGGGAGTGAGCTCTTCTGATGAGTGAGAATATCTGCAGTAACAGAAAATATTTATTTAAACTTTAGCAGGATCCAGCTAAATATTTAAATTTATCTGATCCTGCTTCTTTGCATACCAAGATTTTGCCTAGAAGGTGATGAGGTAAATGGGCAGAAAAAAAGCTTTTCTTCTTTGTTGGTGATAATATAAATTTTCTAGCTTCCATAGTCTTGCAAAACTAAATGTAATAGGAACATAACTGGAGAGGGTTATGTGTGGTTACAAATAAAAAAAAAAAGGTATTTATGCTTTGTAGATCTTGTAAATGCACAGAATCTTAAATGTAACTTTCTGATGCATAAATCTTTTGTATGATACAGGTAATAAAACAAAGTTTGTGTCACTTATAAATCATCAGTGTGGTTTTAAAATACTGAAGCGTGATCTTTTCTAGTGCTAATCAGGTTTCAGAGCCTGAAAAATTGGAAAGACAAAGGAAAATCGCACACTTAAGGGAACAGTTAAAAGCATTCCATGATGAAGAAGCAATGATTGGTCAACAGGTGAATCAGTTTCAGCAGGCGGTATCTAGGTATAAGGAAGAACATACTAGACTGATGTAAGTTATGCTTTTTGAATTTAACTGTTTTCCTTTGTTTCAAGTTAGAAGTAGTCCCTTCTTACGTACCTGCATTCCTGGAGGTATTAGGCTTCATTTTCTTTTTCTTTTTTTATTTTTTCCTAGTTTATCTTGCGGCTTGCTAAATTTCTGACTTTGGCACGACATGACTTAATTTAGAAACTTTTTGAAAATTAAGAAAACTGTTTTGTCGTTAAAGGAGAAAAGATATTACTAATCAAAGTCTTATTTAAATCTGTACTGTCAGTTTAATACCCTTCTTTCTTCCTCCCTTATCCTCTTATCATCCTATAGGCGGACTATGATTTAATTTGTTTCATGTTGTCTAATACATTAGTACATCCTGATATGATGTCACAAGATATATAAAACGATATAAGAGAATAGATGCACTTAGGGGTAGTTATTGTATCTACTGTTAAAGGGAAATTTATAGAGACTTTGAGGCAAGTGGTTCAAATATCAATTTAGCCCATATCCGAGCTAGAAAAACAAAGCAGCCTTTGGGTTTGATTTGGAAACCTGAACTTGAACAATGATTACCTGAGGGGATTATGGCGATGTTGTCATTTATTGTTTTAAGAGATTTGAGAATTGTCGCTTATTGCACTTGATGTATTATTTTAAACATCTTTTATCAATTATTGTAACCAACAGTTCCATTCTGCTCTGTTGAAGACCTTTGTAGAAGACAGTGAAATTGAAGCATGTAATTAGAAATAAAATAAACTTATTATAAATTGTTAGAAAGAAAAAAGTCCTGTAAAACTGTTGCAAAGTAGTGCTTTTCTTTCTTGATTTTTTGTCTTCTGTTTCTTGAAACTATAAAAATATTGTTGCATGTGTGTATCTAGCTGTACATTGGAGTTCTGAGGTCTTGATATGCTGCTGTATTAGTACTTGAAAAATGAGACTTTAAAATAATTATAAAATTATTTTAATCAAATTAAGGCTTCATAAGCTATTGCTACTGAAAAAAAAACGTTTTCTTAGGAGAGAAGACTGTGATGTGAAACAAGCACTGGATGCCAAGCAGAGACAGCTGAGAGAGCTGAAAGACAGTAAAACAAACACCTTGAAAAGGTTTGGACCACATGTACCAGCATTTCTTGAAGCAGTTGAAACAGCCTATAGGCAAGGGCGCTTTAAACACAAACCTGTCGGACCTTTAGGTAAGAGTGACTACTCAAAAAGACATATTTCCTTGTGGGATTTATTGCACAGCTACTAATGTAAACGGTGATCTTTTAGAGGAACTATTTGTTCTTTAAGGAGCTTGAGGTGTATCTTTCTTTTGTACTTCTTGGACTAAGGTTTTATCCTGGTAGATTATCTTTTGCTTCTGTCCTTTTTATCACCTGCACTAGCTAACATCTGCTGATTTTCATCATTTTCAAGCTGTTTCTGTTAAGGTATTTTATGTAGTTACAGTGGTAAACTTTCAATGTGCTCCTGTGACTTCCCACACGCTCTAAGCATCAGTCCGCTGTGCTTTGGCTGGTTGTTCCGTGGTGGATAGCACTGTCCAGCTCTTGGACATTTTGAACAAAATCTGTCCAGTTGCTGACTTGTGGGCTTGTCAAACTTGAGATGTTTTGCGTGGAGCAACTCAGACAAGAACCAATTGAGATTTTCTTGGAAAGTTTGGTTTCGTTTGTTTTTTGACCAGCTCTGACAGTGACTGCAGTTTTCCGTTTGTGACTGGGAGTAATGGCTTCAGCATATTCTGGTTGTAAGTGTAATACTTAACTCTGGTTAAGCAATACTTAAGTATTTGGCATTTGCTACAGGGTGCAAATGTGCAAACACACGTACTACTGAAGACAGGCAATACAATGGAAATCTTCATCTCTGTTTAACTTGCAGCATAGTTGTTCCTCTGCCTTCAGCCTTAGAGTATTAAATTGTTGATACGCAGTCTTTGCCTTGATATACTGCTGCTGAGCTGCCATAAAATTGGTACCTTAATGGAAATTAGTAGTGACCCCGACAAAGATCTGGGAAGAAAACGTAGGCCTCCAAATACAAATAGGTGTCTCCATAGGAAGAGAAATTATGTTTATGTTCTTAGGGTAGCTTGTCTGTTGTAGCGGTTTTTATCTTTTCATTTAACTTCTTCATTTTTTTTTTTTCTTCTTGTAAGAAAGGTTTATTTTAGACTCTTAACCCAAAAACGTATAACACAACAAAACAACCCTGAGTGATAAAAATGCGTTACTGGATGCTCTGTTATAGAACACAGCTCCTAAAGCCTTGTCTGTTTATTTAGGTGCTTTCATTCATCCAAAAGATGCTGAACTGACCTTGGCTGTTGAATGTTGTTTAAAGAGCCTAGTTCAGGCATTTTGCTGTGATAATCACAGTGATGAAAGAACTCTTCAGCAACTGATGTCAAAATATTATCCACATGGATTTAGACCTCAAATAATTGTAAACAAATTTCAGAATAAAGTTTATGATGTTAGGCACAGGTAAGTTATGTTTTGCATTTTATTGCTTGGCCTTGATACTTCAAATTACTACTTTTTTAAAGATCTCGTATGAGCTTTATGAACGGTGTTTTTTCTTCTTTTCTTCAGAGCAGTTGATCATCCAGAATTCCCATCAGTTCTCACAGCACTGGAGATAGATGATGCAGTGGTTGCTAATTGTTTGATCGATGTGAGGGGTATAGAAACAATCCTGCTCATTAAAGTAAGGCTCTATGCTCCCTATTGGTCTTTCAAGAAAAGCGTTTTCTTGTTGTATGGAGCATATGTGATACCTTTGCTGATAGTGTCTGTAATGGACAAAAGAGGTAGAGAAAAATTTGTTTGTTTTTCTTTTTACCCCTCTGAGGAGAGGTGAGGACCCCGATGGCTCAGTAAACCGTGACTGTATCAGTTATCACTGGAGGGTTCCTGGTGAGGCCCTCCTGGCACTCAATAAACTGTCAGTATCCCACTTCAAACACTGTTTTCTGTCATGGGTGAGGCAGAGTAAACTGACAACCCATAGTGGATTTAGATACTGGGATTTATTTAACAATCAGCAAGGTTAGAGCTTTTACTCTTATTTTCACACACTTGCTTGTTTCCTTGTCCCCTGCAACGCTGTCTTCATAGGTCTCAACTTCTGTCCCCAGCAGGGAGATCCAGGAAGGTCAGGCAGAAAATCTTATCAGTTCCTGCTCACAGATACGTGTTAGGGCTGTTACTGGCTGAAGTCCAGGGCATTCCCTGGGATTTGTCTCTACAGATCTCTCGCTATGAGTTTCCAGGACCTTCCCTTTTTTTTTTTTTTTCCCTGGGATGTTCACCACCACCTTTCTGGGCCTCTAAGTGGTCTATTTTCCCAGTCTAAATAGCTTATGTGCATATGATCATCCTCCGAACTGTTGTTGCTGTCTCGTGTTGCCATTACTTGGTGGTTTCAGGATGTATCAGTTCTGCGTAGTCTGAGTGTTACCAAAATTTGCAACCAGCCCCTACCGGTTGTACCTAGCAACTGGTAGCTAGGTACCAGTTGTAGTTGTAGCAGGCTTGTGCTTGAGACTTCAAAAGTTCCCCTTTGAGTATTCTGTCCCTCACTCTTACATGAAATTATCAGCACCTAGTGGCATTCACAGCCTAGTTTCTTTTTCACCTACCACAACTAGAGCTTCTTCGGACTCTGCGCTATTAAAGCATTTGGGATGAGAGTGTGTGTTGTGGTTGTTGATAGAGGCTGGTTAAAAAAAAAAAAAAAAAAACACAACAAAAAAACCAACAAACACCAACAAACAATAATCAGTTATTAAATAGGATTTGAATGAGGTGGCTAGCGACTGGTGTTGAAGTAAGATTACGTACTATTTTGATAAGAATCTATCTTTTGATCACCATAAAAACATGTTAATGATCTTAATTGATTTTTGATTTTCTGTTACTACTGAAGATATCAGCTCCAGCAAATAAGATGACAGGTAAAATCTTCAAGATAAAAATAAGATATATTTTTTTTTTTTTTTAATTAAAGAAAGCAGGGTATTCTGTGAGCAGCAGAACTAATGATACCTGCTTTTTGTGGATTTTGATTTTTCTCCAAACCCACTTTTCCCAGTTTGTCCTCTGACATTCCTGCTGGAAAAGAGGCAGTTTACGGTCTATCTAGTGCAGAGTTGACTGACTGTTTAGCAAGCACGGCTGTTACTGAATGGGATATGTAACAGCTGAATTTTCTAGGCTTTCTTTTCATAGCAGAAATGCTAGTTTTGGTCTTCCTCCTCTGCCTTACCTAACCACTGATTTTCATAACGTTACTGTTGTCGAGCCCTACCTGAGCAATTTCAACTGAATCTGAACAAAGGTGAACGGGTATTGTGTGGATGAAATGATACTTCTGAATGGGTAACATGATTGCCTTGGACAAAGGCACTTGTGACCACTTAGTCTGGCACTGGCAATGTTGTCTTTTGGGTTTTTTTTGTTGGTTTTTTTTTTTTTTACCAGCATGTTTCCCTAGTCTTTAATTGAATATTGTTTGACGTATACTTCACCGCTTTCTTTGGAAGATTGTTTCCTGTATGCATATTCCACTTTTGACAGTTAAATATACCTGTGCGTAGTGACCTTTTGGTTAGTGATTTTTTTTTATTATTATTATTTTTTTCTCCCCATAGCAAATTATAAGGGACTGATTAGACTACAGAACTTACAATTTATAGAAATTTGTAATAGAATAAAAGAAATGGGCAGCTAAACTAAGTGGGTGGTTTTTGAGAGCATAAATGTCTTAATCAACTAAGAAAAGCAGATTCTTGACACTACAGATTTTTTTCACATTCTTTCATTACTGTTATTCTTACTTTTCATTAGGAGTTGGAAGTATTTCTGGGTATGAACTTCTAGACAAGTTTTGAATTGGTATCTTTAATTATGGTTACTTTTCTATTGGTGCAATAAGGCCATTGTATTTTTCAGAGTAGCCGTAAAGCTCGTGAAGTAATGCAGTTTAATCGGCCCCCAAAGAATTGTAGAGAAGCTTTCACTGCTGAAGGTGATCAAGTATTTGAAAGACGCTATTACTCTTCTGATTACCTCAGACCCAAGTTCCTCAGCAAAGATGTTGAAGCAGAAATAAGGTTAGCATCTTGTAATGTCGTATTTGTAAAAAGTGCGCATGTTGATATGAATAGTGGAATTGCATATTTGTCTATTTGCATATACACTACTACTCAGTCTCTCCATTTTCTTTCTGAGACTTAACACTTCCTTGTTGAGAATTCTGGAAAACCTCTTTATTTCAATGCCTTTCTGTGATAGGTACAAACCTGAGTTGTACCTCCATATTTTTTGTCTTGTGGCATTTAAATCTTGCTTAGTAATTAGGGATTTTCTGGCCTGAATGCTCCAGGAAAATCTAGCTACTTTCCTTTTTGTTGTGGTTCCTGAAAAAGAGTATGGAGTTAAAGCTATTTCTTTAAAAATCTAATATCTGAACAGTGGTGTTGTAGTTTACTGCAAAGGAAGCCTGATTATTCAAACAAAAATTACGTTGGCATGCGTAAGCTTACTGGTTTCAAGCTTTGCGTCTGTGTTTTCTCAGGCTTTTGACTTCACTCATGGTGGGTGTCTCTGATAAACTTGACTCCTCCCTTGCCCCTCCATTTTATTTTTTAGTTGTATTTTTTTCTCATTAATTTCAAAATGGTAGTTTTAAAAGCCAAATGTATTTCAAAGTTTAAAAACTTGAACTGTCACCAAGCAAATTGGTGACAACAGAATATTTTATTTTGAGGCTTAGGTTATATTACAGGCATATTAAGTAAATATTTCGCTTTATTGTATTAATAGCTGATAGTGTAGACTGAATTGAATGTTAAAAATTTATTTCTGCAAACTCAAAAGACTTAAGTATGTCCGTTAACTGTACTTTGTTCGTCTCAGTATATAATGAACTTCACTTAAAGACTGTCTTAACTTTCAAAGTGTTACAGGCGTTTCGTTACCAATATTGCTACAGGGGAATGATGTAGGCCAGCGAAAAAGGAAAAATGTCTTCCCACCTCCCCCTCTTCAGAAAGTAGCCTAAAGCAATGACTCATTTACCTGGAATAGTAGATGCAATTTATTGAACACTGATTCTGGGATCAGACTTAATCAGTCCGTTTCATGCATCTATAGGAAAAGTTGGATTAAACCTTTGCGTTATATTTTTTTTTTTTAACAGTAGTATTAGTAAAGCTTCCCCTTTCTTTTGCAGGGATGAAAGACTCTATCAAAGTTTTGCCATCTATAAATAATAATAAACAACTGCTTTGTTTTGCTTTTCAAATAGTTTTACCACAAACTTAAAGAATTAATTATGGGAATCTCTGGACATGACCTCCTTCTATAGAAGGAAAAGTAGGAGACTATATAATTTTTTTTTCTTCCCACATCTCTGTTAATGTATTTTCTCTCTGACTGGTAGTGTTTTGTCCTAGTCAAAGTATTTGTTTTCTTTCAGGATGCAAAAATATTTTTAGAAGTAACATCCCTGTTTAGTTCAAACATGTGGCCTGTTTGCAAAAATTGCAAACAGAGGTTACAGATGGTTCAAATTACATGAATGGTTTATCCACTAGGCGCTGAACTAGGACCATCAAATAGCTAGCTATCTGCTATGAGTGCTGCGGTAGAGCTTTGGAGGTTCTGTATTGATCATTCAAACCTTCCAATGCGTAACAAACTTCAGATTTTTTTTATTTTTTTTTGGGGGGGGGGGTTGGGGGTGTGCTTTTTACCCTTTGTCTTGTCATGCATTGAATTTTGTGTATTTCTCTTTTTGTGTGTGTGTAATAAATAACATCTGTGTAATATATAATATCTCAATATCACTTATTTTATAAAGTCACTTGGAGAAAGAAATTGAAAACAAAAAGGCACAGATAACAGCATCTCACCAACATTTACGTTCCATTGAAACTGAGATTAAGCAGAATGAAAATCATCTTCGTGGTCATCGACAACATCAAAAAGAACTACAGGTAAAATAGGTACAAAGTTAATTTTTAGAAACTGGTCAGTCTTTCCCTATTTCACTTCGACTTTCGCAATATATTTTGAGTGGATGATAGTTTTTAATGTTGATCCTTACTTTTGTTGTTTACTTTTGTAGTATGTTTTCATCATTTAGGACAGAATGATAGAGGTCACATCAACCTTACCATATGCTGTTATTTCCTTACGGTATCTTCCCCCCCCCCCCCCGCCCCTTGTGCTAAATCTTGCAAATTTCTACTGCTTTTTTTGACACAAATAGGAAGTTGTTGCAATATTTAATGTAAGTTTCTTTTCCCTGCTGCCCCCTTCTTTATTTCTGTTGAGGGTTACCTCTTCATTTCCAGCATCTTGTTTCTCTTCATGCTTTTCATTTATACTCTTAAACTATTTAAATATGCTGAATAATTCACCTTCAAGTTTTCTTAATATTAATTTCTTTATAAACTAGTTTACAACTCATAGTCTTCTTTCTTTGTTTTCCTGTACTTCTAAGTAGGATATATATTTGTCATGGTCAATGATGTTACAGTTACACACTGTAAGATAATACATACTATATAAGGTTATATTCAGTAAACTACAAATAACAACTAGCAAAAAAACTGGCACATGGACTCAAATTGCTAAAGATAAATATTTGAAGGAAAAATAAAATATATTTTATTCAACTGTCATGTCGAATGGAAATACAATAATACTTAATGATTTAAAGTGTATGTGACTTTCAGAACACGTTATGTCTTATAAAAATGGATTCCATACATAAGTGGGAAGAGTTCTGACTTTTGTAGGCAGTAATGAAACTAAAAGACCAAATATCTTGCTTTCTGTGTTGACTTAAATGAACAAATGTGAGGTTTGGTCTTTAGATAAGCTCAAGGATATTTATTTTCTTTTTCTTTTCAGATAAAAATAAGAACAACAACTGCAGAAATAGCAGATCTTGAAAATATGGAAGAACACCAATCAGTGGACATCCGTACACTAGTAAGAATAAATTATCAAATTATGTCTAATAAGGATATGAAATAATGTCTTTTAATGTTGGCAGTGTTTTGAAATAAGCGAACACTGTAGGTTTTAAATTACTGTACAAGTTGGATAAATAATGAAGAATGTAACACTTTACAGGACCTCTACGATTATGGCAATGGCATGATTTTATTTATTTTTGGTGAATTTTTGTTTCTTGTGGGTTTTTTTTGTTTTTTTTTTTTTTTTTATTTTTTTTTTATTTTATTTTTTACTTCTGCCCTTTTTCAAACCAATAGCACTGCAGGTTTGTGGAAGGTAAGGTGGTCTTGTAAAGGGATATTCCGTGCATTTTCTTTCCTCAATCCAGACCTGCAGTGCTGTAAAACTCTGGCTGGGGAGAAGCGGTGCTGTAGGTTTGGAGGTCAGAAGTAGCTCCATCTAAGCCATAGGTAAAGGCCACTTTGGAGCATAATTTATGTCACAGCACTGCTGCTCTGCCCTGAACCCACAGTTTCTTGCTTTGTTGTAGCTTCACCATGCAGAAGTTTTAAAGTTCATATACCGCTCTAGGGAAGGATCATGGTAGTACCATGGTTTCTCCACGTGTTCTTAAAATGTACACAAGAACAGAAGAAAAATGTGTGATAATCTGTTGTGATTTGCATGATGGTGGCCATGAATTTCAACTGTTACTCTGTAATTTAACGTATAGTTGGCGAAGATTTACGTTCTGAGAATCATGCTGATAGATGTTAATAATAATCCTGACTTTAGTTGTTTCAATTAAATTCTGTGCCAGTATTCCCACTATTTTATCTGCTATCTGTGAGAGGCTAAGTTGCTCCGAAATTTTTTTTTTTTGTTACTTTTGATGTTGGCACAAACTCACACTTTTTCAGTGGTCTGTCTTTCCACGTGTGTGCACATGCCTGCGTATAAGTAAACATTTCAAAAATTACTCAAAGTAAGGGATCATTACAGATTCTGTGAACTCTTATAGGGTTTCTCTTTTCCAGATTATCTAGTTCTGTTGGTTTAAAAAAAAAGTATATTCTTTATACTTTTGGTGAGATGGAAAAATATTACCTTTTTGTAGGAGAATGTCTTCCTGTTTGAAAATTATCTTATACTTGCTTTTTGAACCTCAAAACTTTTACCGTTGCTTCTGATAATAGTCTTACACAACTGGTAGATTTATATGTTTGCTTTTCCTTATTCCTTTCTTGGATTTTTGTTGTTTTTCTGTTTTCTGCGCTTTCTGACCACTACTATGTATTGATTGCTGTTCTTTCACTTGGTATTTGTCTTTCATTGCTAGCTGGTTTTCACAATTGTGTGATTGTGAAAAAGAATCTTAGAGATACAAAGGTTCATTTACACATTTTTCCCAGGTTTTGGAATATTTATCTTTTTGAATCAGAAAGTATGTATGATGAAAATTCATTACAAATGGTATAATTGTCCAGGGAACAGTGATGATCCACTTACTCTTCCTGTATTCCTTTGTATACTGAATGTATATACCCTGTCACAGATCCAGAGGGAAGTTACCATGTTCTTTTGTATAAAAAAATTGCTATAGCAAAATATTCTCATGACTAAGTCTTCACAAAATCCTAACCTCTTTAGTCTTTTCATCACAACTCCCAAATATTTTAATCCCCTTAATTTTCAGTTATATAATTAGGAAGTTCCACTTTTGCAGTTCGATTTAGTGGTCTCCTACAAGATCTGTCAGTCTCTTCTTTTGGGCTTTGGTGGCAACTGCATTGAGCTGTTCATGTTCCTATTAGAGTTAGAGAGTACGGCATGTAATCTTGTAGCCTGATAGAGATAATAAAAATCTTGTACGGTAATTTGCAAATGTATGTCTCCTTCTATTATTGTACATTTTAATGTATTTTGACAGGAAGATGAAGCTGAAGAAAATAAGGGTAAAATGGAAACTGTAAAAAAAGACATGCAGCAACAAAGCAGAAAAATGGAAGAACTAAAAAATATTCTTCAGGTAGCTGAAAAAAAATTTGAAGAAATGAGAGAAAAAATTCATCAAGTAGAAGAAATTGCCGGTCCAATTAAGGTAGCGATAATTTCATATTGTATTTTTAAATTGTTCCCTTTATGTGGCAAGGGGTAAGAGGTTAAAAGGAGAAAAGACTGTGCTCCTTCCTGAAACATTTAAGATCTGTCTATGAAAATGGAAATAGAGCATTCCATCTAGAGCATATCAAGAAATATGCTTGGCAATATTTTGAAGATGATGTTGGTTGGTAAGGGTAGATGCTATAGTGATTTATGTTTAAATAGAGTTTGTTTCCAGGTATTTTTAGTCCTGGACTGATAACAAAGAAAAAATAGTTTCCTTGACTTTTCTTTTTAACGCATCACACTTGTTGTTTAGGCTTCTTTGTTTGGTTCTGATTAAGGCCTGGCTAAGAATGTTCATACCTGATCGGTTTTCCAAATAGCATTTGAAGTTCTGTATGAAATGGTTGTCATTCTATAAAGTTGCATAGTCCTGGAAGGTACTGATACGTAGATTTAATTATTCAAGACAACTGAAGATACCTGGAAATCACAGAGAACTAGCAAGTCTTAATATAAATAGCAGAGTAGAGATGTACAAAACTTGATATTGGTAAATGGAAGGCAATGGCACGTTGCCAATAAGAACTAATGTTTTGAAAATGGATAATGGAAATAACAGTCCAGAATGCTTACAGTATTCTTGTATAAGGATAGAATGAGGAAAAACTTGGACAGATTGCTATAGGAATTTCTTATATGCCTCACTTAAATTGTATATTGCTATGTAGTCTGCCCAAATTAAAAAAGCAGGAGCAAACAAAAAGAGGAAGGAAGCAGGTAAGGAAAACAACTGCTAAATATATTAGTTATACTGTGTCTAATATGGAAATTCTAAAGATATGTTCTATCTAAAAAGAAGAACCATGTAAGAAAATAGAATAGATTTATTCAGAATATTAGAATATTATTGCTTGTTATTAAGCAATAGAGGGCAACAATTAAATTCCTGAAAGGATTTTAGATTAGATGTGCTGCTATGTGTTCCACAGTTGTTTAATGAACTCTGACATATAGCAAGTTATGGCTTTAATGCAGGATTAGGGAAAAGCTAAGAGCATCCATTATTGTTGGTGATGCTTGGTTTTCTTGTTTGTTATTTTGGTTTGGGTTTTTTTGCAGTGTTTTTGTTTGGTTTGGGGTTGTGTTTTATTTTTAAGATGAGCCATCTAGTTGTCAGGGATTAGGAAGAAAATTGTCTTCTAATGTATGTCATTCTTTATATCTGTTTGCTTCTCTGGAAAGATAGTGTCACTTCAACTGTATCAACAATTACGTAGTATCGAAGTTGCTATTGTCTACATCGTATTATAGGTGTAGCGGGACACTGAATTTTCACACTGAAATGCAGTTCTGGCTGTCACATGGGCATCAGAAGTTCTGGCTAGAATGTGATGTATAAAATAAATGTAGTTTTTGGAGGCTTAGGAGAAAGGATGGGTTTTTTTCCAGCGTTAAAACATACCCTCAAGATACAGTTCTTAAAAACATTACAGGCATTTATTATGTCCTTGTCAGAATTGAGTATAAACTTTCTGATAATTTGCTGTTAAAGCTTTTGGACTTTAAAAGGAGTAGCCTTACTGAAAGCAAAATAAAATAGACAGTGTTAAAACCAACATAATTACCTGTGGTAAGTCAGTAGGCATTAGGGAGATGCTTAGGAATCTACCCCAAACAGCTCACTTATCACATCTTGATTTATTCCAAACAGGATGAATTAAACCAAGCTGACTCAGAGGTGGAAAACAGTAAACGCCGTTTGCAGCACTATGAAGACAAGCAGAAAGAACACTTGGCTTGCATAAAAAGACATAAAGATTTACTAGCTGCCAAAGAAAAAGAATTAGAGGTAGGTGTGGGTTTTTTTTATTTATTGAAGTCAGGTGGTCATGATTCTTCCAATATTTAATAATAAATCACTCCACTTGTACAACACACAGACCGTATTAATAGTCAGCTGCACTGAGTATTTTCTCATCTACGTCTTAAGCTGACTGTATCTAAATCAAGTATAAGTAATGTTGTATAAACGAATCGAGGCCTCTTTTTGTTTGGCAGAGCACCATTTCTGTCTTGACAGGTAAGTTAGAGGTTATCCATCTAGGACTCTTCTTCTGCAATGAAAAGATTAAAATGACTTAACCTTAAAATTTGTATTTCAAGTTAAATTGAATAATGCTATTTTGGGTTTTTTGGATGCTAAGCTTTTCCTTGTACAGACCTCATACCTGATTTTTTGAAGATTTATCTAATCAAGCTTTATTAAGTAAGTCTGAAATCACATCCACAAAGACTTTTGGAAGACTGTCCTATTTAATTATGGTGAATTTGGTTCTTTATTTATCTGTGTTAGCTAAATAACTGTGAACGTGTTAAAGATCTTAGAGGGATACAGTTCTTAGCACTGAAATAACTACCTACCTATAAATGTTGTTAGAAAAATTGTTGATGATAACTAGGTTTGCTGTGATAAGTATGCAAAGAATGATACAAAAACACTGTTCTTCCTTGTAGACCTTGTTTTTCCACAGCACAAAATATTTGTTGTGAACACGAAATGGATTGTTTAAAAATGTAACAATTAACTGAGTTTCAAACATTGCTTTAGGAAAAAATTGCACAAGCTAGGCAAATCTACTCAGAGCGCATAGAAGTCAGCAGAACTGTTAAGAGTCTTGATGCAGAAATGAATCGCTTGAGAGAGAGGATAAATTCAGAAAATGATCGCCATGGGAACAGAGAAGAAATAGTACAGTAAGTAATCTTTAACATCTAAAGTTGTTCAGGTAAAATGGAAAAGATAGGAGAAAGAAGAGTTTTCTTGTTGACTCAAATTTATATGTGTTTTTAGTACTTAAACCATATACAAAGGTATGAAAACATGCTGTGCTGATTGCTCAGTCAGCCAGTACTGAACAGGCTTAGGAGTGTTGAACTACCCTCTAGTGATTTTAGACAGTGTCTGTACTATATGTGTATATATGATGTTACCAATAATGAGATAGTATCCCAATTACGACTACGGGGTGTGAACGTAACTCACCGTTGTTCTGTGATGCAATAAGCATTAAACGTACTTCTGATCACAGAATCATAGAATGTGTTGGGTTGGGAGGGACCCTTAAAGGTCATCTAGTCCAACCCCCCTGCAGTAAGCAGGGACATCTTCAACTAGATCAGGTTGCTCAGAGCCTCATCCAGCCTGGCCTTGAATGTCTCCAGGGATGGGGCCTCCACCACCTCTCTGGGCAACCTGTTCCAGTGTCGCACCACCCTCATTGTAAAGAACTTCTGCCTAACGTCTAATCTAAACCTCCCCTGCTCTCGTTTAAAACCATTGCCCCTCATCCTATCGCTACATGCCCTTGCAAACAGCCCCTCCCCAGCTTTCCTGTAGACCCCCTTCAGGTACTGGAAGGCCGCTATGAGGTCTCCCCAGAGCCTTCTCTTCTCCAGACTGAACGACCCCAACTCTCTCAGCCTGTCCTCATAGCAAAGGTGCTCCAGTCCTCTGATCATCTTCGTGGCCCTCCTCTGGACCCGCTCCAACAAGTCCATGTCCTTCTTGTGCTGAGGGCTCCAGAGCTGGACACAGTACGGCAGGTGGGGTCTCACAAGAGCAGAGTAG
Source organism: Chroicocephalus ridibundus (assembly GCF_963924245.1). Lineage (NCBI taxonomy): Eukaryota > Metazoa > Chordata > Aves > Charadriiformes > Laridae > Chroicocephalus > Chroicocephalus ridibundus. The sequence continues at coordinate 116,820,950 of NC_086286.1, read as the reverse complement.
AGGGGGAGAATCACCTCTCTGGATCTGCTGACCATGCTTCTTTTGGTGCAGCCCAGGGTGCAATTGGCCTTCTGGGCTGCAAGCACATGTTGTTGGCTCATGTCCAGCTTTTCATCCACCAGTACCCCCAAGTCCTCTATCACGTCATCTCCCAGCCTGTATTGATAAGGAGGGTTGTCCTGACCCAAGTGTAGGACCTTGCACTTGGCCTCGTTGAACTCCATAAGGTTTGCTCGGGCCCACCTCTCTAGCTCGTCCAGGTCCCTCTGGATGACATCCCGTCCCTCTGGCAGATCAACCGCATCGCTCAGCTTAGTGTCGGCAGCAAACTTGCTGAGGGTGCACTTGAGCCCACTGTCTGTGTCATTGATGAAGATGTTGAACAGCACCGATTTGCATAACTAATGCATAAATTAGGCAATTACTTGAGGTTTTGACTGCAGCGTTTCAACAAATCACTCACCTTCGATATTCTTGACCACGGGGAGCCCAGTCATTCATTCTTCTTGGTGTAAGAGTTTTTTTTCAAAAGAATTAAAAATAAAGTAAAATTTATTTTTTCGACCACTTTTTGTTTGTGAACAGCATCTTACTTGACTCATCAAATGCTTTTAGGTTCACATTGATCATCACAAGAAAGTTTTTATTTGCATGTTTTGATTATCAAATTGATTTTTAGCATTTACAACCATAGTTTGGGTTTAATTTAATGCATGTTTATCCTAAACCTTCTGTTAATTAAAACAGGCAATTTCATGACGCAAAAGAAAGATATAAGGCTGCAAACAGTAAAGTAAAGAATTTAAAGAATTTTATTATGTTGCTGGAAGAAATAATGACACAGAGATTCAAAATATATTCGCAATTCTTAAGGTGAGTTAATTTCACTGTAATTTCATGTTTCAGATAAACTATTGTGTTGATGTAAGTAAGTGCCCGTATTCCAGGGCGAAAATTGTAGAGCAGATGTGTGAGAATGAGATATCTTTAAAGTGGTATTCGCAGCAGTCTTTCTAACTTAATCTTCCTCCCAGATCCAATATTATTGTGCCTGACAGTTTAGAGGCAGCCTGGACAGACAGCTGGGAAAACAACATGCTCAGTGGAGGCTGTGTTTTGCTTCACCCAAAAGGCCTCAACTATGCTGACTTAAGCCACACTGAGAGGAGTCTGGCCCCATCCTCTTGGCACCCGCCCTTTAGATACTGATAAGCGTTGCTGAGGTCCCCTCTGTCTTCTCTTCTCCAGGCTAAACAGACCCAGGTCTCTCAGCCTTTCCTCATAAGAGAGGTGCTCCATTCCCTTGATCATCTGTGTAGCCCTCTGCAGGACTCTCTCCAGCAGTTCCCTGTCCTTCTCGAACTGGGGAGCCCAGAACTGGACACAGTACTGCAGATGTGGCCTCACCAGGCCAGAGCAGAGTGGGAGGATGACCTCCCTCGACCTGCTGGTTGCACTCTTTTTAATGCACACCAGGAGACCACTGGCCACCTTGGCCACAAGGCTGCATTGCTAGCTCATGGTCAACTTGTTGTCCACCAGGACTCCTAGGTGCTCCTCATGTAATTTCATTGTGGGCCAAACACTTTCTCTTTTCCCTGTGCAGAAGAATTTTCAAGATCTTTGTTCAGATTCTGCAATTTGTCAGCTGCTTCTGTCATGGAGTGTCCATACTGGGGGTGCACCCTTCCTTTCTTGCTTCAGTCCATTAGTATCCTGAACCTATGAATGAAGATTTTGAGGTGGCCTCCCTTCGAAAGGACCGATGGTCCGCTTTCCAGTGCAGCCCTTTGTCACTTACCATTCCCTTCAGCGGAAATTGAGGGATATCTGTGTTGGCTCTGCTTTTTGTACTTTTTGATCTGGGATTTGGAGGCAGTGCCAGTGTGATTCCGACAGATAGTAATGATCAGGAGAATACCAACCTTTGCAGGTGGAAGTCTAGAAATACTAGTGGGTAAGATTTGCCTGCAGAATCCGATGCTTGCCTTTTGAGGCCCACATGTGTCAAACTGAATCTTGTTCCTAGAGTCCAAATAAATCCCACTCTTAAGATGTGTTAAAGAACCATAGTTCGTTCTTGAAGTAAGTGTGGTGTGTTGTCTACTGGGGAATTACATGCTAGAACTTGGCGGGGGGAAGGGTGCGTGTGGAATTTAATATCCTGGGGTCTACCAGAGTCCACGTAAATTCTTTTCTATCCTTACTGTGCAGTCCAAATACTGGATAGGAAAGCAATGGAATTTCATAATTTTCTATTGAAGTTGTGGAAGAAGGGGATGAAAAGGTTATTGTCAATTGAAACAGGCTTCCAGATAATGTAAAGCCTGTACTTCTGCATTTCTTACCTGGTTACTTTGTGTCAGTGACTGTCTGTTATATCCAGTATCAAATGTCACTTGTTTGAGAGCATAATTGATTTGAGAAAATGTTATTAATGGAGCAGGGCTTAGTATTCAAGATTATGATGTGCAACTGTTGATAAAAATCTGCTGTAACTTTTCAGTGTATTTTAAAACTAACTGACCTAATGACTGTTTGTTTGATTTAACTGATTTAAGGCTCCTTTCTTTACGATGCAAACTCTACTTTGACAATTTATTACGTATTCGAGCTTGCTCTGGAAAAATACTTTTTGATCACAAGAATGAGACACTTTCAATAACAGTAAGTTATTTTAATATTACCTTAATTATCATAATATGTAATGGAAATATTAAATTCTTTTTAATATCAGCTACTAGAACATGCGTTACAAAGGATAGAATAAGTTGTTCTCCCCTCTCCAGAATGTGATATGCTAAATTGTAGGATGTTGAAAACAAGCAGGAACAAAAAACGTATCACCATCTTATATGAGCAGGTTGCTGGATTACATGGAATAAATTTGGACTGTCATCTTCTCTGGTCTAGTGGGAGGTGTCCCTGCCCATGGCAGGGGGTTTGGAACAAGATGATCGTTAAGGTCTCTTCCAACGCAAACCATTCTATGATTTTCTGAGGATAAGAACTCACCAGCCATTCATCCTAGTCAATCTTTCAAAATTACTCATTCGTATTTCATTGATAGGAAGTTTGCTTTTATTTGTGTGACTGTATAATAGCTCTAGTTGTTAAAACAACTTCTAATGGCTGAAAGCTTCAGTATTATGTTTTTTTCTGTGTGTCTTTTAACATATCTCCCAAAAAGTTTTAGTCGTGGGGGTGTTTACTTGTTTTTTCTTGTGGGAGACTTCAGTTTTAGGAATTGAGGGCAAAAATGTGTAGTGACAATACAAATACATGTTGACACACAATTAAACAGGCGAAGGATATGTATCTGAGGAACTTAAACTCAGTCCATAAAATACCAAGTCATTACCTGTTTTTCTTTATCAGAATACTTTTTTTTTTTAATACCTTATGTTTCATGTTTCTCATGCAAGAGATCTACATTTAGTCAAGGAAGGTAAATTAAAAAAAAAAAAAAAGCACCACCACCCCCCAAAAACCACCAAAAGACCCCACACCAAAATAATTATTTTCCCCCTTAGCTCGTTAAAAGTAACGTAATTAACAGGACAAGAAAATGCTTAAGTTTAATCTTAAAGGGGAAGTGCCACAAGGTGTCATCATAATCAATGGAACCAAAGAACTGTTCACCACGTTTCACGTATTACCAGTGACAAACCGTTGCTCCTTTAAACTCCTGCTATAAATCAATTACCTGCTTTTCTGTTGTGGCTGGTAACCACTGAATTTTACTGTAATATAACTACACTGGTATATATTAATTAAACATTGTTTAATAGCTATTAAAAATAGAGAATTGAATAAGGAAACACTGGCAGAGTCATTCAGTCTGTCCAATGTATTTTACTGTGGTGGAGAAAGTTGCAGCGATCCTAGAAATGTGCTATGAAATGGTTAGGGGCCATCCCCTTCCAGACTGGCAGTGGCAGTGAAGTGCATAAAATTGTTCTCAAGTGATCTCTATCTGTTCTTGTGTAAACGTGTTTGCTGGTAAAATTACGATTCTGTTAGTAAGTTTCTACTTCAGGCTTAAAAATGGCTCTAATGTTTTGATTTCAAGGTTCAGCCTCGAGAGGAAGACAAAGCTGCCCTTAATGATGTGAGATCCTTATCAGGAGGAGAACGTTCCTTCTCAACCGTTTGTTTCATTCTCTCTCTGTGGTCCATTACTGAATCTCCTTTCAGATGCTTGGATGAATTTGATGTCTACATGGTATAAACTTAAACTTACATTTGCTATTCTGATTTGTATAAATTAGTGAAACAGTTGAGTTGTTACCTGTATTTGGTTAGATTTTAAAACACTGTAGTTAACTCTAAATAATAAATAAAAAAAAACACAAACCAAACCCCCAAACCCCAACCCAAAACTTGGTAGGGACCTTTGTTCGCTTTGTGTAGTGACTTTTGAAGCTTATTCTGTTTCTGAAGTTGGTGCCCAGAGCTATGAGCATCACTGTTACTTTACATACTTAAACCTTATTTCAGTGCAAAAATCATAAAATATAACTTTTTATTAGTTCCCCCAGCCATTGTGACTGTGTTTGTCACAGATTGTCTCTGCCATGTGGCTCTGACAGTTCTGGGTTTAGCATGTGCTTTGGCTTCTACCGGTTTTGAGATCAATGGGGATTTTTTTTCAGAGCAAGTGCAGCAATTGAGTTCACTGTTGCTCCTCAGAAACTTGTTTTGTACTTCGTCCACTAGCATCTTTCCAGGATGCTGCAATGCAGAATAATGAACAGTAAATACTAATGTCAGCTAAAACTGATCAACCTGATCGTTGTGCACAGCTTCCCTGGATAGGTGATTAACCAGTTTTTTAATATATTTTTATTTCCTCCTTATTAATGTACAGTGTGGTATGGTTTGAGAAAAGAATTTGTTCTGAGACAGAGTTGATTATTTTATTTTGCCTTCAGTCTCCCTCCTCCATTAATGGATTTATTTGCTGAGTCTCCCAGACCTAGAGAGGAAAACAAGATAATATACTTTGTGTATAAAGAATTTCCAAAAGGAAAGTATGCATTTAAGGTGGTCAAGCAGTCATTTTTCAGCTGACTTCCAAAGCTTAGGTCCTCTTTTACAAGTTAGTTGTGCAGAAGTTCATCCATCCACCCATCCAGAAAAGGGTGGATACTCAGAACCGTAAGCTCTGCAGACAACTTCCATTTTGTCTGTTCCGTAAGTAATTCCACACAATTTGTCTTTCCACTGCTGTGCCAGTAGCGCAACCTTACTGTTTCCACGTTCTGTAGTTACTTTTGGTGCTATCCTGGAGACCCACCACAAGAGGACTCCATCAGCATGTTTGCAAGGGAGGTACCTCGTTTCACACCTAATAAAGCGTAGAAGCAGAGCTTTGGTTAACCCCTGCTAATAATGGCTTTCCATTACACATCTTCTTCAGTAAGCTTAATGCATAAGGTTGTGTTCAAAATAGTAAGAATAATAATAAAAAAAATAATCATCATCATAAAAACAAGCCACATAATATCTTAGGTTTCATGCAACCCTTAAATCCTTTCAGGTAATTTTGAGGCAGGATTTTATAGGAAACATTATTCTACTAAAATGCAGTTCATCTCAGCGTACCAATAAAGTACGAAGTACTACGTGTATATCAAAGCTGATAGAAAAACATCGTGAGTGGGAGTGTGTGATCGTTCCAACAGAAGCTTTCTGTTGTGCATGTATATGAAAAAGTAGAGTTTAAGAATTTCCAAGACTGTAATTTATAGCTTTTAGAATTTAACCCTGATGTTTCTCCACCTTAGTTTTTTATTGGACTTTTCTTTAGCTAAGCTTTATATAAATTAATTCCGATAGGTTTTTCTATTAATATATTATCTAATGAATTTGTTCTTAAGCATTTGTCCTGATTTGTGCAATGATAGGCCAGTGAAGCACACAGTCGGTACCATTACCTGATAAATGTTTTGTCTTTAGGACATGGTTAACAGAAGAATTGCAATGGATATGATTCTGAAGGTGGCTGACTCTCAGCATCATCGGCAGTTCATTTTGCTAACCCCACAAAACATGAGGTAATACTGTTGTGTTACTTTTCCTCGTACAAGAATTACATGGAAATTGCACTGCAAGGATTATAGCTTGAAAAAAGTAAATATGAGGAGAAAGGAATTTTGCTGCTTGCAGCGGTAGAACATCAACAATTAAGCAGTTCATTGCTGATGGTTCTGGGAATTTAATAGGCTTTTCACTCTTCCTTATGTAATGTCTCTTAATACGGTAGCTCAGTGGGACTTGAATCAGTTTATCTGAAGTAGAACAGGTTTTTGAAATGTTTTACTGTGTAAAGTAGGCTCCTGGTGGCTTATAGCCCTGCACCTCCCTCTCCCATCACACAATTAACATAGGACTTAGCATTTTTCCTATGAATACTACAGTACTTTCAAGATGTTTGTAATTCGAGTTGATTTTTTCCTTTTTTTTTTTTTTTTAATATCACCAATCTAGAAACTGATAACTTACTCCTTCGTTGTTTGGTGGTTTTGTTTTTTTTTTTTTTTTTATCTAGTAGCCCAAAATTCTTCCAAAAGCCCCATATAGATGCCTGGTAAAGCCATGCCCAGCTTAAGGGGACAGTCACTGTCTTAACTTTCTGCAGCCAACTCTTCTCTCCATTAGCCAAATGGAATCAGTGAAGCCTATGGAGGATAATTAAGCAGTCTTCAAAATAAAATTTATTTACTTTTAATAGTGTTCTCTTGCTAGAGTCTATAAAAAGCAGAATAATGGTATTGTGTTGTTATTTAAGTGAAATGCATTGTGTGGGGAGTTCCTGAAACTGTATTCAATGCACATACAAGGATTTTACATGTAGTTACTGTTTAAAAGCTGAATTCAAGTGCAGCTTAGTTTTGTTATATTTCTGGTATGTGTTGCATGTTCGTCAAACATTTAATATAACACAAGTAGGCAGGCACCTTCAGAAAAAATTCATTTAGGATAATTGTGGAGAAGCCTGTATAATTGTATCTTTAGTAACTTCGCTCATGCTTAGTATGACATGAGTGTGATGATACATGTATAAAGTGTGTGCCACTTCAGATCCGTAAGGCAAATATGAACTGTATTTGATCATTATTTCTTTTTCTTTATCATAAAGTACCTTTTTTTTTTTATAATTAAGGTAGTCTAATTGTTAGAAAACACATAATTGAAATCAGTCGTTGTCTTTACCTCAAGCTTTTACTGGCTCCAGTATCAATTCAGTGAAGCCAGAACTTCACCCCACGTTGCTGTTTTCTAAAACTGACAAAGAAAAGAGATGGAATTATTTAAGGGAAAATATGTAATGGAAAGAATCAAGTAGAAATATTAAAATTTGTGGAGAAGAAACACTGTTTAAATGATGCATGCTTTATTTTTAGTTCTCTGCCTTTGAGTTCCCGTATTCGAATCCTCCGAATGCAAGACCCTGAAAGAGGCCAAAGGACATTGAATTTCCAAAAAAGGAATGACAAAGAGGATGATCAATAAGTATCTGTGTGTAAAACTGCGGCATGCTGTTGAGGATAAATGTGTAATGAATGATGTGTGTAAAGTTGTTATTTCCTGATGCTGGATAAGGGCATCTTTTGTTAGATACTCTCAGGAAAAGAAGAGGGTCCTGTATTTTTTTTATTTTTAAGAGTTACTGTCTGTGTACAGACCAAGGACGAGCACAGTTTTGATGACGAGAAAATCCTGAATGTTCAGTTGATATTTTTTAACTACTAACTAGTAGAATTTTTTTTTATCAGTTGTTCTGTTTTTTCCTTCTGGAAAAGGTGAAATATGTTTTGAATAACTATGGAGTAGTATTTTAATAAACACTGAGAACTGATAACTTGCGGTAATGTTTTTAGTGTCTCTACACACTTAAAATTAGCATTAAGTTAAAAATGTTGGTTTCTTCCCAGCTCTGCTTTATTTCTTAACCGTGTGCTAATTAATACATGCAGCAAAACATGGTTCATTTTTTTGCCAGTGGAACGACAGCAGCTGAACATAAGAAGCTATTAGTGCTTATAGCGTATACTTTCATAATTAGAGAAGCGAAGAATTTATTTGCAGTGTATTCTCTGGGCATGTAAAAAGTGCTTTTATTTCTTCCTTTGTAGTTTGTAGGGCAGAGTTTGAGTTTCTTTGGACACAACTTTACAAAACCTAGCAAATTGTGGCTTTATAAATTTAGATATTTAATGCCAATAACCGAAGTTCTTGCACAGTCCCCGTTTGCAGGGACAGACTAAGTCTGTAGATAAAAATGACATTATAACAAACTAAAGTGACAGAATTCCTTCCAATCTAGAGGAATGAAGTGGAATAAGAGTTTTGGGAAATAATACAGTAACTTTTCTACAGCATTGTAGGTCTGTGTTTTGTTGGGTGTCCCCGCCTCCCCTCCCACCCTCCCTGGGCCTGTACTAGAGCAGCTAAAATAAAATAAATTTGCTTTATTTAAATGATACAAGCATTTATTGGGGATAAGAGGGACAAAGAAGAACCAGATTTTTCAAACTACCCCAAATTAACTTTTTTTTTTTTCCTCTTCTGTTCTCCTTTCTCCAGGAACTTGAAATTGTTGGGAGCTCTTCAAAAACAATGACTTTTTAGAATTCAGCCATTAGACATACTTTTTTCTTTTTTTTTTTCCCCCTTTTTTTTTTTTTAGCATTATGGGGATACAAAAGCCAATGAGACTATTCCGAGAACAGCTCAGCGGTTTCTACAGTTATTTACTGAATAGCAATTCCTCAATAAAACCTCATTGCGGTGTAAGTTTGAACTCGCTGTTGCAGCTGAATTCGGTTTTAGCCACCGCACAGTATTTCATGATCTTCAGCGTTGTTCAGTTTTTCCACAAGCGTCTGTTAAACTTGTCCGTATCTCTGTCATACGGAAGCTAGGTAAGAACTGAAGGAAGTAGACTGAGAAAAGCTAGCGGCAGTTCTAGTGCATTCGACCTGTAGGAATTAAGTCTAGTGATCTTTTAAAGGCTTCAGATGTTTTCTTCTGAAAGCCCAGCAATGGGCCAGCAGCCTCATAGCAGCTTCCAGGAGGTCAAAAAGAGACCTTTTTGTTGAAGCGGGTGGCAGCAGAGAGCCAGGCAGCAGCCATAAACTGAAGCGGGGAGGATCTGTCTGGATAAGCCGCGGGGAGGGATTGTTCCTGATGAAGATATGAGGCATTTGAGCATGTTGTCCTGACGGGTTGTAGAATCTCAGTCTTTGGAGGCTTTGGGGGTCGTCTGCACCTCCTTCAAGCCAGGACAAGAGACCTCTGGAGGTCCCTACCAAATTAAACAATTCCATAATCCTGGGATTTGATGAGATATATATTAAAGATACTTACAACTTGTTTAGGATTATGTGAAAACAGTGTGTGTGGGGGGAAGCCGTGTGAAGTGCGCACTTGGCAAAACCTGTCTGGAGCACAAGCCCAGTTTGCAGTGGGAGCCCTCGATGCTATTCATGACGATGAGCCGCATGTTCAGTTTGACTCGATTTTATGATGGAACTGGACTGTTTCAGACCCTTGTACAATATGAAATGAGGGAGTGGCATAGCGTTATTTCCTCATGATTTTCTTCAGCTTCCAAAAAAAAAAAAAAAGGGCAAGAGATAAAAGCAAGCATTTCTCTTCGTTAGTACTTTTATAATGAGTTGTGCGGAGAAAAGAGCTTCTCGCGTTCCTACTGAGCTGTCGCTGCAGCTTTCTCCCAGATTTTCTACAGACTTACTTGAAATATTGGAGCAGCTGGCAACAATTCTGGTGTTTGGTTCAGATGAATATATTGTATTTATTCTAATCTACCACTGTACCTGGTGCAAACGTGTGCCTGACCGTGTTTTATAAGCAGCCGTTTTCATGGTAGAGGATTAGTTCTGAATAAACAGTTACCGAAACACTTGAGCTTGGAGGCACTTATTTTTGCAGTGATCCGTCTAAGGTCTCAAAGCTATCTTATTCTTGATAGTTTAAAAACAGAGTTTACCATAGCAGCTCCCATAGGGAGAACTGCAGTCCCGATGTTACATTTGGTGGCTGTGTTTGAGCCGTTGGCCGTTTTTGGATGGCGGTGCATTGCTTAACGCTGCACTCCAGGAAACGGAGCCTGTCCGGCCACGTGAATTGAAGGTGCAGGGGAATGTAGAATGAGGTACTGCTTCTCTAATAAGTGTCTATAAACCAAAGTCGCATAAATTCTCCGGAATATTCAACATCCTCTCTACAGCTTGTAATTTAAGCCTAAGTGGGGGGAAAAAAAAATGGGCATCTTCTCAGAAGTATGTAACACTTTCAGACTGAGGGGTTTATTTTTAAGCGGCAGCCGAAGGTACAAAGCATACCCCTCTCTCGTTTGCCGAGAACATCACTTGTGGAGTCCAAGTCAAATTCCGGTATTAGAAAATGTAGTTGAAACTTCTGCCTTTTGCTGTTCATTTGGAATAGAAAGAAACTTAAATATGAGAGGATGGCTGTGGTTGTGGCAACAAGCGATTCTGTGTTCCCCCCCTGCCGCCCCCATGTTAGTTAGCAGAATGTGTAAAACTGGTTTTTGGTGGTTTTGTTTTTTTTTCCCCTCAATTTTAAGATGCGCTTCACCTTTAAAATTTGAAAATACAGAGAATGACTTGGTTTGTGTCATGTTTTATTGTCTGATTTTTAGCTATTACGCGTACTGTCTCATTTCTTCATAAGGCAAAGAAGAAATATCAAACATGCAATTGTAAGATGTTCAGACATATTATTCTTTTTTGGTAATCCTGTAAGCAACCGACTGTTTAAAGCAACTGGGAAACGTGGTGTAAGGAAGGATTTTTATCTGCAATTTCTGCCGTCTGCGAGTTCTCGATGCTTTCCCGGGGCTGCGCAGAACTTGCACTTGCAACAAACTCGACCGATGCACGTGGAATTGAGGAGGAGTGTGGTTCTCTTCCCTGACCCTTCTCAGCCATCGTACGTTACGGTTAATTTATTAGTAACCATTTTTGACAACAAGTCTGTTTATATTAAACCCGGGGTAGCTTACTGTCATAGGGTTTAAGGAGGGAAAAGCATTAAAAGACCAGGTTTAGGCCAAGCAAATAAACTGTATTTGCCTTCCAGCTGGCTTCAAAAGCCGTGTGAGCAGAGGGCTAGCAGGACACGGGTAAATCTCAGCGCCAGCATCTTGGAGGAGAAGCGGCTGCTCTCTTGGTAAATACGAGAACTACAACTTTTGGGTTCGTATAATGTGACTCTTCGAGTGAGTGAGTGAGTGCAAAGAAGTTTTCGTCACGCTTTCGTAATGAAATATATATTTCCCAGTAGTACAGTGACAGATAATTAAACAGATTGAATTTTTATTTTTTTTCCTCCTATTGCCGTGCTGAAGACATGAAATAAGAATTAGGGGAAAAGGTCAAATGTTATAAATTTATTTTGGGACATATATATTGCAACCTCTGTGGAAGCTTTTGAAAATTCAGGCAAAGATCAATACACTTCCAATAAAACCTTTAAACTTCCAATAAAACAATATTTTTAAACATTATATATATATATATTTATATATACTTTTACTTAAAGGGATCATTTTAGCAGGATTTTCTTTTTTTTTTCTTTTTTTTTTTTTTTTTTTATACTGCATTCCTCTGACATAGCTCTTTCCAGATTGAAGGGATGCAAATGAGGTAAGAATTAAGGCAAACCTAAAAGGCATGCAAATGAAGTACATTTATACCCACTGACAATACAAGCACGTGTGCGGAGCAGACGCGAGAGCCGAGGAGCTCGTCCCCTCCGTCCGTCCAGTACTACTTTACAGCAGAATGGTGACATGGCTTATAATAAACAGTTAACATCACCGTGGGAATTCAGTGTCACTAACATTACTCAGGCTAGGAGACACAGAGCTAGCATCAGTAAAACATGAACAATAAATAATATAATTCACCGCAGCGCAGGACTGGCTGCACAGGCTTCAGAGGAACAGGGCTGTTATGAAATGACATTGCACACGTCACGTTGTGGCAGTTTATTTTTATAATATATACTTTTAAAATTCTTTAGCAAATGACATTCTCATGCACACAAGTGTTTCAAACACAAGAAGCAAGTCCATTTATAGGTAGTCCAAGCAAATTTTTGTGTGTGTGTGTGGAAATAGCTGCAAACTGAATGGAACATTAAACTTCTGTGCAGTCTATGGCGCGTCGTACACAAGCTCATTTTTGAATGTCACACTGCAGGAGTAATACGATGGAAGGATCACTCTTTGCAGCTTCTTTGAATTCATCCAGTGTGATCTGGTCGTCTTTGTTCTTATCCATCTTACTGAAGATCTTGTCTACCCGTTGCTCAGGCGTCAGACCATCCTCGTTCATTTTCATCATTATCACAGTGCCCACCATTTTGTAGATGGCCTTGGGAAAGAAACCAAAGAGAAAATTCAACAAACGAATTGACCTGGTTTTTTGATGTGATCAAATTCTGGAAAGATATTCCAGCAACAAAACGATTGCCACTTCCCCTAAAGATTGGGTTTTTTCTTAGAATCAGTTGTCAATATATTTAAAGTAAGCAACAATGCGTTTTACTTTCTTTAGATGTCGATTTATTTCGGTGGTTGCATTTTGCATCCTGGAATGAATTTCTTTGGCGTCCTGTTTGACAGGGCAAAACTGTTGTAACCTCTTCTCTGGATCAACTGTTTATTTGGCTTTTAGTCACTGCATTGAAACACTTCACGTAAATTCTGAAAAATCAGTTTTAGCAGTCGTCACCTTTTAATAGCTTTCTGTGCGTAGATGTGAGCAAAATCTGGTATTAACTACTGTGGCGAGTAGCCTGCAGATGACGAGGGAGGTAAACTTTACCCTTCCTGTTAGTGCTGTGGTCATCTTAAAGGCCATCTGTGAGAGCTCACTTAAAACTGTGTGTCGTTATCCCTGTAAATTTCTGTAATCTGAAGTTAATCTCCAGTAAGGCTTCAGCTACTCAAGCTACAAACCAGTAATTTCATGGGTGTCAAGTGATTTTGAGATGGGCTTTGTAAATCCTTTGCTGTGCTGTTCGTATGGTTAATCCCTTCATCAGGGAAAAAAATTACTTCTTAATATTGGAAAGCTTACGTGCACGTATGTGCTCGCTGCGATGCTCAGAGATTACATCTATTGCAACGTGAGGGTGCTCGTACCACTTACGCACAAGTCAGTATAGGAGCAATATATGTAATGTCATGAGCCCCCAACATAAGAAGGACATGGACCTGTCGGAGCAAGTCCAGAGCAGGGCCACAAAGATGACCAGAGGGCTGGAGCACCTCTGCTGTGAGGGCAGGCTGAGAGAGTCGGGGTTGTTCAGCCTGGAGAAGAGAAGGCTCCGGGGAGACCTTCTAGTGGCCTTCCAGTACCTAAAGAGGGCTACAGGAAAGCTGGAGAGGGACTTTTTACAAGGGCGTGTGGTGATGGGACAAAGGGTAATGGCTTCAAACTGGAAGAGGGTAGATTTAGTTTAGATATCAGGAAGAAATTTTTCACTACGATTGTGGTGAGGCACCGGCACAGGTTGCCCAGAAGTTGCCCCATCCCTGGAAGTGTTCAAGGCCAGGCTGGATGGGGCTTTGAGCAGCCTGGTCCAGTGGGAGGTGTCCCTGCCCATGGCAGGGGGTTGGAACTGGATGATCGGTCAGGTCCCTTCTAACCCAAACCATTCTATGAATGTACGCCTTTCATGATATACAGTACAGCCTCTTGTGTGCTTAAAATCTAAAGGGTATGCGAACAAGTAATCAAATTTCACTAATGCTCAGCCATGTTATTTTTCAGTGTCGTATTGATCTCACCTCTATGATTTCCAGCATTTCCACTCTTGTAATTTTACCGTCACCATCCAGGTCGTACATGTTGAAGGCCCAGTTCAGCTTTTGCTCAAAACTGCCTCGTGAGGTGATGGACAGGGCGCAAATGAACTCTCTGAAGTCGATGGTCCCATCTCCGTTTTTATCAAAGGTTCGGAAGGCATGCTGGGCAAACTTTGAAGCATCTCCATATGGAAAGAACTGCAAAATAAAATAATAAATAGAGCCGTGGGTAACGCAAGGGAGCAAGCCACGTACCTGCCTGCAAAACACTGACGTGAGGCCATTATGAAGAGCCGCTGGTGGCCTTTGTGTAAACCTGAAGACGCGCAATGTAACAGTTACGGTGTAATGATTATTAAAACCTTATTTCTCCGAGATGCTCTTAGCTTACTGCAAACGATATTGCAAATATATTTCATGTTAATTTAAAGCTAAATTAACCAGATGAACCTTTAAATGAAGTTGGGTGCAAATGGGAGACTGAATGTAATATTGGCTGACTACGAAATACAGAAGCCAAGGTGCATTTTAGCAGTACATTTTCTGCCTGGGAGTAAGCAGCCCCTGACACGTTGCAACCAAATGGATGTGTGGGCTTCTTGTTGTATAACTTCGTTTAAAAAAAAAAATAAATAATCCACACACAGCATAAAACCCCAGGAACATATGTCCTCTTCTGCCAACCAACATAACACAAGGGCGTAAGATGAGAACCGAGATTCAGTGAAATAATAAAGGACAATGCTCTTCATGTTTAACACCCATGATCAGGGAACGCTGCAGCTGACTGTAGCTTAACGAAGTATTTTAAATGACCATAACCTCTAAGTTTCCAGCTGATATTTCTTCCCCTCAGGAAGTGCGTGATTTAAGAGGTTTGAGGCAGTGGTGGTTCTTTCTGTGGCCCAGACTCAAGAAAACAACCTCTTCAACCCAGTGCAGAACCCACTGCAGTGAAGGGACTGTACCCAAATAATGACTGTTTCTATATTCCCTGCCCAATTCCATGGAGGTTTTCATGCTCCTAAAATATAAACGTGCATTACTCCCGATCTGAGCGCCATCTCATTTTCTGCTTTTTACAGTTCCAATTCTTACGAAGTATTGCATCGAATACTGTAGGTTCGAAGCAAAGACTTCGGTGGCCGCCGAGGAAGTGGGGCTGCGTTTTACAATGCTCCATTTCCCCGTCCGGAGCTTCCACCGCAGGCTGCGGGTTGCCGTGGTCAGCTGTGAAAGCGCTTGAACAACGCACTCAGATTTGATGGAGGATCTCGGGGATCTCACAGCACATACAGACACGGGCGCCGCTGACTGACTGACTAAATACAGATGTCGAACGTGGCAAGCCTTTGCTGCTTTTCCTTTGAGGAGGCCAAGTGACCATTTGGATACTGTGTCTTGCCCTAAAAAATAAAAAATAAAACAACTTCGTGCAGAGCCTGCTGCTTCCAACAAATTTGTGTCCATGTGGGTCATGTCCGGGGCCACTGCTGCATTGCCAGAAGGGGCCTAACCAGCGAATTTCCTTTAAACTTACTGTTTTGTCCAATACCAACTTTTCAGACAGAATTCTGGACTGTCTGCGTTGCTGTGAGGTACGATTGCTCCCCAAGCTCTGCTCTGGCTCAGTGGCGTTACAGTCGATGCAAAACTCTTCCTGAAATGTTGCCCGCCTCCATCCATTCGGAGTATCGCCCTGTTGTGAATTACCCCCAAAAGGGGGTGCAAGTCACTGTTATTATCCCAGAAGAGGGATCAAAAATGCCCATCTCGCTTCCCAAGTATCTTTTTGGGAAGAAATATGAACATGGAACAGAGGCATCGAGAGAAAGGGACACTGTACTCATTCCCGTGGGATTCTGTCCAGGTTAACATTGCTGTTAAAGTTGTGATTTTCTCATTCGACTTCGCACGGGTCAGCATCCGGCTGCTGCTTCTACGCCCCTTCTCCAACAGCCGAAAGAGGCATTTGGTATCGTCTCCTCCTGAGAAAGTAACGTCTGTGCCTGTACTCGACCCAGCCCGTGTCTGTTTTGATAAGCCAAACTGATGGAGCTGTAAATACCTCAAGGGAGCGTTGCGGCTCTTTTCTGTACTTTCTGTTTTTTTGACCTTTAAAAAATGTTTGGATGCTGGTATGGTAAGCGTGATTGAGCTCATAAACACATACAAAGGTACGTGGATTCTCCGGTGCAATTGAGGGCTGCAGCGGCTGCAGCTGTCAGACCTTGCTGAATTGCTCTTCACCGCAAACCTCAGTCTTTTGCCAAGGCAAAGAGAGCTCCCTCCCCGGGAAGGCTCTTTGGGCTCACAGTTCTACGTTTGGCCGTGTCAGAACAAAGTTACGTGAATGTTATCCAAACCTGAATATTAACTGCAGGTTACTGAAAATCCTGCTCATTGCTTTCTCTTCTTCATGATCTACCTTTTCCCCAACTTCTGTATCGACTGCAGATGTTAATGTAGGTGATATTTTATTTTAGGTGTGTGTGTATAGAGAGACGTACACTTCTGCAGATCACTGGCAGGAAGTTAAGAAGCGGCTCTTGTGCCCTGTAGCTCCATCGGGACTCCACTGCCCTCCTCTATCTATTTCTTGGGAACTTGCTGGCTGTTCAAAGCCGAAAAGACAATTACAATAATCTCTTGCTTTTTAAATCACTACAGGGGTGGTGAGGCACTGGCACAGGTTGCCCAGAGAAGCTGTAGATGCCCCATCCCTGGAAGTGTTCAAGGCCAGGCTGGATGGGGCTTTGAGCAGCCTGGTCTGGTGGGAGGTGTCCCTGCCCATGGCAGGGGGTTGGAACTGGATGATCTTTAAGGTCCCTTCCAACCCAAACCATTCTATGATTCTATGATTTTATGAAATCTGTACTGATCACTGTCCTCTGATAGATAGTTTATAAAACAAACTACTTCAGAATTACAAAAAAAGACAAACAGTCTTCCACGTGTCTTGGTTAAGAGCTGACTATTGCCGAGGACGTGGCCCAACCCGTATCTCTGTGACTCTCTTACTCCGCAGCCTCTATAACAGAAAGGCAAGCAGCTAGAGGGAAACGGGATCGTCCTTTTCTACTGTCCAGAGAATCAGAATACCTTCAGGTGCTATTCTCCTATGATTCAGACTGAGAAAAGGTACAAATGTATTTACTGGTGGAATGAAAGAACTAAAAAATGCGAAGAAGTTCACCTACAGAAATGGCTGAGTGGTGGCACACACCCAGAAATATTCAACGGCCCAAGAATGAAGAGGGGGATTAGGAGGGGTCAGTGGCTGGAGACGCCAGAGACCATTTCCAAATTATTCTTGGGGAAAAATCAACATATCATTCAGTCTCCCGTGAGAGGAGCATCAGCAAGAAGTGCCCACCTCTTGTGCCAGTCGCACCATTAACCTCCTGTAGGAGGGAGGAAAGCATCCTTCTAATTTTTCATTACAGACAGGACGAGTTCTTCTCTTCTGAGGTAAGGAAGGTGGTGGCACTGCTCAGAGCAAAGCCTTGGCATTTACAGCCTAGTAAGGTGAACAAATGGAACTGATGCCTTTTTTTAGGTTTTTGGTTGATTTTTTGGGTTTTTTTTTGTATCTCTATTTGCCTCCCTCTAGGGTGCGAATGCAGTAAAAGGTCCTTTAGGGACTGAAGGCACTCTTCACCAGTCTGTACCTGCTGGTTTGTATTATTTTTAGCTCAGAACGACTAAAAAACATTGTCAAAACTTGTTTAAAAACCTACTTGAAGACTTCCATTGGCCTGTTTTGAAATGATTCATAAATAAGAAATGGAGTAAAAGAAAACCAGAACAATTAGAGAGCAAAAGAAGCTAGCTCTGGTGAGATGTTATTTGACTATTGAAATACAGTGAGGCCTTGGCAAGATGTAAAGGCCTTTTTTTTTCCATAAAGGCACAGACTGTTAACTACTTTAAGAATGGTCTGAGCCAAGTGCAATGGGAGACAAGGATGGCTGGAAGGCAAACACCCATTTTTGGCCAGGGGGATACACGGGTGGTTTAGTCTGCCTCATACGGCACTCTGGCACGAGCTCAGTGAATGACCCAAAACCAAGTAAAGAAACACAACTGGGATTTTCAGTGGCTAGAGCCACTGGGCAAATCAGTGGGTTCTTCAGCCTCCTCTGCAAACCTTTGTCCAGGTGATCAATCTACATGTGAAAGCAACTAGTCCCCTTCTGCTGCAATGGTGCTGCTGAAAAGTGCGCTCTACACACCAGCGTTGTCTCCTGCTTTACCCTTTTCATCCAAAAATAAAGACAAACTATACCTGCCTGGGCTTTTTACGGCAGTCAGTTCCATGGGTGACCAAACACTGGTCATTCCTTTGTTTCCTTTTCTTTCTTTCGCCCAGAGATGTTGTGGATGCCCCATCCCTGGAAGTGTCCAAGGCCAGGCTGGATGGGGCTTTGAGCAGCCTGGTCTAGTGGGAGGTGTCCCTGCCCACGGCAAGGGGTTGGAACTAGATGATCTTTAAGGTCCCTTCCAACCCAAACCATTCTGTGATTCTGCTTCTCTAGTCTCTTGCTTGGCCTGTACATTTTTCTGACCGGTTAGATCAACATGCCGGTGTGTGAAGAAAGTGTTATCTCTGCAGACAACTACCAATTAGGAAAGAAAAAACGAAGAGATTGCAGATTCTTATCTGCCAGAGTGTTTCTGGACACCTTTCTGGTATATGGGGAGCTTTAACAGGGTCCTGGAATAAGAATATCTAGTGAATAGCATCTACAAATTGTACAGAACTTAAGTCTTGGAGAAATGGATCGAATGCCTAGAAATATTTATCTGCTTGGCTGCAGATGCTTTAGCATCTTTGAAGCGATGCTGTTCACAGACAACTCTATGACCAACTCTATTCAGATCATCTTTGGAAGGGAGTTCTTGAAAAAGCATAAAGCATATGCTAAAGCATATGGCTACAGCTTGAGCATATGGGTAAAACATAAAGAAAAAAACAAAACCAAAAGCAATACAATTCCCCAAACTCCCTGGTGATGGGGAGGTCCAAAAAAGAAGGGTCTCTCCTTCACTGGTAGAGTGGGCTGGAGTGAATCCATAGACTGGTGCTTTGTTTTTCATGCGGTATTTTATCATGTTTAAGATGCATTTCCATTAAAAGGGAAATACTGCTATAAAATGGAGAAAACCAGAATTAGGGTAGTGTATGGAAAGCCGAACATGCCGCCTACACCTGCCCAGGTGACGACTCCATCACTGACGGAAGGTCACAGCCTCCGGCACCGAGGTGGGAGCTGGAGCGCAGAACGGGATGCGGGCGAACGGGAGGCGGCGCAGGGCTTCTGTATCCCAGGCGTGGGGAAGATGGAAGAAGCAGCCGCCGATTCCCCCAGGAGCTGAGCTTCCCCGTTCGGGGCCAGCACTGCCACGCTCTGCCGAGGGCCGAAGCATCCAAGAGGGAGGAGGAGGGCACAGCCAGCGCGAGCAGCAGCGCGAGCATCCTCGGGGACCAACATGTGGAAACAAGGCCAGCAGCTGGCTCCCATGGGAAAAAACCTTATACAATTGATGCTGTTACACTTTAGGAAGGAGCGAGTTACCCCTTTTATCCGCTTTGTTAGGGTTTTCTTTCCGCCCTTTCATAAGTTTGCCGGGCACCCAGTTCACTTATTTTAGTGGAGAACACGAGCGCTTTGAGAATCAGGAAGTTTGGCTGCTGGTAGAAGCTCAGACAGGTATTTTTTATAGCAAACCTCTTAAATTTGAACCCAGATGCTGACAGCTGCTGGTCAAGCCCCATCTTACAGGTCCTCAGAAGCGGGGTCATGCGGGGGGTGCTGCGATGACTGGGGAGCGGGTTGCTGCCCACTGTTTTTTCAACGGGATGAAGCTCTGGGTTCCTCCAAACCCAGGAGTCGAGGAGATAAGCGAAAAAGATTACTTTTTAATTCTGTCCTTTAGAAAAAATAATTGTAACTTACTATAACGTCCTGCTCTCTTGCCCCTCATGTGTTAAGGCACGAGAAGGGGAAGAGATGTACGTATTTCTGCAACCGTCGGGAAGGTTGTGCCGCTCCTGCAGCAGGGTGATCTGCAGGGCTGCA
Source organism: Chroicocephalus ridibundus (assembly GCF_963924245.1). Lineage (NCBI taxonomy): Eukaryota > Metazoa > Chordata > Aves > Charadriiformes > Laridae > Chroicocephalus > Chroicocephalus ridibundus. Next base: position 116,800,997 of record NC_086286.1, on the reverse strand, counting down.
GCCAGCGCCTGCCAGCGCCTCTTTGTACGAAACCAAAAACTAATGTAACAAGAGCATAACCCCAGCAGCACAAAACGACACGGGCAGTACATTTGTCCTTCTTCTGGAAAAGATTTGACTGCCCTGGGAATACAGAGCTCAAGAGCAGGTCACGACAGATACACCTTTAAAATGGGTAACGACACATTTTTCAAGACTTCCCGAGGATGTGTGGATTAAGAACGGCTAAGGCGCCATGTGCCCCTCTTGTGCGTGTTGTGTCTCAGCCTTATCCTCCGGAGTAATGCCTGTGACGTGAATGTGAAACGCTGTGAGCTGCCCGCGTGCCCAGCGCCGGAGCCGAGAGGGCTGGCAGAGAGCATCCCGCCAAGGGCGGTGGGGACCGATGGGGAGGGGACCAGGGACAGGCAAAGCCGAGCGGGATGGGGCCGTGAGCAGGAACGTCTGCGGCTGTGAGAGGCGCAGCATCGCCCTGGATCACCACCGTGCATCGCTCTTCGGTCAATGGAGAGAGGCGTCTCCAAAGAGCCTCTGAAACACTCCGGTTAGGTGCCAGAGACTTCTCCCTGGACTGTCTGTAGGGGGAGCAGAGGCATCATTAAACTTAGGTTACGATTTTTATTGCGAAGTCTTCACAGTCCTAAACAGGGAGACTTCTGGTCCTTGTAATTCTCAGACTAGACCTCTTCCCAGCTATCTTCTACATGCTTTTCGCTGAATGCGTGTTTTTAGTGCTTGCCTGCAAAACAGGCTTTCCAAAATCACAGCAGTGGGATGATGCAACATCCTTTCCCTGCTGAAAGGTCTCAGCTTGGACACGGAAACCCCAGACTCGCTTCCCTCCCCTGTCTGAGACATGCCGAACTGGCGGCTCAGGAGAAAGCACCGGCTACAGCATAGTATGGATCAGGGAACTATGAATTCCAAAATGGGAACAGCTTGTGTGAACTAATATTAAAGGAATCAGAAAGACAGCAAACTTTTTTTTTTTTTTAAAAAAACAAATTAGTGGTTGAGGAAGTGCTTTAGGAGACAGAAGATCTGGATTCTAGTACTTCCCCCACTAAATATATTAAAAAATCTACTTTATCTCAGGTAATTTTGACAATTCTCCTTTCACTTCATCTGCATCTTGACCGCTACGGCACTAAGCAGAATGTATATTATTAGCACTGCGGGCCAATGCAAACGATCCGATTACTTCAGTGGGTTTTCAACTGGGCTTATGATCATGCTGAATCTGAAAGCATGAACTTTCTAGCTCTGTCAAAGGTTTTCCCTGAGTTACTATTCATTGGACGAGCTCTTTAATGAACTGAAACACATCCAAATGTTGTTATTCAAGTCCAGACCCCCAAGGGCCTTTAGGCAACCGAGGCAAAACCCCCAAAGGGACGCCGGCAATGACGGGTACTGAGCAACTGCCTCCATAGCCAGGTCTTCTGTCACTCTAAGGTGTCCAAATGTTTTGTCTGTGGATGTCCGGAGGCTTTTCTCACACAACCCTTCTGTCTAGACTTTGGAGATCCTGTTCCCAGCAGCAATTAACCACATCTCACTGTGCTGAAGTCCTTCTGTGGTTCCTATCCCCAACTGCCCTTTAAATGAAAAGCACTTAGATGGGTTTAGATAAACACTGAGGATTTCGGTCTCAGAGCTCTCCAAGGGAGGAGTTTACTGCAGAGACATAACAGGCAATGAACGAGCACCCAAGAATTTGGCTCCACAGAAGCAGAAGTCATTTCAGCAGCTATGCGTGCTCCCGTTAACAATTTAATCAAACGTTAAGGGATTTGGATGCCAGAGATACAGATGTTCCTGTCCTCTTCCCAGCTCTCAGCCACAGAGTAGCAGCACATCAGCACAGAAAGGCACATCACATGCCTTTGAAAAGTCTGGGGCCGTCTTCTTCATATGCATCGAAAAAGAAGTGAAGGTTACAACGATTTAATTTCGTTGCTGAAATTCCAGGGGGTGGAATCGGATGACATTTCTGCACTGTGCTAGAGATGGGATGCTGTAACAGATCCAGACATGATATCCAGGGTTGTGGCACAGATGGGGACCCTCTTCTCAACCTTATCCTTCTCCTCAGTTCCTCCTCACCTGGCGTTATCACTCCGTTACGCAGAGAAATCCTAGGAGAGGTCTAAAAGCTCTCCAATAGCTCACCCCAGCCACAGCACTGATGCCACTGACGTGCACGTGAGCCGAAGCAACGGCTGCACTAATGGAGCTGATGGGGATCCCCGATCTCTGCTCCACCACACGTACAGCCGGAGGAAAACGGGCAGGTTGGCTGGGTCTTGTGGGTTAATGACGCACGTAAAACTGCCTGGAATAGCAGCAGGGGGTTGTGGAGTATGTTTCAAAGCGGAGAGCCTTGCCCCACCACATCTTGTGTGCATTACCAGGCTGGTTAGCTTAAAAATTCCTTTTGCTAAGCTATTTTTACTTTGCAGATAAAGGTGAAAAGAGCAAGCATAGCCCTAACAAACTCTGGTCACGGTTAGTGAACTGTATTTCCTCTGCCTTCCAAAATACAAATAAATGGATAAAAATGGTACTACTGTGCCAGAGTATGTACCTTTTGAAACTGAAGCTCAATGTATTACTCTAAGGCACTGCCGTAACTCAAGAAACAGCGAGAATATCAAAGTACACGATGATGCTTAGCCTGTCCATGTGTAAAACCGCAGCTTCTGCTGACAGAATACGCAACAAAGCAACTGCATCGACAGATTTTTTTCTCTCTCGCATGTTAATATAGCTACACTGCTTCAGAAGTCGGATTCATTTTGTGATTCTCCTACAGCTGCCTTTACTGGGAGCAAAACATCACCAGTTTCACCGTTTCTCCCTCTTGTCCCATTCAGCCTGTGAAGGGTTGTTCTCTCCTTCCAGCTTGCCATACACGTACCAAAGCACTTCACACCCAAAGCATGCGAGTCCCTGCTCGCATGTGGGAGAAAGGCCATTTTCTGGCTCAACTCCAGCCTTTTTATTGCGCTTTACACAGCCAAAAGGTCGACTGGGCTGACCCACTGGAAAGACGCGGAATCAGGGCGTGCAACGCCACCACCCAGTACTGCAGGTCTGCGTGGCTTTTACCACCCAGATTCTTTCGGAGGCATCAAGTTTTTCTCTGAAGTCAGCCAAAAAAAAAAAAAAAGAGTCTGATTATGTTTTGCTGAGTATCAGGGAAGAGATTACCCCATAGGATTACACTGGATTGATACACATGAATCTGGGCTTCAGGCCGACGGGATACAGACCTGAACCTTTCAACACTGGTGAAATTCACTGCTGAAAAGCAGAAAGCAGCACGGTATTTTCTGCAGTAAGGCAAATAAAGAATAACAATAATAATAATAAAAAAAAAAAGACATCAGGAATAAAGCGTCAGTTGCAGAGCAGGAACAATACAGAAACATGAGGAAAAAACCCCCCTGAGCTAATCTTCATGGTAAAATCCCTCCAGCCCTTTGCCCCCATAGATGCTGAGTCTGGTGTAGCTGCACTCTTAAGCACATCTACAGTGTAAGGTAGAAATATCCCACCCAGAAAAACTGCCTCCAGCCACCTGGCTTCAGCTTGCCGGAGGGTCCCAAGGCAGTGGGCACCATCCACAGCCGTGGCTCTATAGGTCTCCACAGCAGCTGAGCCACAGGGCTGCGCCTCCGGAAAGGATAATCTCAAGGGCCACCAAAAACCAGAGTCTAAACGACTATTGAGATCCAGGTCTCAGTTCTCCACGTGTAGATTCGTGAGATGCCACCACCTCAGGGGAGCGCTGCAAGGATAAAGACAACAAAGAATTGGGACTATTTCAGATACTGCTGCAGCGGGAGCCATAGAGCCAGCAAGAACTGGGGAGAACTGCCAGACCTCATGGACGTTTACTGCTTTATGTCTCTGCTCAGCAGCGTTAATGCTGTGAACACATATGCATGCATAGACGCATGGGGAGGCTTATAAGCAGCTGTTAGCTCTTCACATAAAGAAGAAATATTTAGAAGAGCCAAGAAATGTAATTTCTCCCCTTCACTGGCAAAATTCACAATTTGCACAGGCTGAAGTGGGACTGGAGCAGAGTCTGTGTCTTACCCAGACCTCCAGGGTGACTAGATCTTAAACTATTGTTACGGACTAAGTCAACCTGTCTTGCAGATGTATTTAGCCACTGCAGAAACGTTAATTTGAAGCATATGGAGAAGAAATATCTCAGAATTTAGGAGCTGACTGGAATTATCAATACCAGTTCCTTGCAATTGTGTGAGACACTGGTTAAGAGACCAGAGAACAAGCACGCAGCACAGGCTACGATAAAGCAAGACTCAAAGTAAAAGACCAGCACACGCCAAGAAGCTGCAGGAAGATGGATGGGAAAAGAGAAACCACGTTTCTTCTTCTCAAACATCCATCTGGCAGGGTCTACCTCTAAAAAAAACCTTGCAACCTGGAAAGCTAATCTCTATACTCACATTTGTGGGGAATTAGTCATTAATAGCAGGAAATGAATCGATTTTCAATCTCAGCTTTTCTCTGATTAGATTTGGACAATAAGAAACTTAATTGAGCTATGGTAGTGCTATAGGTCAATACACACTAGCAGATCAGTTATTACCCAGTGTTAACAAAAATAAAAATCTTCAGAGAGAATTGTCGTCAAAACAATTAGTATTGCTAGTGCATAACACCACGACTACTGCTGATTAAATGTTATTTCTCTTTGATCTTCCCTAACTGAGCAGGAGCACTGGAACACTTTATTTATTTAACGTTTGGCACAGTCTTCCACTACCCCAAGGTCAGCGACAGCACGGGGCTATGACAATGTCAGGATCCTGCTGTGCCGTAGCTACGCCCCAGCCTAATTACAACATCCTTTTTCTTGACACCGTGTTATCTCTTTAGGAATCTGGGAACATACCAGATGGAAAATACACTGATCTGGGACATTTCTTTTTCTCTTTTTTTTTCCCCCCCCCCTTCCTTTTCTTCTACTCCCCAGTAAAGATCATCTGACTCCTTTTCATTTCTGAAAAAGGCTTTATTTTCCCAGTGAGTTTTGGCTCCAGTGGTTCAGAGTATTAACTTGAACGCTGTGCCTGCTGTGTTCTGAAGTCCTTAGTGCAAATTTCCCAAAAGAATGGGACTGTAGAAGCATCAGAAAGTGCTATTTCCAGCCAAAAAGGGATTTGAAATACGAGGCACTGAAGTCTTAGACAACCATCTTATGAATATACAGATGGAACTGCAGAAAAAATTCTTGTGCCTGAAATATCTGTCTCATATACTTATGTAACATGTCCTCCTAAAATTCTTATACATACGGAGTTGTTACAGCCCTGTACTGCAGAAAGGAAACTGCAGAAAGAGAAGGAAAATGGCTGTAGCTGGGAGTGTCAGAGAACTGAGGATCTGAAGATTTCAGTGAGTGTTAAACTAACAAAATTTATTTTCTTGATATTGAGTGCAAAACCTGCTAATTCAGGAATTACCAACAAATAGCTTTAACTTCTGGAGAGGGAACTATCAATCTCATTACAAGCACAGCTCTCTCCAGTGAGCTGGGAAGTGGTGGACTCAGATATATTTTCCAGTTCATAAAACCATTGGCTGTAGAACAGTCCATAAACCTTTCCATCCAAGGAAGGAAAACCACAACCTGAAGTCCAGAAAGACCAAGGAAGTGGGGAAAAAGAGCACCGCGAGTACCTTGAGAGAACCGGGTCTGCTGAGAAAAGCATCGAGTATTCGAGGCGAGAAAATGGGAAGGGCTGACTGCCCGCAGAACTGGTGCGTCCTGCTGCTCGTGGCCATCGCAGGCGAGAAAAAGGAACCCCAGCCTGAGCCTCCAGGCAGCTCGGTCCCAATAGCAATTGGGATCCCGTACTGCTGCCACCCAGTATTGGTGCCACCTACGGGGCAGGTGGGCAATGATTCGGTATCATCCTTTTTTTCCCGGCTGTCCCTAGGCATATCCTGTTGACTTTTATTTTCAGTTCCGAGTTTCAAAGCAACCCAACAACTCACAGAGGAGCTGTACTAAACTGATGTTTCTAATAATTTGAAATCGGAAATGGGCCCACGTTTCTAACTGCTGCAAGGCCCATCTCAAAGCTTTTCTTTTGCAATGAAGCTGTGAGCAGACAGGCTTTCAGGTTTCCTTCTGAAAATTCCGTACTTAGGAGATCCGTCCACCTGTAACACTTTCAATTCTGTTCCTATGGAGAATAAGAATAAAAAAGGCCCCTTTTAACACAGCATAGCTTTAAGATTCCAGCTTTGCGAGATAATGCGTTTTCTTCCATATCTAGGCTTTCTCTTATAACACAAACCCTTTGAAAGGTCAATGCCAAGACCAACAGTATATAAAAAACTTTGAAATACCAGCATTCTCGAGCAAAGGATCATGCATGTATAACTATATCTAGATATCTAGATATATTTAGATATATATCAAAGGAGTGGACTAAACCAGCTATTGTTTAGAAAAAATGTCTTGGAAGACAACACTCTTCAGCCCACTGACATTTAAAAATCTCCAGTTTTATTTATGTATGTGAAGCGTTGTGCACATTTGTAGTTCCATGTGAATAACAGTATTATTGCTGTTATTGACAGCCACTGCATCTAGGAATCTTCGTTGAGCAGTATTTGGATAAAACCTAAAGCTCAACATAGAAGAAAAAGAATGAGGAAAGAGAAGACTTTTCTTTGTGACTCGATCCAGTGGATCTTCCCAAGGGTGGGAAAGGAGAAGGGAATGACACAGCCCATTGTGCCACCTTCTGGGAATTAAGAAGAAGTATGGGCAGGTCTAGAAAGAACCACAGGTATTCAAACAATGACAGCTCTTGGGAACACTGTCTCCTTGTCTATTAGCTCTGCAGATCAACACCCCTACGGGAAAGGCATCTTGAATAAAAACTTTCAAAGGATGAATGGAAGGATATAAAGGAGCATTATATTCTTGTTCCTTGTCTAAAATGGTGCAAAAAGGTAAAAACCTCATCATATACGATTTTTTTTCCCATCAGTTATGTTCTTTGCCATCTGTAGAAAGAGATGTTGAAAAACTCCCCATGGGACATACAGATCACTGCTTTCACACAGAGCTGCCGTCTCCCTGGATATGCTGTTGCTGTGCAAGTACTGACTGTGCCCATGAGCCAACGCAGACAAAATGTGGATATTGATACCAGTGACACTTAGTACCAGATATTTCCCAAAGATGTCTCCTTTTTAGGCAACTGGACAGCTAAAGAAGACAGTATCATCCCACAGAGCCGAGCTTCTCCCGAGTCTCATCCCTTCTACTCCAATCAACTCTTGGGGCATGTAGGCTTCTACGCGATTAACCTAAGTGAACTGGATGTTTGGCGGGGGAAAATTATCCCACAGATTCTGTTTCCTCAGTACTGTCACTTTGTATTATCACTTTCCAGTGGGTTTTTGTGGTTTCGTCCTCTCTTTCAGGTATCAGACGTGACCACAAGGGCTCATTTTAGAGAAATCCGTAAACCTATTAGCATAAACTGGAACATGCTGCTTGTTCATTTTAAGCATTGCAAGCGACATTGCCTTCTCGGGTTGAGAGGGCAACTTGAGGGTTGAGAGAGAAGGGTTGCCTTCTCTCCTGCATTTGCCTGCTTAAGGAACTTAAATCCTTCAGCACATGGTATACCTTTGAATTTCAGCTCCTTTTTGCCATAAGAAGCAAAAAGCTACAATGAGTAGAGCAGCCTCTTTGGTTACAGATAAATCATGCAGCTAAGAGCTTACCTGTCACTTGATTCCTTTAAGATATTATAGTTATTCATATAATTAGTCTATAAATGACTTAACACCAGAATGCAGTAAGACCATACAAAGGGATAGTACAAAAAAATTCTAAAATCTGCAGAAATGAGTTACTTTCAATTAAAAATTATCTTTATCTAAAAAGGTGAACAAAACCATACTAACAAAAAGGATGCATCAACATGCATGCTTAAAAGCAAGCTACTATCCATGTCCATTCTTCCAACACCAGGATATCTCACTGCATGCACTATGTGACACCATTATAACGACTAGAAGTTTCAATAACGTAATTAGGAGTCAGCTGAAAAGAAGACACTAAAAAAAAAAAAAGTGGTTAAGCAATACACATCTCTAACGCCGATTCCTCGCTGCTTTATTTATCACACAAGCTTAATGCAGTTACGTGTTCTCCTTCGGATTAAGTTACCCTCTGTGCACCAGACCAACTGAAGATACCCATACTGCTTTAGCTGTGCATAAAATTCTGAGCGCGACAAATGTAAAACCGACGTCTTCACTGTGGTGGTGAATGCAATTTTGTCTCAAAATCAGATCCATTTGAATTCTTCCCCTCAGCTACAAAAAAATCTCAAAAAACCTGAAAGCCCGACTGAATCCACTTGCAAAGAGCAAAATACCAGGTCTATTTATAGACACAGCAAAGCATAACTAGAAGGATGTATCAAAATCAATGTTTTCCATTAATAAACATTACCTCAAAAATACGCTCAAAAATGTAGACTGATGCAATCTGAACTGCCCAGCAGTGTAATTATGGTAACTAGCTCACACTGGGGAACAACTGTTGCTTTTCCACACTGAGTAATGAATATGAGTAATAGATTTGACTTTTTCCCCCAAGTATTCTGGTAAACATGTTAAATAAATCAGGTTATAGGCTTTCATGAATACACAACAGCTACTCAGTCCTTAGCAAGCACGGCACAATACAATAACAACAATAACGGCAAAAAAAGTTCAGTATTGGGGTGAGAATTCGAAGGAGGGTTAGTCATACATGCCTTCGGATAAGTTGGCTCTCTTATCTTATGAGAGCAGCAGATCGCATCATCTTTAATATTCTTGTACCCCAGAGTCAATAAAGATGAATAAAAAGCCCTATAGACATTAACGGTTGAACAATAAACTATGTAATCATGACCAAACCATTATGCTACCAATTCCTTTCCAGAAGGATGTTGGTTTACGCTTGCCAAGAGAGATCCCCCCAGGAACACTGTTCTTGGTGATGCCAGTTCCCAAATTGTCCTTTTAAAGTTTGCAACTGAGAGATACAGCCCAATTCCTGACATAACTCCTCGATGTGTTGAGTGCATATAATGCACTCAAGAGATGAGTTATTTCTAGAGGAAGAGTAACGACATACACTTCACACGTATTTGATAGACTCACATTTCATACCAGATGTAATCATGGATGAAAAATAATGAGCTAATTCTAGTAAGTTGTTAAATTCTCCATAAATAAATAAATAAATAAATAATCTAACCCAAAGTTACAAGAAGACAAGAATAAAACAGTCTCTCGACTGGTTGCCATTATCACAGAAGTAACAGGTAGGCATCTTCTCCAGCACGGGTTTTTTTCTGAATTTGCCCTCCTATTGCACTTCTTTCTCAACCTGCTCCTGGTTTAAAGGGTCTTCTTGACAGTCAAAGGATTTTCAAACCTCTAAACACTTCATCAATCATCTGTGAGAGGCACTGAATGAACAACCACTCTCTTACGGCAGCTGTCTCTAGAATGCAACTAGTTTCACAGAGACTCTATGTGGCATCTTATTTACAATACATGACAAACATTTAATCTGCTTTAGAGTTCATGCTCTTATAAAAATAGGGCAAAGCCCGCCTTCTCATAGCATGCGATCTTTATGGAGAGGTGGCAGCACCTTCATAACTAAGGTTACGACCAGATTTCCTTGTAAAGAAGTCTCAAAATTCTTTGCATCTTTCCTCAGCGACAGCCAAATACCTAAGGGTGATAATACTGCACAGGCAAAGACCTTCAACAAACCAGCCAGGGAATTCAGTCTCTGAGGATGTAACAAATACTTACTCAACAAGAAACACAGGCGAATTGTATATAGTCCCTGTTAAACAATAGGAGAGAAGAAACTTGAAATATGCCTTAGACAGGACGCGTCTAAAGAAAAATAACTGTCTACCAAGCTACTGGGCGCCAGTGCTTTTTAGTGCTGTCAAAATATGGAAAAGCTTGTCTTCTAGGCTGAGGTCTGGGGTCCAACTAGAGAACACAACACTGGCATTTCTTCCTGCAGCTGGGATGGAGCCCAGAGTACACCTCATCCAGCTGCCAGGGCGGATTTAGCAGCAGCATCTGCCATGACCCTGGGCAGAGACAACTCTTGAGGAAGAAGGTAAAATCCTAAACCGCAGCACCAGATCTCTCAAATTGAATATTTTAAGCACTCACCCAAGCAAACACCATTAGCAGTCAGCCGCAGTATTTTGGGCTGTCTCAGTATGCTGGAGAGAGAATTCTGAAAGCACCGAAATCTATGAAGGTCAATCAGAAACCGCTTTCTGAGGTAGCTCTGTTCTTCCTTTCTTCCACAGCTGTTGGAAAGAGTCCGTACCACCGAGAGCCCAGTCTCCTCCTGGAGCGTAAGCAGACCACCAATGCTTAGAAAGCTCCCAGAGCTCCACAGTATTTTCACAGAAGTCTGCCAGTGGGAGACTCCCCGTGTCAAGATTTTGTCTCTCTTCATTTGGGGAACGGGGAGAGCACACTCAAAGCAAGCACAGAAAAAGGCAGATTTTTCACAGCTGTCCAGGTTATTCATGAAGAAAACTGTCTAAATTCAATCTAAATAAAGCCCTGCTGGCAGAGAACGAAGGTCTTAAATTTAATCATTTCCACCTGCTGTCAGCATCGATCTTCTTCCAGTCCCACCCCAAAAAATGTTTAGCCTTGCCTTCTCTTATTCACTAGATTTTTGACTGACACTCAGCTGTGGACAGTCCTGATATCTAACCGGTACCACAGTACCTACATTTGTCATCTGTGAATGTACAGTCTCTATTTTGGTAGCACTGTTTGCTGCAAAAATATTTTTGCGAACCGATGTGTTTAAACGTTCTGTCCCATTTAGTTTAACGGCCAGCCTGACAAACACCAATTCAAAGCTCAGTGCTTCATTCTTCTTCATCAGGGGGAAGAGATGCTGCGTCTTGATGGGGTGATATATCCCAAGACAGGTTACATATCCCAACAGCAGGCGTGACCTGAATCCCGTCCCGAGTGAGCACTTTGTTGTGATTTCTTGGGTTATTTTGTGTGACTATAAGCTGAACGCGTGAATAGCTGGGTAAAGAACAAAATTGTAATTCTCAACTGAAATATGAAGTGCTATTTCCTCACGCTGTCTTTAACTGATGATGTACCTATAACCTTTCCAGATTTACTAATGAACTAGACAGTCCCCTTGCATTTCCAGTAAAATTCATAAATAACTGCAATCTGCAACAAGCTATTCTAACTGCTGATATGAAAAAAAGGGACGGTGTGGCACTGAAGCTTGAATGCGATGCAAATTTGAGGTCACAGTATCATGTGTTTGAGACCTGTCATGAAGCTGAAAAACAAGTGAAGCTGTCATGGCGATACAGTGACAGTAGAGTTCAGCACGCTGATGAAGTGACTAAAATCCAGAATGACTGCAGAGCCAAGGGAAAAAAAAAGCTGTTTTTTCCCCCTGCCCTGTGTACATAAATAGGAAAGACTTGGTTCTGTTGTCCTGTGAGCACACCCTCTCTGAGATGTCAGTCGAAAGCAACGCCTGACCTGTGCTATATTTATAGAGTGGCAGAACGCATTGCCTTTTCAGCTCAAACGTATCCTTGGATATTTCTACTGCTGCAGCGGAGCTGACTGTTTTCACAAGAGGGCGATGTACATTTCCTAGTTGCAGCAAACCAGCTTGTGCTTTTCCTTTGACAGATATCAACGCTCCCGTTGCCTCGGGAGAGGTAACAATCTGTAGAGTTAGCCAGCTATACCAATTTGTAAGACGTGTGGTTAATAACAGGTTTTCAATTTTAAAAAGAGCTGTTTTCACACCTACAGAAATCTGAGTGATCCCAAAGTGCTTTGCTGGCATCAGTCTAATCCCACAACCCACCCACACGGCTGGACACCAGAGCACCAGCAAAGCAAGGCAACAAAGCAAATGAGCTTGCAAGATCACACATAAATAAGACATCTACCGACTCTAGCACTTTTATACCTGACCTACCACCTTATTACTTTTGGGGTCCATCTCATTGGGATTTTGGGGTGGAGAGCGGCGTGGAATATTTGCTTTAAGCAGCCTTCCGGAAAACTCAAATTCCCCGATAAAGGGCTGCCCCGCATTTCCAGACTGAGCCCCCCGTGAAGCACAGCAAGTCCAACATGTGCCAGGAGCACCAGAGGGGCTGCCCGTGCACTGCGGAGTCAATCTCCACGCGTACAACATGCCCGGCCCTGACACCAGAAGGTGCGAAGCTCATTGTTTCTCTGCAAATTAGTTACACAACATACGGACATCAGTTACACAACATACAGACATCAGTTATACAACATACAGACGTTAGGAGGTGTCGACCTGTTATTCACACTGCATGGTGTGGAAGCACGTAACTCTCCCCAGGAAGGCTACCAAGAAGTCCAGACACAACTACGAGAAACAGCATTTTTTGAATTCTGGATATTGGCAAGAATTCGCACGGCTGAATCATCTACAGCTCTCGAGCCATGCGAGCAAACAGCGCACTGCTGAGGGGGAAGGCAAATTTCTGGCTCCTCCAAAAAGCCCAGGAATTGCAGTTTCCATGTAAAGCAGGTGAGATCTTGGTTTCTAAATACCTTGGAATGTGACTCTTCCAAATTCTCCATGGAAAGGTTGGTTTTTGGTTTTAGGCATTAGAAACGAATGCCAAGGCCAACCAATGAGCTAAGATGAGGCTTTTCTGTCTGTGTTATGTTTCCGAACAAGTCCCGACCATTTACTTCAAGTTAGTCACGCGCATTTGAATACTGCATCGTTTGTTGCTTTGCATTGAACTATTTAAAGCCAGGTTTTCAGCGTTACTTAAAGATCCCCCAGAGCTGAGGGAGACTATGGAGCGTAAAGGACCCAGCAGCAGGGCCTTCCACAGCGGGGGGTGGGTTTCCTCCTGCCCCTGTATCTAACGCCGCTTAACATTTCTGGGCTGCTAAAAGCTAGGCAGCATCCAAATAAGCTTCAGAGAATTGGCAGAGCTCCGGGGCCCTGAAAATAGTGACCATTTTCACTGGAAACATTTATGATATTGGAAGGAAGATTCCCCCACGTTCCTTAGCTTGCACTGAGATCCTGTAGGCTCGTCCTCCCTCCGCCTGGGCAGCAGATACAAAGAAGTTTCAGCCCTGTTATACCTTCAGAACCCCCTTCCACCAACATCTCTGTTCAGTTTAACTTGAAAAGATAAGAGCAATTTAATCTTTCCTGCCTTCGACTTGAAGGTTTCATTCTAAATGTATTTTGACAGCAGAAATAAAGACAAAGTTTTAATAGAACTAACTGAACCACAAACTGAATTATGTATTTCCATTTCAGGAGACAATCTCACTGCTAATAACATCACTCTCCTTCCAAAAGCACGCATGACAGAATTCAAAGCATTTTGTCTGTTCCTTCACGGTGTTGTGTATCTGGCAGCGGCTGTGCAGCACACGGAGCTCCCTCTCACACGTGTATCGTCATGTGTCTCACTCGCCTTCTCCAGGCGTCGGGGTGGGACCAGCTGAATCGCCGAACCAGTCTGTCTGGAAAATTTGTATGCTAGCGGATAAAAATGCAGACTGAACCCTGGCAATGCCGCTGCTTTGGATCTCTGCCTAGAACCTTTATTTCTTCATATTCAGTGCTCTCTGGAAACATGCAGCAGCTGCAGCCTTTCTGTAGGACCCCCACACCAACAACCTTCCCCCAGAAGGGAAGCACATGGCAAAGCAGGGTTTAAACCGTACTGACAGCCTGCAGCAACTTAATTTTCCAACACTGGATCTTTATTTGGTTCCTATCTTACAGAAACGAGTGCATCACCAAGAAGCTTACTAAACCGGGGGCAAATCCTGAACAGACACCTTGCTCACAGATTTGTTCTTAATTAGCCAAACACCCACTGAAGTCACCAAAAGTGCCAGTAAAACGAAGGCAAAATTTGTTTTGTGACCACAAGGAAGGGTATAGAAAGAATTTAGATCAGCTGCTAAACATATGTTCTAATGGCCACCACTGGATTATTAGTAATGACCTAGATGTAAAAAGCTTTGATCTTCTTACTCCTGGGTTATTATCCAGTTTCTAGATCGCTTAAGGTCAATCAGAGTGAATAAAAATTAGGATGGGTGAAAACTGTGTGCGATACGAGAGAGAGGACCATGGAATATCGATCCCCGGGCAGTTCGCAGAATACAGCAGGCAGACAACAGCAAACAAGCAAGCCAGAAAACAGCATTACATTTCAAAGAAATCTAGGGGTGAAGAGCTTGAGGTAATGAGATACAAAGTCTTTCACATGTAGGTCACCAGTTTTAATCCAGCTGTGGTCATAGCAAACTCTGGTCATTAATATCTGCCTGCTGTCCGGCAGCGACGTAGAATGAGACGGTGGTCCTGGTTTAATTGCTAGTGGTATCTGCAAAATTAAGCATATCAACAGAATGGTAATGCTGTTAAAAGTCTAGGCAGGAAGGTCAAGGACTGACGGGGCATTGAGAGAGGACCTCTACCCCCTTACCGAAAAGCTCCGTTTTCTCCTAGTGTCAACTTGAGATATCTCAAGGGCAATAAATCTTTGTGAGGGAACCGAGGGTAAACAAAGCAAAAGACAGTTCAAAGAGAGCTGTGGAAATGCTGCTGCCTTGAACCCAGACCACGGGCCAGATCCCCAGCTGGTGCCTCCACCGAAGTGCTATCGCTACACTGGATCACACCGGCCCAGGGCTTCTCCCTGATATTTTCAACAAAAGCAGCACAGAAGCCAGGACCAGCAGATGAGAGGGCAGACACATGGAGCCATGGCGCCGGGGAAGGAAGGCAGAGAGCAGACCAAGGCCACAAAAAAGAGACTGAGAGGGAAGAAGGAGCTCTGAACAACCTTAGAGGATGACAACACAGAAGATGACCTTAGCATGAGTCCTTCCCCGCACAGAACTCCCCGGCTTTCACATCTTGGTCCAGCAAAGGGTTTATTATGGACACTGCTGGTCCCACTACTGTCTCTGCGGTGGGTCACGGCAGACACCGCATCTCACTGACCCATGCTGCCCCTCCGCCCAGGGTCCCTCTGAAGAGTCACAGCCATACACCAACCAAGAAGTAAGGGGTGGGGAGAGGATAAAGTTGTAATTCACATAATCGGAACAAAGGGTCCACCCAGAAATGATGACTGAGGAACAGCACTCCTTACTGTTGCCTTTTCAAAACCTTTTCTTCACAGTAAGACAAACGCACGAGTTTCCGAAGCCCATGTGAAATATCTAACATTCACATCAGGAAGGGAGAGAAGAGATTATTTCACAGCTTGCAAGACGGATCCTCCCAGTTGCAGATCGGAACAGAGAGCTCTGATTTCTATGTTTAACTAAAAAATAGTATTTTTTAATTTTATTCTTTTAGTAAAGGCTATGTTTAAAAATTTAACTTTGATTCATAAGAGCAAATGGTGATTTTTTTTCTTTTTGTCTAATAATCATGCCTTTATTTTTTTTTTTTGGACAATATTTACCTTGCTTTATCTGTCCCAAAATCAGGTATCCCATCTAAGCTACTTACCAAGGTTCCCTTGACAGTGACTGGAGAGAAGCAATCACCTCCAACAGGAGACTCGTCTGTCTTAAAACAGGAGGTTGCCTGGAACAGGCAGGATGAACTCACCTCTCAGGAGGTGGCTGGTGGAGGTGCCCCGTGTGTAACTACCTTAGACTCCAACATGGCAAAATTTAAGCGAGTTTAACACCGTCTTTTGTAACCAGAGTAATTCTTCAAGCGTTTCACGGACATACTGCACGGATATTTTGGGTTATGCCTCGAACAATGCACTCTTGATACTATTATATAAGGCACAGCATTTTTACATGTAATAGTCAAATTATCTGAAGATATTTGTTAGTAAAAATGACAAGTAAAATATCAGAATACCTTAGAGTTAAAAATGATGGTTTTAAGACTTTCTTCCTCAAAACTACCAGTGCTGTTTTATCTGCTCAGCATAAGAAACATGCCAAAAAAAGGAGTCATTCTTTGCATTTTTTTTTTTAAGTATTTTCCTTTTAAAACTCCTCCACTTGCTTTTGGAACTGTGTAAGTGACACGCAAGAGTCACATTTCCAAATATTTTGCATTCAGCATTTTCTCAGCAAGAACAGGGCTCTTCCATATTGTATTTTAGAGTTGTGCAAGTTCTATACTGATCATTCAAACAGCCTCTCCAGCTGTTAAACAGGGGCAACAGAATTTGATTCTTTCTTCTTTGAATACTTTCCCTAAACAAACAAATGATACAGAAATGCACTGAGATAGAACAGCCCCGGCTGAAATTTTTCCCAATTTCCAGGGTAATTCTGCTTAGTGTGTTCCAGCCAGCTATCCATCAAGCTGGAAGGTAACCACTAGATGGTGGTGGTGTATGCCACACACGGAGTACCTGACGCTTTTTGCTTGCCTTCCTCAGAAACCGCAAGGCAGGAGAAATATTTCGGCGCTCCCTCCGCTGTGGTGTAAGTCAAACAATACCCTCGATCCTTCCCAAGCAAGAGCCAAGCGCTTTAACTTGCCACGGGCCGCCCTGTCACAAAAGTTGCAAAACGGAAAGTCTTAATACTTTGGAAAAATGTCATGCCCAGTGTGATACAATTGAGCGCGGCAGGACATTGACGAAAACAAAAATGAGGAATTCAGGAGTTTCTCTAGACTTCATTTAAAATAATCACATTCTGCCCCATCATGCTACAGCTGCCTTTCTTGAATTTTGCTCCATCATTGGCAGTGGAAACCTTTGCTTTCTCTCTTATGGAATTTACATGTTCTGCTGCTCGTCCTTCAAGCAATGTAATTAAAGGAACCTGCTTAGCATAATTAATTTGCAAACCAGTTGGATGAAATGGGATTGTATCCCAAAGGCTTTTTCAGCATTAAGTGTAACTACTTCTTCAAGCATACTGTAGAGTCTCCTGTACATCAATTTCTTGCATTTTGCATTTTAAAAGCTCTTCATTTTGTAAGGTGCTACAATTGGCAGGCCGGTTCTGATCTGTGCTGCTGATGCAGGCCTAGACGATACGGCTCATTCTACAAACCATGTCCCCCAGGGTACCCAGCCTCTGAGCAGAGGGAGGCTGTGTAGTCAAGAGCTCTTCCATGTTGAAGAGTTTTTGCTGAAATCAACTTATCTTCCTCAAGAATCTTCACCCTGACCTTACCTGAAACAACAACATGGCATTTTAGATGTTAAAGGGGATGTTGCAGTCAGTCCTGCGCAGCCAACCAGAGGAATGCTGAGGGAATAGGGAAGGAGGAACACCTTCCCACTGGGAGCGGCTGGGACCTCTGCTCCCGGGCGAGCACTTGGACCAGCTGCGGTTGTCCCCTGCCAAGAGCAGTTCTCCCCACTGCACCGAGACCTGGCGTTATTCCTCCCTCATGTTTAGGCTGTCTGTCAGGGCAAGGACACAGCGAGGGACCCTTTAGTGCCTCACTGTGCCTGGTGCCTCCTCCACCCGAGCGGCTGGGACATCGCACCCGGCACAAAGGGCACCCTCAGCACCCTCCTGCTGCCGAGGCACGCACAGAGCCCCGGCCCTTCGCAGTGCTCCCCACGATTAGCAGTCTACTGACCGCCACATCCACACTTGGCTTCTTTTTCATTATTTGCTTATATTTTTAACTGAGACCCCGTCCCCTTTGGTCTGCAATGCAGAGATTTCAGATTTCTTGAGCTCCCTTCCATGACAAACTCATTTCCAAAGAGTGATAATAAATCAATCGTTTCTGGCATTAACAGCTTAGCTCTAGGGACTTTTAATTTCAATACAAACACCACCAGCTGATAACAGCAGGCAAATGGAAAGCCCTACCCCCAAACCTCATTTAAAGCTGATCATCCCAAATTAGAAAGAAAGAAGATTATTTTAATGATCTAACCTGAGAAAAGATCATTTGGGTAGTTTTACAAAGAGGGGAGTACGTTTATGACATGACACTGGTGGACAAGTGATGCAGAAAACGTAGCCCAGTCTCCTTTGGCGTGTCTTTCAACCACTCGAATTTACACGGGGACTCCTAGACTTGATGTCTGGCAGTGCAAGGGACAGGGATTATTCTGTACTAAAAGACTGCCGTGTTGTAGTGAAGCACCTATTAAACTCAGCTATAATGCAAACAAAAGTCATTTAGCAAGGTCATGGTTTCTAACGATTATATGATAATGCCTGCCAATACTATTTCTATTTAAGCCCCAGCTATATTGCTTTTATGAATGGTTCTTTTCCAATACAGGCTATACAGTTCAGGCAGTGAACCGGGTGATGCTGCTCAAGATATCACTGATGGGGAACACCTGGGGGTCAAGTCACTAGATTCCATCTGTTGATTCATCACTGGATGGAATGAACACACCTGATGCTGTGTCTGCCTGATGCAGTTCAGTCTGAGGCACTGAACTGTTCATTCCTTGAAAATTAGACATGAACCACAGATAAACATCAATCTAACAATGCTTCTAAAATGTGGCGGCATTTGAGCAAATTCAATTATGAAAAAGAGCTGTTACCTTTATTAATGAAGTCCTGTTACACACACACAATCGCTGTGTCACATTACCGGAGTGTTACGGGAAACATCACAACTAAAATCTATAAAACCAGTCTGCAGTGCATACCTGAAGCCTTGATTTACAAACTTACAACAGGCAGGGAGATTTAGCAAAATCTGGATGTAGTCTCTTAATTACAATCTACTAGGTTTTAAGAAATAAATGTAAAATCTGAACGATACGACACAAAATAATGTAATACATTTTTATCTCATTTTAAATTACTAAGAGAATGGGAGAGAAACAAGAACTTGATTGCTTCCATAGGCTTCATAATCTTAATGAATTAATATAAAATACTTTATTAAACTCTTAATAATTGAGTTTCATTACTAAGCACAATATTGAACGAGCTATTAAACTTGTTAAACAGGGGACAGATAACCTCCTGAGCAGCAGACGCGGAGAAACTCATCATTGCATCTCACCATCGAGGGCCCATGTGAATGCTCTGATATCTAAGGTGGTTTCGGTGCATGTTGGTGCCTTCCCTCTGTGAGAGTATTAATAGGTGTGCCTGGCCTCATGTGGATGTTTGTCATATAAAACTTGTAGGAATTGTATTGGGGTTTTTTTGCATGGAGACTTTTACCCCTCCGTCCAAATCGCATGCATCATGGACATAGATTCAAAACTCATTAGGGAAATTCAGAAGGACAGACACAAACATGCACACAGCTCAATCACAGCATCTTTATTTCCTTAAGAAAGCAGACAGCAAATATTGTCGAGACAGATATAAAATGACTGACTAACTCTAGGACCAACCAGTGACCTCAGACAGAAGCTCTGACACAGGACAGACCAGCGCTGCTCTCCTTTCTTCAGCATCATGCAGAAGAGGTTGAGGGAGACTGACAAAAATGCGTTAACACCAAATGTCAAGGGGACCTTACTGGGAGACTGGAAAACGAAGTTTAAATCCCCTCAAGTAGGGGTAAGACTGCAGCTGAACCCCCTGCAGACTTTAAGCACTACACTGGGGGCTACAAAGGAGGCAGAAACACTACTTTTGTGGCTTGAATTTGCTTTGGTGCCTTGCTCCAGGCAGGGCTCTGGGAATCATGAACTGAGGGACACAACTGCCTTCAGCCCAGGTCACGGGATGCACGGATTCCTGCTCATTCGTCTCAGCTCACCCTACCCATTGAGCAGGCACCTACACGCACACCTTGTGTGAATTAAAAAAAAGAAAAATGAATTCCTGTGGAATCTGTCTGGTTAGGTCAACTGTATGTTTTTTGTTTCTTTAACGTTTATGTTATGTTGGTACACTCCGGATGTCTTGTGCACGTGTCATTTGCAGAAATCTCCAATGGTACGTTCCTTCTACGCAGACTGTTCATGTTACTTTTTCCAAAATCAGAGCACTCACAAGCAACTGGCAGCTCCTGCTTGGGAAGTGCTTCATCTCCAGTGCTTCAGCACCTGGATTTCACTTCTGAAGCCAGAGTACAACAGGGATGTTTAAGACATAGCACTGAATCATGCATCCCAGGCCTCTCTCTCTTACCCAGTGCAGATAAAGTACGGTTTTCTCACAAGTTAGCCCAGAGAAAAAGAGATTAAACCCAAGCAAACCCACTGCAATAAATGGGACCCGTAAAAAATAAGGCTCTCCACGCTCAGCAGCCACTGCTCACAGAGTTTACTGATTGCACACATCACACGTTGAGCCCTCCGCTAGCAACAGAAGGCGAAGTAACAACCACATGTTCTTGGTTACACAACATCGCGGAGGGATAGCTCACTGACACCAGTAAGCCTTCTTGCCAGAAAAGTGCTTTTATATACAAAAGGAAGATGTCTTTTAAAGATTAAGGCAATGAGAGGAAGACACGTCCTCAATGAGTTCAGATATTTCTTTCTTATTTCTTTCTTTCTTAATTTAGTGATGGGCGGTTCTGCAGAGGAATTAAAGATTGTTTTGACAGCTGACTGAAACCGTCGCAGCTTTTGGACTCTTTTTTTCCTTCTATCTGTCCATTAACAGAACTGTCCACCTGACTATGACTTCTCCCTCTATTAGTAGACTGTTCCTATTTTACCAGTAGACTATTTTTGCAGCAAACTGCTCCTATTTTATCTGTAACAGCGTTGCCAGCTTCGCAGCACTGCTTCTTACTCCTTCAACACAGCACAGCAATTTGGAAGGAAACTTTTGGGTGATGGTTTGAAGAGAGCAGGAATAAAGGCTACCTGCTTCTTCTGGATCTGCCCTGCAGTCCCAGCTTCAAAAGCTGCTGGTTCAGGAGTGATAAGCCTGTCCCCCGGGGAGTCCCAGCTGGGGTCACTGCGAGCACAGCTGCCGGCACAACCATCGGCAAACACAACTCCCCGCTGTCAAGAGGAGATGCAATAGAGGCTCTGCTCTCATCCACAATCAGTGAGATTAAGGGGTTCGTTCTCTTGGCTAGTTAACCCAGGGACACGCTTCCTCCATCCTCCACTTCAACAGGGCTACTGCAAAGAACAATAAGTGGTTGCCTTGACCGATGTGGTTTTTATAGAATCATAGAATCATTTACGTTGGAAAAGACCCTTAAGAACATTGAGTCCAACCGTAAACTTAGCACTGCCAAGTCCACCACTAAACTGTGTCCCTAAGCACCACGTCTACGTGTCTTTTTTGGAGGTTTTGTTTTGTTTTACTTACAAGTGTTTTATTTGTGACCCATGATGTTATTTAGTCTTAGTCTTATCTTGCACTTCAAATTCTCCCTGGGTACATTAGCTCAGATTCTTTCAGTTAAGTTAAAACACACGAGCCCAGGTGACATCTTTAATGGAAGTGCTGGCATGAGAAGTAATCAAATTATTTAGAGCTTTATTTTTCTTCCCGTGGCTTTTCTCCACTGGTGCCAGTGACACAATCTCTCTATTCCAAGCACTTCAGGTTGGCGCCTTCAGGCCCTGCTATTCAAGGAGTAATAAGATCCCCCTTTATGAATCATAATACACATGAGAAAACAAAAAGGTAGCCGTACGCCGTGAGATATCAATTACTGCTCTGAGAATAGCCGTAAGACTTTCAAGTGAGATAAGCATTGCTTCTCCTTACAGCTTTAAATATACCCCCAGAAGAAAAGACAGTTAAGGCTGAGAATACATTGCCCTTTAAACCAGCAGTAACATACTATATTCAACAAAAATAATCAAGCATTGTGAGACACAGGAATCCAGAAAATCCAGTTAAAGACCGAGCACGGATATTAAAGAGAGCAGTTGCAAAGGCTGGGGTTATCCGGGGGGGAACTTGCTTCCCAGAGGTCCTCTGTAGTCAACAGAGAGTGACAGGTTTCACATGGGGTCAAATCAGAGCTTAAATGAGATCCTTGTTCTGGGTGGTCCTGGGGAGGAGCCTATCGCTTTTCTGTAACTGTGAAGAAACCTAGGAGACACTCCTTTCTCATTTGGTGAAGGGCTTTGTCAAATTCTTTGGAAAGTCAAGTAAATGGTATCAACCAGATTACCTTGGCAGACATGCCCACCCTACCCCTCTGGAGTTCACTATGAGGTGAGGAAGGAATACACGATATTGATTCTTCCCCAGCAGACTGTGAATACATAAATCCCAATGGAAAAATCGCAGACTTCATGCTAGTGGTGCTGACAGGGGAGATACAGCTAAACTGGACACAGTTACCTGAGTACTGAAGAAAAAAATAAATCTGTGTTCGGTTAGAGTGAACCATTGATTTAATCTGGTTTCTTGTATGTCACTTTTTCCATGTCACTTGCCGATGTTTTTTCTAAAAAACACAGTGCACTTTTATTACAGAAAGATATACCAGGCCTAAATTTTTTAAATTATGTTACAAATTCAGTTGTTCTATTCTTGTTTTCCACAGCCATAAATGTCTTAATATCCTTTTTTCTGCAAAGTATTTTGTTCCATTGTTTTTCACAGCCGAAATATTTCGCCTCAAATGTCACAACAGTTTTGTTGCTTTATTTCAACAGTTCTGTTAGTAAAACGGTGTGTACCAAAGTACAAGCAACACATGTGAAAATGCTTTGTTTCTTACAACTCCAGTGTTAAGGGATTACATGTACACACATCATTTCCAAGCAAACCAAGAGAACTAAACAAAGGATTAGGAATTTACTGCGTAAATTGCTTGACTAAAATGAAATTTTATGATGTTATATTCTCATCAGACTGTGTCTTGAAGTGCAGGAAAGAGTAACCATTTTGTAGGAAACGTCTCTTAAATGTTTTAATAAAGGCAGTTAAATGCTTTACTTGGCTTGTAGTGTTATTCTAAAGGAAGGAATGCCTTAAAGAATTACAAAATGCCTTCAAAAACAGGGGAAAACATGAACAAACTTCAGGGGAGAATGAAGAACTTTTGCTTCTGTTGTGCATGACAAAGATCTGACATTTTCTCTGTCCAATCAGTTGAAACTTGCTCATCGACAATGTTCTCTGTCCTACAAAAACTTGTCTTCCCCCTGTTAACACCGTGCCAACGCTGCTGCTAAATTCATTTACCTGTCCTGTCGCTTCAACCTGCAGCCTCTCTTCACCGTACCAAGGCACAGACGCGGACCAGCTCGTCACTTCAAGCAGTGATGCTGCCTGTAACTGTCTGCAGTTTTGGAGCAAGCAGCATTACACGTTCTTCCAGCGCACACCCCCTGCAAGCAGTTTCCTTCTGCTCAAAATGTCTTTTTGAAATTTGTCTATGGCTACCTAAGGCTTGAAAATGGTCAGCTGGCATTTGGGGTGTGACTTTTGGGGCTCTTGGTATTGCTTCATTATTCACTTTTATTCTTGTGGTCCATTTGCCCCTATCCACCACCTCCTCTGTAAATGCAGACTATAAGGTCTGCGGGGTAAAGGACATTTTTATGCCTCATGGTGGTACACCGCCATTCATCGTGTGTCTTTAGACTTAAACGTTAATGCTATTAACTGCAGCAGCACTTCTAACATCCAAACCATTTCTTAGAAACATTCCCACCCTGTCAAGCCAAAGGCATGAGACCCAAAAGAAAAAACACCAATATAAATGAAAGTCAATCAAGTCTTTGAAAAGCACTTGAGACTGACTCATTTCTTATCCAAATATAAATACATCTGTGTTTAAAAGAAGCAGCAAAACCACTATACAGAACACTATGAATCAAACTTGGTCTATTTAGGAGTAATATATGCATTCAATTAAGTTTTCTGCTTCATGTTCTCCCTACTCCTTGCTCCCCTTATACAGCACGTAGACCTAACACTTCGTGGTAAGATTTGGCAAAGCAAAACCAACCTGACAACAGTTTATTTTCAAGAACAAATCACATAAATCTAAGAAAATTATTGACTGTCTAAATTTTCCCTAACACATTGTATTACCTTTGTTTACACGTTTCTAGAATGGAATTGTATTCCTTTTACACCATCACATTACTACGTATTTCCAAAACCACATTCTTCACGTGTTATTTTAAGTGTATTACACATCTATATTTCTATCCATCCTTTTTACAGACCTGGGATTTAAATCCAAGCTTTGGCAGGTAACTCAGCCCTGTTGCTTAGCAGCAGCTGAGACACATGTAAATGCAATAATGGAAATTCTCGCGGTTACAAAAGGGGAAAGCTCTTGCCTGCTAAAAGCGGATGTTTATAAATCGGCTGGAAGCAGAGTAAGTGGCAATATTAGATTAGAAAAATTCTTTCCAAACAAAATACAGCCTTGAATACAAAGCCAACCAGCCTGACACAACCTAAATAACAGAGAGACTGAGGTTAAAAAAACCAGGAGTCACTATTTAATTATGATTGGTTTTACGTATTGATCACTCTAGTATTTTAACCATCATATGATTACCAGTGTAACTGACCACACTCCATTTCATTTTACGGGTGAAATAATGGATTCATGAAAGTCAGCTGCAAAACTTTTGCTGCCTATAGAACTGGGATTTCATATTATCTCCATTTTTTTCATTAAAACTTATTTTGAAAAGCACTGATCCAGGTGTCCAGAACAGGTGCGAAAACTAATCCTAACCCTTACTTCTGTGCTGAAGCTCAACGGCAGGGATAAGGGTGAGGCAACGATCTAGTGGACAACGTCCTGGATTTTAACTCGCAAGCTCTGAGTACTATCCCCAAAGGTGCTGATAATCTCCTGAAAATTAACTTAAATCCATTTCCACCCCTAACCCAGTCCGTAAAGGAGTTCTCTTGATACCCAGATCTTGTTTGGGACTCCTTCGACGTAGATATAATTTAAAACATCATATTTTAGTCTACAGTGCCACATTCCCTGGGCTCTAACTCCATTTGTTGCTTATACATTGCAGATTGACACATTGCACGAGGATTTTTCCCCACTGAACTCTGTTCAGCAGAAGGGAAGAAATAACGGATTATCCTATTCTGAACATTTGACAGAAGGTTTTATTTATTCCAACTTAACACCTTTTATTTGTGTTTTTTTTCTCCCTCCTAAATACGATGGTTTGTCAGCTTGTGTCACTCATTCTCTATTCATTTCCATCAGCTGTATCTCTGGTTCCCATGAGAACACTTCAATTTTGTTGCAAGGCCCAGAAATATGATAATCAACAAATATTTCTAGGTCAAATCCATCGTCACAGTGTCAGCGTGTTCATGAGAAATACTGATGCAATTAAACACTGACTTGCCACTCCAACTACCAGCAAGACAGATCTAAAGTACAGTTTGGTTTCTATAGATCTTTTTAAATTGTCTCCCTTTAATACTCTTGTGAAAGATAATCAATTATACGGAAGAACCGAAGCAGCAAAAATGCTTAATACTTTTATGGTGTTTTGCATTTTACTGATGTACAAACATTAACTAATTAAGCCTCACAACACCCAAGTGAGGAATGGAAGGAAGCATTATTACGGTTATATATTATAATTATACTGTCTCATTTAGAATTTCCTGGCTTGTGACTTTTAAAGTAATTATTATAATTATCATAAAACTAATAAAAAGTCAGAAACAACCTGTTTTTTTTTTTCCCCCAGTATGAATGTGCTCTAAACTAAGCAAAGAATTTACAAATGCCTAAAAGCACGCTTCTTCATGTATCTCAGCTTCTGTTTTCCCTTTCTCCATCTGAGTCCACAGAAGTTGATCTTGCTTCCACCAAAGGGGAAGAAAATCTTGCCAATGATCACAGTGTGTCCTTGATTTTAGCAATAACTTTTTTTTTTTTTAAAAAAGTGTGTGGAGTGAGTTTATCTTTGTGATTTTTACTATTTGCTAAGAAACCATTATCAGACCTTGATCTAAAACATTCTTATATGATCCAAACAACATTATTAAGTCTCTATGGTATCTTGCAATTAGGAATAATTTTGAATTTATTATGTAAAATTGTTTTTCTCTCAAATACCTCTCACCAGTGTCCGGATTCCTCCTCCCAATTTTAGCCATCTACCAGCTCACTGGCACCCTTCAGCTACGGGTAGATAGGTTCCTTCAGAGAGTGGTTTCTGCCATCTCTCTCATACATTTATCTTGGAACGAGATGATTTGCCCATTGCAGATGCCTTTGCCCTCCAATAATAAGATACTCTCATATGTTTCTCCTATAAGACTGGAATTTTCAAAGTCTATGGGGACAAAATCCATTTTAGTAACTATACAAAAGTGTCGCAAAACATTTGATATTTCAATTGGCTCCATTATAACAGTCAGTCACTGCAAATTCTTAGGAGTTAACCACAGCTGGAACAGTGTTTGGGAGAAGCTTCCTCGTAAGGCTGTAATCAACTGAATGATAATTTGGAAAAGGTTCTCAGGAACTTCTCTCTTAGCTGGAAGCAAAGCAACTGTGATAATTTCTTTCTTCTTTTTAAATTATGTAGTATAGACTGAACAGTACTTATGTACGTACAGTGGATCCAGCAGAAGAGAAGGAAGAGAAGTAGTCTGATGAACTCAAAATACACGCAATACTGTTTTGTTACTGGAAAAAGAAACAAAGAAGTAAAAATACCTAATAATATCAAGCAGGTCAGGCCAAGATTAGTAGAAGATTAATAGGAGGATTAATATTCCTAACTTGCATCCAGAAACCAACAAGAGCACTACTTAGGCTTCTAGGTTGCCACCTACTACTTGCATGTATCAACCATGGCTGGACACGGTGCTCAGGTCATCTGCCTATTAGAAAAGGAAGTCACCATCAAATGCCATCAACAGTGGTTTTCCATAATACAACTCCTTTTCTGCAGCAAGTTGCCAATACAGTCCTTGTGCTCGTTGTAGATAGTATTTTGACTGTACTTGCCTCATGAAACTAGAAAGACCATCTGGCTAAACAGATGTGGTAATCTGATTTGTTTGGCCAACGAACTGAAAAAACGCACAATGGCTTGAATGGGAGCTCCCAGGAGTGCCCTGTCCAGCCTCTTCTCTTGTGCACTTCCAGATACTATATTTGTCATTTCAGGATGAGCTTGGTAACGGATTATTTGCTCGTGGAAGTTACCAAGAGAAAGAATTTCCATACAAAAGACAAAAAGAGGTGAACATGTTCTCGTCACAAAAAAAATAGTTTAAAGACCAGCTGTTATTCTTTGCAGAGTATATCATATGTTATAAAACAAGAAACTGGTACAATGCAAGCCAAATCTTGGTTCCACAGAAGGTGTCAAATCTTCCATGGATTTGAACAGGACCATTGGCTATTCAATCTGTTCATTTATAACCTTATTTAAAGACCACAGTACAGTTCTTCTCAGACCAATGTATTTTATTACAGGTGTATAACCTTAAATCTGGAATGGATTGACTAGATAATGTCGCACTGCCAACATTCTCTTCATCATCTGTCTTAATATTTAAAACCCTTAGGTTTATAAAAATATATGTATTTTTATATCTTCCAAGGTCTAACACAAGTTTATATTTATCCAGCCTCAATTTCTTTACTTTTTAATTTCCTTTCATTTCTCAAACCTGTGCTGTTTGATACCACCACTACTCATATAACTGGCTGCCCAAAAAAAAAAAAAAAAAAAAAAAAAAGACAGAGAAAAAAACCCCAAACCTCTGACACTGTAAATTAGAAAAGTATATGTTCAAAGGTTAAAAGGTAGGCATTTAAAAAATCTTTCTGAAGACATATAATTTTAGTTCAAGTAAAAGATTCTGGATAGTTCCATTTCTTAAAGTGCTTCTCAGCTCCATTAACAATTTGTAGCAAACACTCAGCTATGCCCACTCATTTCGCTTTGCTGTGTAGAATCCTGCCGGAGCTTGTAGACTCGTATTTTAGAAAGGTTTTCAGCTACAGAGCCCTCCTTTGCATAAAGGATTGGGCTGGCTTTCTGATGTTGGACTGCCCTTTTCTTAAAGTAAAGAGAGGAACGAATTAAAATAAAATGACCAAGCCCACACCATAGGCTGAATGAGCACAACCAACAGCTAGCATCTCATTCTGCAGAGCTGCAGAAATTCAAAAGCTGGAGAAGAAAAGGGCAAAGATACACATAGAATCATAGAATCTTCATGATTGGAAAGGACCTTTGAGATCATCGAGTCCAACCACACAACCTACAATCTCTGCCACTAGAGCATGCCCTGAAGTGCCACATCTAGATGTTTCTTAAGTACCTCTAGGGATGGTGACTCGACCACCTCCCTGGGCAGGCTGTTCCAGTGCCTGACCACTCTTTCAGTAAAGGAATTCTTCCTAATATCTAATCTAAACCTCCCCTGCCGCAACTTCAGACCATTTCCTCTGGTCCTGTCATTATTCACCTGGGAGAAGAGGCCAACACCCACCTCTCTCCAACCTCCTTTCAGGGAGTTGTAGAGGGCAATGAGGTCTCCCCTCAGCCTCCTCTTCTCCAAGCTAAACATGCCCAGCTCCCTCAGCCTCTCCTCATATGCCCTGGTCTCCAGACCCCTCACCAGCCTGGTAGCTCTCTTCTGAACGTGCTCCAGCACTTCAATGTCCCTCTTGTACAGAGGGGCCCAGAACTGGACCCAGTACTCGAGGTGAGGCCTCACCAGTGCCGAGTATAGAGGCACGGTCACTTCCCTGCTCCTGCTGGGAGTAGGGATATCACATACCACATCTCACATCAGGCTTCACCATTCATCTAGCCAGTGCCCTAGGAAAGATGGAGCGGAGCTAGCTGAGAAGCACAGCAAAGCACATTATGGTTAAGAAAAGGATGGGGACATAGCTCAAGACTCTGCATGCCTTACAGTCAGGACTGTGCAGAACCTTGGAGACGCCAAGGTTGCATCTTCTGGCCCACTCCAGGAAGAAGGAGGGCACTTTGCTGCTTGGGGGAGAAAAATTTTGCTTTCTTCTTATATTGCATTTTGTGAATTTACCCAGTGACAGTGAATTGAAGTCCTAATACAATAAATGAGTTTTAACAATTCAAAAAGTGCATTTTTAGTCCATCATGGATTACACTAAAGAACTACTCTTACTTTGGTCAAACTCTTACCCTCCACCATAATGCTTCCACTTCACTGTATGTGTGACTTGTGCACTGTTACAGCTCTCTTTTGTTATACAGTAAAAATATCTACACAGTAACTATGGATTGCTCTTCTCGTAAAGTTTTTTTTTCCCCTTGTTGTTCTTTTGGCTCCGAGACATGCATTCTTGTCTGCACAGTAACACAACTTCAGCCGTCCCTTGACCCAGCTATTACACCAACATGCTGGCAATAAAACCTGGGAGAGACTTCTTCAACCAGCGAGCTACGTGAACTCACTCACACCACGCCTATACAAGACTTCCATGGAATTTTTATACCATTGTAGGCTTTTACTCTACATAAAAGGGAAGGAGAAACGGTAAAAAGTGCTCTTGCCCACTGATGTACTCCGTAGCAACATGGGCCATCCCACAGAAATCAGTGCTCCTCTTAGAACTATGTACTTGCTTTCATAGCGTTGTATGTAGAAGAATATTTCTATGAATCTGGAAACTTAAATATAGCCCAAAGTATTCTGGCAATATGTAAAATGGATGTGCATGAGCCCAGAATAGATGAGAGCAAAGAAAACGATTGAGATGAACAATCACACGGAAATAAAGAACACTGGGTACATGTATAGAAAATGGAAACAAATAACTGAAAACCGCCTGAAGGCAAATACTATTGGCGATAATGCAGGGATAATGTTTTCATGGGGATTAACTGTTCTGGAGCACTTTCCCCATGTGTAAAGCACAACATACTTTTTATTCAGATAGGTTGATTTGGCAGCTCCTTTATTGCTCTCAAAAACTATTTATTGTGCCTGTGCAGGAAAAATTCCACCCTCGGATAGCCAGAATCCAGTTCTTTTCTCTCATGCTGACAATCGCCTGCTGGATAGAGCTCAAGAGCTAATTTCCCACTGATAGTCCACTTCTATAGGATGCCTATTAGAAGTTTGTATGCCAAATTAATAATTTTCTAAAGTCTTTAATAAATCTGGCTACATGTTAATGTAATTTTTATACTGAATGTGTTAAATTCTGCCTTTGGAAACAATTTTGATTTCTTTGGCAAAATATCATTCTTACAGAGAGGTAACAAAGAGGTACATCACTTTAAAAGAAACTGCTGA
The DNA here is from genome assembly GCF_963924245.1 of Chroicocephalus ridibundus. Lineage (NCBI taxonomy): Eukaryota > Metazoa > Chordata > Aves > Charadriiformes > Laridae > Chroicocephalus > Chroicocephalus ridibundus. Next base: position 116,770,733 of record NC_086286.1, on the reverse strand, counting down.
ATACAAAGGCAACTTCTTATTTCCACCATTTCCCTTTTATTAGCATTATTTTTTAACTTGGCTTTATTGCCCTGGACCTGCTGGTGATGTTCTATATGAGCAATGTAATTTTCAGTGTGTGAAAACAGTGTTTCCTTACATGTTGTTTTAGAGCACGTGCTCTCTTTCATGATGTTTCACGTTTCAAAAATACCCCAGGGTACTAGATACAGGAAGCAGAAACTGTCCTCACTCTTTCTACTCTTGGCCATACATTAAAACAACCCCAGAATTTATGTCTCTCTGAAAAGAACATCAGGCCCGTTAAATACCATTTTCCTGCTATACAAAAAAACTCCAGGGGAAGAGAATCTTAAAAATAAATGAGCGGATAGACTAATACACCATAGGGGCTAATTTGTGGCATGCAGTTTGCAATTCTAACACAAGGCCACTAATTTGTTGGGCTTCCCTTGTCATATACCGTATTTAACTGTAGCAGGAACTAATTGATAGATAACTAATTGCTTCTCCAAGCCAAGATTAATATAGCACCCTTACAATTAAATATGACTATTACCATTATAAACTCACATTTTCAGAATCCTATTTCATATAGCTCAAAAAAAAGAAAAAAAAATATTAGATAAGCTTTAAAGAGGTGTTCTAGACTTTAACCACAGTCTTCTTGCTGATTTTTTAAGAACCACCATATACTGGATATCAGAAAATTTAGCTTTCTCAGGCCACGTGCTATCTGAAGTATTACCTTTCTTTAAAAAAAAACCAACCAAACAAACAAAAAGCCCCCCACCAAAAAACAATAACAACAACAAAAAACCCCAACAAAAAAACCCACCAAAAAAACAAACTACAAATTTCATGTATGGACACTATATTTAAAACATCAAATATTGGGAACTATGACTTCCTAAATGAAGTATTAAGGCATCTCTTGTTCTGCACAAATGAACAACAGAAAAGATAAGAAGAAAATTCCATGTGCAGTACCATTACTGTGAAGCTGATGCTCAGCTCTACCTTTCTGTGGCTTAAGATATGCATGAAATGGTACGACTGTATTCCTCCAAGAAAATTTTGGGATTTGGTCACCACTAAGCAACTGGGAACCCAGAGCAGTGGATAACCACCTAAGTGACTTGTCCTAATCAAGCAACCAGGAGAAGTTTAATGTGTGTCTATAGTGTTTGTACCAAGTTTACCAACCCACGTGTAATACAAGACTCAGTGTGCTGAATGAAGACGCTTTATACTGAAATGGAGAAATCAGACCCTGAAGAAAGGAGACGCGTTTTATTCCCGAATGAATTTAGGAGTGTTAATGGAGTACAGGGGACGGCACCCAACCTGCCAAAGTGACAGCAGCATCTGTGAGAGGGAAAGTGGGAAGCAGTGATTTAGTGGGAGGACCAACTGCCTCCTCTCCCGCCAGGGCTAAGGCGTGTAGGAGGGAGTTGGGAGACTCTGAAGGGAACTGAGGACATCTGCATTTCACTGGGACCACATCCAAAGAGCGTCACCTTCCAGCCACCCGTGTTTAGCAGCTGGCTGAAAAGTAGTTGGCTGGAGTTTATTCTGGTGAAAACAGATCCGTGCTAGGAGGCAGGACGTCTCCTGAAGTCATCCACAGGCTTCACCTGTGGTGTCCTGTGAAGCTTTCACAGCAAAACTTCTTGTTTTAATTGGTCCATTCTTAGACAACTCATCATTTCAGTTACACGTTTTAATTACATAATTATTTGCACTGGCATATATTATAAAATTAAGCTCTGTAATTGCTACGTTAATAAACACCAACACAATTAAAAGTGTTTCCATTACCAAAATGGTATTTAGAAGAGGGGCCCAGATCTAGTCAACACGGACTAGTGGTACTACAAAAGTAGTGGTAGCTGGAGCCTGCGAACATGAAAGCAGATTCGAGGACTTCTCCTTTTAATCAGTTCTTCTGTATTTGGTACTAGCACTAGGGAGAGGAATCACATAGCCAGAACTCCTGTATCTTGGAATAGGGTTTTAACCATCTCCCAGCCTGATTAGTTTCACAGGGAGGAGCAAATTAGTGAATACCTTTCAAAGAAAGCTGCGAAGAGCCATGAGCATGCATACAGCTGGGTAATTTCCTAGCAAGGGACAGCAGAAATTCTAGGGTGAATCCTTCCATACGAAAGGAGACACAGACATCTAGAAATAACTTCGTAATTGAATATACTTCTGTTGAAAGCTGCTGACAAGGTCCATATAAAATCTTATTTCAATTAATGACTTAAGAATTTTTAATTCCTTTTATTTTTTTTAATAGCTTTGTTAAGATGGAAATAATCCCCAGCTGACTTTGATGTTCACTTTGAGGTGAACTGTAGCATTTATTTACCTTTCTGCTTATCCTGCTGTTTCTCTGGACTACAGGGAGAGTTTAATTAAAGCTGCGTGTTCAGTTCTGGGCTACCCATCCAACCGGACAGCAAACTTCACAATTTCTCATACAGGTGGATTTCACACCAACCTCTCCTGAGAATGTTTCATATGTATTTCAGCAAAATGGCAAAATATCCTCCAGTCTGAATTTCCTTATGTTGATTACTTTATCTTCCAAACCACATGTTTTTCTCGTTTTGTTTGCGATTGAATATGAAATTAAGATATCTAGCTAATTCTCATGCGGTAAGTCATCTCAACTCAGCAATCAATAGGTTTGTCGGTGCAAATAGCCTATTCCTATGAGCCTTAATTAAACATGAAAAGATGGAAATTTACTCTCATTGAAGAAAAATAAAGTTGATATCCCAAGGTACTGGAAACGTTCAGACTGTGATTAGTAGAAACCTGACTGGAATCTCAACTAACGTCTACGTGATAATAAAAACTGCATTTACCTTGGTAACTAAGTGAGCTCCCAAATGTCTCTCCATACCACAGAACCCTGTAAAAACACCTGATGTTTCACTACTTGCATAGCTATAGCTACCCACAGCAGCATGTGCTGCAGTGGTAATAGTGATTTGCCATCTCAAAGTACCATAAGGAGATGGAGCAGGCTGAGATCAAATGCATGGCTGCGAGTGCCATGGTCCACTCTACTGAGACTAATTGGGCCCCTTTAATTTTTGAAGTATTCATACCCAGCTGCAGTGACTCAACAACTGTCCATCTGGGAAGCTCTGCAAGTACATATCACTGAGGTAATTTAATTTTTTGAAGGACTGATGAGCCCCCCAGGAGAAGAGGGGGAGGTGAAGCTGAGGCACGGAGTCAGAGACGTTGCATCAGGGTGAAGGGACTCGGTTCAGAGCACCAAGTTCTCGTTTATACCTTATGAAACAAGAACGCCGTTTTCAGCCCCAGGCCTTGTGTACAAGTGAGATATTAGAAGCAGACTTTGATTCTAGAGGAAAACACTTCTATGTTTTAAAACAAACTACTTTACATCATATTATTTACTCCAGTGCTGAAATGAAGAGCCTGGTTTCAAAGGCTCCTTCGGGAACCCTGCAATACCAAACAACTTTTTCTTTTTTTTTTTTTTCATATATTTTAAACAAACAGAAATGCTTATAGTTCAAGAAATTCAATAGGCTAAAGTTCCTGAAAGACCTTAGTTCACTTTGTCTCAAGTAACAAAAACACATGCTTACTAGAAAAAGTTTTAGGATGATCCATTTATCCATATCAAAGTTACTGAAGACCTAAAATACAGATTTCCACTAAGACATGGCCGCAGTTTAACTGTAGAATGCAGATCACCGTGTAGATCTAGAGTAGCCATTTGATTAAAGTCTGTCCAGAAGTGCCATACAATGTGCATTTATGAACCCAGCAAGTCAAAGAAACCTCATCCCATGCCATTCTATAGGGTAAAAAAAAATCTGACTCCAAAGAAATAAAACAAGGGGCATTTATATTTTGACCCGTGAAATAATTTCAACCCTGACCTTGCCAAAGACATCAAAGCAAGGGGTTTAACCTTTTTGCATCTCACCTATCCATACATAATATAGAGACTTTATATGTTCCATTCATGGTTATTTTGTTTAGATGGTGAGAGAAGGGAATATCTCTGAAAAAAGTACAATCAGTATCACCCCTCCCTCTCTCCACTGCACACCCTTAGGGATTTTCACTGGTTTTGTGAACACCTTGCCTTGTGATGAGAAGGGAAGCACTGAGGTGGTATGAAGGGAGCTAGGAAATACGAAGTTTCAGGAGGAAAGAGGTCCCAAACGCTCACTTGACTTTTGCAACAGGTTGGGTAAAGCCTGTGAACCACTCGTCGACTGCTCTGAGGACTACTTAACAATGGAAAAATATGTACTGTTACAACAAAGAGTAGACCTGAACACCATAAGAGCTGCCGGACTTGGCTCTGACAATTTTTTGCTGTTTTTTTTTTTCTTTGAAGTCTTTGATACTTTGTGTTAACAATGGCTCTCTCCATCCAAGCTGCACCACTTCCCCTTCAGGGAAATCATAACCATATCAATGAACTCAGTGTTTTGCTACAGGAGTAATTACAGTATCCCAAGTCCATCCTTTTGATTTCTCTGAGGAATCCAACACCGAGCAAAGGTGAGCTGTAAAGAAACAAGGTCTCTTATAAAAACGTACAGAAGTTTTTGGAACAGGTGAACTTCCTTCAAAATAAAAGATGAAGTAAAAGTAATTTGCATGTTATTGTTGGAAAATTTACTCGGCCTGGATTCTTTTACTGAGCTATGTTGGAAACGGGGGTAGGCATGTACGTGGTGAGATTTTTAAGCATTCCAGGCTGGATCGTCTTGCCCTGGCCGGACATATTCTCTTCAATGCTTTGGACTTGATGTTAGTTTAGAGTGCCTCCAGGAACCACATATAACCACAGAATTACAGAACTATTCAATACTTAGTAATAATCAGAGGTTTTGACTAAACCTTCACATCTTCACAAATCTGCTGACTCTGTAAGTCCTGAAGATGCCTTTGGACTGCTTTATGGATTCATGTGACCATCATTCCTGCCTCTCATGGAGAGGGTCTCAATGTATGTTACTGAATAGTTCAGGCATCAGGAAGATTCATCCCACAAGCCTGGACCCTCCAGAAGCTGCCATTTGGAGCAATTAAGATTTAGCTATTTAGATTTCATCTCTTAGAATTGTCTGACTTCCTCATTTTCTAGATTTAGAGTCCCCAGAGATTGTCTGGAGGATATGGGCCATTATGTGCTCTGCAACAGAAGCAAAGAAAAATATATTTTAGCCTTTAAAATTAGCTGCTAGCCATAATGTTGCAAAAAGAAAAGGATTTGTCCTTCTTTGCCTCTGAAACGGTTTTTCCGCTAACTTCAGAACCCTTTACTCTCACCACTCATCCCTACGGACATAGTTTTTAAATAACTGCTGCCTTTAAATGACAGCTAGCAATCTGTATGTTCTCCACACGTGATGAAAGGAGCTCTCCAGACTCTAGATCCAGTTTGTAGGACTGGATGTTAATGGAGCTTGCACCAAACTTCGCAGGACTTGAGTCTCATGATGATAAACAATTTCAAGAGCAGTCCTAAGCGCTTAAATAGGGATCAGGAATGAAAACTCCCATTAGCTTCAGTGAGATTAGGATTTCAATCTAAACTGACTCCATTCTGCATTGTTAAAGGCTGTTAGTATCCCGTGTTGTGATTTACGGCCATATTTTCAGGACAGTTCACTACCCAGTGTGCTCGTCCTCTTGTGGAAATTGCTGGTTTCATTTTACTTTGCAGCTTAAATGAGAATCCATGTTTATTTACTGTATCTTATTTTTCAATATGGTTGCTGATGTTTAAAGCTCCAATTTTAAAAGATGTTCCATAAAATATTAAATCCAGCCATTATTTTTCCTTGGATCAGCGCAGAGACAGAAATGCAGCAGAAGGGCCTGTTACCAGTATCCTCCCCTTCCCCAAATCATTCAAAGTCAGCTTCAAAGTTAACACTGCCTTTGGGGGTTGTTTCATTTTGGTTTTATGTGTAAGAAGCATTCTGGCCCTTTGTTTTATAATTCATGCAGCACAATCTCAGCTTCTGTTTGAAATATATAATAAGCCTCTTATGTGGTTTTCTAGTAGACCTGTGTTTTGGCACAGCACCTGCCTATTCATGTTTATATGGAGAAGGAGGAGGAGGAATAATGGCAAAAGCAGTTTTGCATGGAAAACATCCAGGCAACAAGACCATGCCTTTTTTTTTAACCAAGTCCCGTATGAAAAGCAATTGCGATCTCTTTTGTTTTTAAAGTTATCAGAACTCAATTTTAATACAGCTCTGGAGCACTAAATATATACTTCATCATGAAAAGCACTCCCCTGTGATAATGCTGGACCACAACCACATTTGCTTTTCAGCATACTGCCTTTTGGATTCTGCTATGTTAATTTTCCTGTCACGGGAACTTTGACTGCACTTCTGGTGAAAGGTTTCTTACTCTTTAGAAGCATTTGTTTCTAACGATTTTACTGTAATTGTCTCAAATGTGCAGATTTCTTAAGCGCTTAAGAATCTTTACCTCCAGATTGTTCTACAACCCCCCCCAATGCAAAACTTCCACTGATGCCAATCATGTTACTGTTATTTCTTTCTAGCCTCTGTTTGTCTATCTATAGATGTGCTGCTTCTTACAGAGCCACCTTGTAATGTCCCTGGATCAGAGCTATTTGTTGCTTTACTTCTTTGCATCCAATTCTATTTCTAATTGTTTCTAACGTAACAATAATTGTTCTATTATTCCACATCAGTTTTAAAAATCCAGTAGCACAGCAGTATTATTAACCTGTTTAAGGGTTATTTAGAGTCATGTTTATAAACAAATACATATTGTGTTTTCTGTGTTGCAGTTAGTTTTAGGTGGTGCATCCAACAAACATACTCTCATACTGTCCAAGAAGACTGCTAGAACCCCAGATGTGATCTTCTGGAAGGGAGCAACAGCAGGGGCTAAAATCACTGTGTAAGCAGAAACACCAGTATTGCCAATAATCTGTCTGATTTCAAAACATGCTGTTGTTGTTTAGCAATACAGGGTTGGTACAATATACCTAAATATGTTAGTTATATTAGGTGCCATATACCTAAGGTTGGTATAATGCGACTAAAAAGTACTCCTATTTATAGGGAGAACTTAAGTGGCCAAACCGCACTTGTGAAACCAGCACAGCTCTTCCAGTTAAAAGAGACGGTGCCGGGAAAATCAGTTTCTGCCAGTGCAACTGCATCTATGTTAGGGGTATCTGTAAACACAGCTGTGCTGCTCTGGAATCCCACTTCTTCACAGCCACTGAAAGCCTGAAACGCAGCTCTAACCTAATATTTTGAGGAGCTCTGTGCCATCTTTAGCAAGACGCTAGTCTGTCTTGAAAATCTGGAGAGAGAAAAAGAGGCTGCAAATACACCCACTTAAATTTCAATAGATTTTTGAGATTCTTTTGTTCTACACACATTAAAACGAGGGACCAGAAATCAATTCCCTTCAAGGCAGGAAATGTGAGATAGAAGCCAAAAATATGACAAACCATTTGATTGTAATTAATCAAATCGCATGACTTTTTTTATTTTATTTAAATGTTATCTATAAAACCCCAAAACACAGCTAAATAATAGACGTGCAGTAAATTAACGAAGCAAATGACTTTATTTAATGGTAGCATTATATCACGATCAGTCCCAACCTTACCCTTCCAGTTAGAGGACCATTGGTGCTTGTTTCTGTTATTAATCCAGAGGATATGCTTCTCGTGTTCAGTGACCCAGTTCCAAGAAGTATCACAATATAGAAGCCTATTTTCCACTTAATAAACATGCATAATTCCTGTGAACGTTAGCACTGATTATGCACGCTTACACACTCTAGGGCATAATCATCCAAACCCAGTGAATTCAAAAGATCTGAAGGAAAATGTATTTGGCCCTCTAGACTGGAAGAAACCCTAAAGAATGATAGGAACAGTCCAGAATGTTTCATTGGTATATTTTATTTTAATGACACTTTTGCATATTAATTCCTTCAGCTCTCTGCCCACAATGCTAATGATGTTTTACGTTAAGATAAAAGAATTAAGGACCTTTTAGGACAGAAAAAAGGAAAATGAAGAAAGCAAGCAAGGATTAAGCTTAATAGTTAGGATATTTGCTTTGAAGACGGCAACTGTAGGTTCCAGACTGTCCGATGCTATTTATCGCCATTTCCTGCAGAAAAGGAGGTTAATTGGGATATTGCCAGCAGCCCAGAAGGGCCTGTCTCATCACAGGTAGAGCAACGGGAGGGCGAGCAGTGCAGATTCAGACTCTTTACAGGGACAGGATAATTGATTCAGAGTTTCCTACAGCTTGATGAGTACTGAAACTACTGTGGTAAAGATAAGGCATTCACATTATCTTTGTCACTTAAGAGAGAAAGAAAAAGGACTTCAGTCACTTGATTTTGCATTGACTTCTAATGTCCCAGATAGTTCTCTGCAGGAGAGGTTTGAAAGATGCAACTCTCATAGGAAAACAGATGCATTACCCTGGAGAAATGTAGAATTTAATACAAATTCCTGTCTTGAGCATTACCTTGTGGTTTTGCATTGGCACATTTGTTTAGAATCACATGCTGGCATGATTTTCAGCTTTCTCAGAATGGTATCCACAAATTTCTCCCCCTCCCAAGCTCTGTGCAGACTGTATGGGCAGCTAACTTGGTGTTTCAGCATTTAGTTCTCTTTGTGGCTATGGGCTTATACTATATAAACAATTCTCCAATAAACTATTTCAAAAACTGCTGAAGCATTCACCTTATTCAGTAACATGGAGGGAAACATGAGCCCTAATAGCTTGCCACAGATTCTGGATCCCAAGAAGAATCTATCCACCTAAAAATGTACCACTATTTTTTAGTGAATCTGTTGGATTGCAGACAATGCTGAATATGCAACAGTACAAAGTATATTTCTGCCTATTAGCTGCTTATTTAAAAGAGGTGTTCTTGACTAAATCTTTTTATAGACACTTCCACTAAAAGTGCTGCAAATAATTCTTCTGTAGAGTTTGTATAACTGCTGTTTATTTTAAGCACTGCATGATTTGTAGTCATAATGGAAACTTCAATAGCAAAGGCTTCCAAGCCAAGCTAGAGTAATTCCCACTTTGGTCGATAAAGTCTTCATCTACATCAGTAAACAGCACAGTCCAATTGATGCAAATACGTAGAGTGGAAGAGTTAGCGTGGCGGACCTGACCTCTACATCGCACAGGTTCTGGATGTTTTACTTCAGACCAACTCTACTTTATTAGCAGGCATTAGCTACAGTAATACATTAGGTGTGATCCCAGGACACATCTTCTGGTTACATTTCATTAAAAAAAAATGCAGTTTCTGTGCCCCAAGATTGTGCACCCCACTCTGTAATTACGATGGAAAAGCAGTAAGTAGAGATAATGAGGAAATTCACCTCAAAACAGTGCTCCTGATAGAGCCTAACATGTTTTTGCTCTTTAAGCTACGGATATTTTCTGTTGTGTGTGAGTAAAAGGAAAGAAGAGCTCTCTTTGCACCTTAGTCTGATGACCAACACCCTTTAACCAGTCCACATGAAAGTGCACCACACAACTGTCATGAACAAAGAAACGGCGTCATCTTAAGAAAATAATGTGAACTGAAGATGTGTCTTGTATTTCTTTTCCAAATGTATTTATTGGTGGAAATCTTCTTCAATAAAATCCAGTTCAGGCCAAGAGGTAAAATGTCATACCTCTTAACTATACCTTCATGCAGAGGAATTTTTAATCAATACGCGCTTCATACATTTTCACCCTGAATATGCATTAGAAGAGCTGAAATGCTGTTAGTGTAATCATAATGATTTGGGTCTCCTGCTGGTGGCTCCTCCTGGAAAGATCAAATTTCGCATCTGGGGTTTTGTCTGCAGCCAGCAGCCAGGGCGGGCAGAACGTCCTACATAGGAGAAGTCGCCGCCACTGACAGCACTCAGACCATTAGCTCCTCGGAGAGCCCAGGGACATTATTTTACAAGCATTTCTGTCACAGAAGGAGAAGTAAAGCTCTGGATTTACTACAGCTAATCATATTTCTCCTCTGCAAAATTAGCATTTCGCCCTGTATGTAGACGTTATATATAGAATGACAACAAACTGGACTAAATATATGAGAGTCGCATTACAGAGCAGATCTCAAAACCTGTAACTACCAAAGCAAGAGAGACAATCTTATTTGATGTGGATATCTAAAAATACATGAGGCCATAAAACTAAAAGCCAGATACTGCTGCAGAGCTGTCTCCAAATTTCAAGAGCAAAATCCTGCTATGCTCTTCATGTTATTTTTTACACTACTGTTTTTGTAAACATGATACTGAGTTTACTCTCTGATATTTCTTCATGAGCAAAGTATCTTGTGAAATATCTGTGAACACTTCAAACATCCCTTTGAAGGAAGTCCTAACAGCTTCAAGCTATTTTCAGAAGGTATCTTCTCATAAAAAAAAAAAAATAAAAATTAATCCCTTTATTGCAATTTGCCAAAAAATAAAATAATGATTTCTAAAGAGTTAAATGCTTGATGTACTTCATTTGGAACCCATACTTTGTAAAAACCATTTACTTTCCTCAGAAACATGTAAGAGAAATTATTAGATGTCTGATCTTGCTGGATGTGCACCGAGTACTATTTAAAATGGATGCTACGAATTATCAGTCAATAACAAGCAAAATACCTGAGGCAGTAAAAATTCTTTCATTTGAAAATAACAGTTATTACAAAGTCAGTCGTTTATTAAGAAAAGAATTGTGAGGCAACGTCTTGAGCCATGAATATTAAAATATGAAGACAGAAGCTTATTTATGTAAGCTGGAGTTAGCAGTGGTAGAAGGAAAAAAGGGCTAGGTAATTGCAGAGTGATCTGGTTCAAGGCTGAAGAAATGTAGGAAAGGACTGGAGCACGCATTTAAGGGAAAAGACAGTCCCACTTGTCTGCGGAAATTGTCAATGTGCTCAGTATTAACTACTTAAATTTGAAAGGCTTTTTTATTTTTATTCAGCCCCACATTGTATGAACCGTTCTGATCCTACTGTTCATCATCGCCATCCAATATTTTTACTAATTAAAATTACTTTGAAGTCTCTGACCTTTAGGCAGACACTCGATTCTGAATTAAAATATAATTATCTTTGTAACAGGAATACACTTCTTATGCTGCCCCCATAGTCTTCTTGTTACAGAATAAATACATAATAAATGTAAGGAAAAGACTACATTGAACTTGATAATATAATGAAAAATAATAAGAAAATACACCGAGCAGCCTGGTTTTCCTTTCCTATATAATGAGGGCAAAGAGACATTAGGGAAAAAATAAAGGCAACACTTAAAATTTAAGGAAAGAAATCCTTTGTGCACAGCGTGTAATTTATCTGCAGGACATGCTGCCACGCAACTTCACCACTTTTGCTGAAACCAAAAGGAGGACGGTCTTTTATATGAGTAGGTCCAGCAATCACAGGGTTTATATTCCAGTGGTATTACACAGGTACAGCGCTGTTTACTGAACAGGGCCACAAAAGACTCTTTGAAGGTGAAAGAGACCCATAAATTACAGAGTGCAGAGAATATATTTATTGTGGGTAAATCACAGCTTTTTTTCTAAACTTGTGGTTCCGGTCGCTGCAGCTATACGAATTGCTGGTGTGACGAGAGCAGCACTTCCCATTTGAAGACTTCCCCATTGAATTTCCCATTGAAGACTCCTCGTCTTCACCATTGCTTCTCCTTGCAAAGGTGTTCCTTAGTCTAAACGACTGGCAACTCTTGACCATATCTTTGCTTTACATTACCATGCAACCTTTTCTACAGTCAAATAATAAGAACTTAATAAATAACTTACTTTTACGTAGAGCTGCTGAAACTCCTCAAGGTTCAGTCTACCGCTTGGACAGTCCTTTAGAAATCCTTTGTACCACTGTTTTAGCTCGTGTTCATTGAACTCCGTGCTCTTCACCAGATCCTCCATCACCTCAGGGGCCAGCTTGCTATTCTGTTTCCCCATTCTGCCTTAAGAAGAAATAAATTAATACAATTAGCCAAGTTGCTGTGAAGATTTTAAACTGGAATTAGCGACAAAGCTGGAACACCTCACTTGTTTCGTACTCACTGCTGCTTTTAGTCAAACGCAACCTCACAGATTCACTAGTGAACAGGAACCTAAGCTATGCTTGAATATTAGAGGCTGAAAATGGTGAAAAAGACAGCACTCTTCTTTCATTTAGAAGAATGATCTTCTTCATTCTTAAGACCCAGAGACAGACTGCTAATTTCCCTTCACATTAGGTAATTTCTAGCTTTTCTTTACACTAAGGCTGAAAAAGATGACTTCACTTTTTCTCTGACTCTAACAAAAAATTTTCACAGGTTCAGGGATGTCCACAAAATTCCTCTTCATCTTTGACTTGAAAATCTGATACAACACTCAGGTTAGCAGGTATTCCTCACAGGGACAAGGCTGTGGACAGACAGGCTTGTAACATACGGAATCACGGAATCTTCAGAGTTGGAAGGGACCTCTAGAGATCATCTAGTCCAACTCCCCTGCTAGAGCAGGATTGCCTAAAGCACATCCCTCAGGGCTGCATCCAGGCAGGTCTTGAAAATCTCCAGAGAAGGGGACTCCACAACCTCCCTGGGCAGCCTGTTCCAGTGCTCTGCCACACTCACTGTAAAGAAGTTTTTCCGTGTATTTGAACGGAACTTCCTATGTTCTAGCTTGTGCCCATTGCCCCTTGTCCTGTCACTGGGAACCATTGAAAAGAGCCTGGCTCCGTCCTCCTTAAACCCACCCTTTAGATACTTGTAAACATTAATCAGGTCCCCCCTCAGCCTTCTCTTCTCCAGGCTAAAGAGTCCCAGCTCTTTCAGCCTTTCCTCATAAGGGAGATGGTCCAGTCCCATAATCATCTTGGTTGCCCTACAACACTGTATGTTCCATTGGGAGGAAGCAATGCAAGAGTCCACAGACTTGGTCTCAAAAAACGACGAAACCAAACTGGAAATATAAATGTAATTCGTAAATGCATGCATATATACATGTATCTATATATATAAGTATATGTATATATTTACAGCGTAGTTGATACACAATAGATGGTTTATATATCATCACTGTTACCTCTGGAGATATCCACTACACTACACTTACTAAAAACAAAAAATACAGAAATGCAAAATTTGCATGTGTGTATAGATAAATACAGTAACTTCAGTACTACTCATGTTGGCCCTTTCCACGTCCATTGATGTTTGACCAAAGATGTCCCTTGAGAAAAATTTTGAGAAATCCTTTTCTTTAACTTTTTCCAATCCTACTGCATTTTGTTTCATGACAGGAGATGTCTTTCAGTTATTTTTTCATCAGCTGACAGACAGTACTTAACTTGTTCTGTACAGAACTGCAAAGCGATGAATAATTTCTTTGCTGAGCCTAGCTTAGCATTTCCATTTTTATCTCCCAGTATAGCATCTGTCTCTAATGACAGCACCACATTGAATGCATTGATTTCTAGTCCGTATCACCACCCATTCCTGATATTAATCTATTGCTTTTGGCATCTTCCCCTATTTCTAAGGGGAAGTCTCTTTCTTCTCAGAAGGACATACTTTGCTCTGTTCCAACAAATAAGTGTATTTATATAACTTCCATGGGAACCTTCCTTGAGCAGGCCCAAAATTAACCATTCCTCTTGGTCTGTGTGTGGCCAACACATCCCCCAGTGCCATGCTACCAGTGGCACTAGGTCTCTTCCTGAAACACCTCATGGCCCCTATCCCCTTTGGCAATGGTCCTCCCTGGTCTGTCCTCACCCCTTCTCACAGCCCCAGCCCACCAGGACAACCAGGGCTGGCAGCAAACCCCTTTGACAAGACAGGACACAACTTGGCTGCACAAACATTCCTGACACAGAGAAGGAAGGTGTCTTTCATCAAAGCATTCAGCTGGTACAAGGTTGGGAAATTTGGTCATCGGAAAGTACAAAACGCCACAACCCATCGGGCTACAAAATCCAGCCAGAAATGTCTCAATGCCTTTGTGACCTGGCTGATAGACAAATGTAACTGGAGGTGGAAGTGGGCCACCATTTCTTGGGGTGCTTCCAGCAAGCAGGTCCTCCTTCTCCAGGCTCTGCACACCCTTCCTCTACCAACCCTGCGAGATGCCGCAGTGCTTTCTTGCTCGAGGCCCTGCATCTTCTCTGAACTACAAGAACACGCTGCAAGGACTCACACAGCTTTTAATTAAGGGCAGCACACTGCTTGCTCTAAACTTACTTTGAAGCTTTGCCAAGCTCCCATCCACACGTTTTGGTAAACTTAGCGCAGATATGGGAGAGTTCAACCTTTCAGTTAATTGCCACAGGCCTAATTGCACATGCAGATATCCAGAAATAAGCCATTTTGACTAAATGATGGGTTTTCAATTTATAGTGTTTAGAACAATTGCCCCAGCCTTATCTTTGAAGCCCCCATCTTCTCATGTATGACACTGACCTAATTTGGCATAATCTGAATTTAAATCCCGTAGAGACTAAAGTATACTAATACAGTTATTTCTCTAGCTCCAACTCAGATGGCTTTTAAATGAAACAACAGACTGGTTTATTTGTTTTATTCTCTAAGGGGCCTGTTTACTTCCCCTTTTTTCTTTTTTTTCCTTTAAACTCTGTTACCCTTTGCAGTCATAAGGTACTTTGCTTAGGACCCAGAGGACCCTTAAAGATTCTCAGCAATTATACTAACTACCTTAGGTAGATTCATAAGGCATTTTCCGGCTCCTTTAATTTAGCCAAGTGTGCTTTTACTTGAATCTTTTCACCTCGATTCTTGTCCCCATTAACATTTAACTGAACAACACTTGCACATGAAAAAAAGCATCTTCAGTGGGCAAAACCCGTGTGGTTTTGACTGACAAATTTTCTGTAATAGCAACTTTTCTGTATTTATCATGTTAGCTTTACAGCCCTTGGACTTGGCACTACGCAGAGGTGGAAGCAGACAGAACTGTGAATCTCAGCACTTTCACCCAAATTTAGCTGTGTTATTTTCAGTACCGTGGACATAAAACAGGTATGTAAGAATACATGAATAAGGAGCTGGACAAACTTATCCACACATAACATTTTCTACCATCAGACCTCTGTGCCTCTGCGATACAGGTCCCCAGTTTTGGTCAGCTGCTTGTTCTGCCATAGGCCATCCAATAAGTCCCAAACACCTTCCAGCCATCCCTGATGCACCTCACCATGTAATATCCTCTAGTAAATCAAAACCACAGCTGGCACCTTGATAAACACTTTCAGAAACTGTTTTTTCCACAGAACCAAACCAGTATTTGAGGAAGGTATAATTTGGGACCGCTGGGTTCTGTACTCTTATTTGCTGCTCCAGCACAGTACGGTGCATAATCTGCGGGGCTCTGTTTGAGACGAGGGACTGAACAACCCGACCAAGCTGGTCACAATGCCTTCCTGTAATTAGAGGCACTCATTCTTTCTTCCCATTTTAAAGTTCTTTTCTTATGGAATTGAATTACAATCTGCAAGAAAGCTCGAGAGCCTCATATAATTATCAAATATAAACTCACACTTCTGGCTCCGGGAGATCCAGCTTATTTGAGAATAAAAACTCAAATACATAGATTATCTAGTTAATCATATTCTGACATCTTCTAGAGTTTCATTGAATCTCTTATTATTATTGAAAAAGTACAATCACCCATTAGCAATGAGTACGCCACTGCCAACACATTTAATTTTCTAAAATGAAAACTATTTTTAATTAACTTATAATCATGGTTTCCCAAACATGTTTTTTCCTTGTGAAAATCTATGAATATGCATTAGCAAAAGACAGGAGAGAACAGCTGCACAATCACTAAGTTTTCAAGAGGAGGAAAGGTCACTCTGCAAGCATTTCTTTGTCTAGTAAATTTTATTCTTTTAAACTACAAATTTGTTTCCAACTTCCATGCTTCCAGCCATGCAATGTGACAATCCAACCACAGTTGTTCATCTTCTGTTGTGTTTTCTGATTGGCAAAAATCATGAAAGGGAAAAAAAACAACAACAAAACAAACAAATGCAAAAGCAACATGCTTCGATTCCAAAACATCATGGGGCAGAGATTCACAATAAACACGCAACCGGGTATGTGGGTGGCACTGACCATCAGTAAAGGTGTGAAGTCTGTTCCCAATGAGATTGCTCTGGCAGGAGAACGCTTATTAATATTAGCAAGGGCAACACAATCCAGATTAGAGATCGTGAAAAACACTAAAACTCTACTGTTGTGCCACAAGTAGCAACAGCAATGAAGGATGAGTTTAAAAAAAACCTGGAAATGCTACAAAGAGGCCATCAGCTACCCAGAGAAACAAGCTTTTCAGAAATGCTTAGTATAGTAGTACTTCGGTACTTCATTAAGTAACACCTTAATTGCTGCTTTTACAGGTCCATAAGAGGGCTGGATTTAAAAGATGGAATTTTATTAAGCAACCGATCCCCAACCCGAAGCAGCGCGGGCTGTGCAGGATGTATAAGGATGTATTTGCCTGCTCTTTGCCCCGCTGGCCCTCAGGAGGTCCACGCCAGCCAGCCCGGGAAGCAGGAAAGGGCTGCAGCAGGAGCTGGAAGTTACTCTAAAATGACTCAGCAGCACGGCTTAGCGAACTGATTTTATATATGATTTACTGGGGGCTTTGGAGGTAATGGGCATTAAGTCACATGCAGGAAGAGGAAGACAGTTCCTCCAGTTTTAAGACCATAGCAGATTTTAAAACAGTTTTTCCTTTTTAATATCTTTTTTTTCAATGCCTTTCCTGCAATGCTATTGTGTCCCATAAATGCTTGTGCTGTTTCAAAAGCTCTCCGCTCTCCATGCGATCACCATCAAACCTCCTGGCCAATGGCAAGGTTTTTTTCCCTGGAATATTTTACAGAAATTCCTGTACCGGTTTATCAGGTCTGCCTCTCCCACTTGGCTTGCCAGTGCTAAACTCCCAGTGTAAGCACAGTTTCACAAAACAAAATTCTATTAAAGACCTAAGAAGAAGGAAAAAAAAAAAGTTCAGTAGCAAAACATGACTTACGGAAGCTTGTTTGCTGTTTAATGATTTCAAAACACCCCCAAACTGTTGCTAACGCAGCTCCATTCCCACCTGCTTCCTCTTCCCCCTCCTCTCCGTTCCCCTTTGGCCTCCACGGCAAGTGTTCAATGTTCAAAGGGACCAAGTGCAAACAAATATAACTCTGGCTGTTCCTAAGTAACGGAGTGCTGCTGAAGATCTCATATTTGTGCTGAAAAAGGACCCAAATTCCTTTGAGAAGACAGCACCAACGATGTCCAACTATGTTCCTAAAAACCTAGTTCTGTGTCATTTTGCATGCTTTCCTTAATCCCAGTTATATAAAGCCATTTTCTTTTCGAGTTACGTTAGGAGAATGTTACCAGCAGGTTGAAGGAGGTGATCCTTCTGCTCTGCTCAACACCAGTGAGAAAAACCTGGAGTGCTGGGTCCGGTGTGGGCTCCCCATACCAGACAGACATGGATTTAGTGGAGGGAGTCCAGCAAAGGGCCACGAAGGTGATGAAGGGACTGGAAATACATACAACATACAAGGAAAGGCCGAGAGAGCTGGGGTTGTTGAGCCTGGAGAAGAGAAGGCTCAGGACGTCTTATCAATGTGTGTCTAAATACCCAATGGTGGGAACAAAGACGGCCGAGCCAGCCTCCTCTCAGGGGTGCCCGGAGAGACAAGAGGCAATGGGCACAAACTAAAATTCAGGAAATTCTGTCTGAATGTAAGAAAGTTTTTTTACTGTGCAGGTGATCAAACACTGAAACAGGTTACCCAGAACAGTTGTGGAGTCTCCGTCCTTGAAGATACTCAAAACCCAACTGGACACAGCTCTGAGCATACACCTCTAGCTGACCCTGCCTGAGCAGGGGGCTGGACTAGAGCATCTCCAGATGCCCCCTCCAACCTCAGTGGGCCTATAATTCTGTGAAACAGCTAGTGGGAAATGGGGCAGTCATACCATCTACCTTTTGGTATCCACAGAGGCTGCCTAGTTTCACTAAATTCCCTCCATGGGTAGCTGAGAGAAAAAGGGCTCATCCAAAGGAACATTTGGAGAAGATGTGCTGGTGACTGCAGTCACCTCCCTCCCCTCACCGACTCCAGGAGTGCAGGGAGATTTGCCTTACGTCCCTGGGCACAGGCACCTAACTGAACGGGGCTACCCCAACTTATCTCAGTATATTTTGGTTGCTTTGATACCTGCCCATGTTCATGCTCTTGTTTTCCCAGTAATCCTGCCTGAGCTGACGGGGTGAGTCAACCAACATCTCTGCAGCCTCGTGAGGTCTGTGCATTAAATGAGTTCCCTTGTATGATGCATGTTTTTCTTGCTCTTCCCTGGCTCTGGGAAACAGGAATGAGTCGTGTGGACGATGCCAGAAGCAAATGACAACACTCACTTTGCCAGCTCAGCTGTGCTGGCAGGCACTCATTAGGTTGGAAGGAAAGCTGTGCTTCATTCCCACCCCTCTGCCCACTCCCAGCCCACAAGCTCCCACAGGAACGTGCTGATTCCTGAGGACTACATGTGAAATCCAGGCATTGAGCAGGCAAGTGTGGTGGGTGTCTTTGCAATCTTTGACACAATGCAAATCTATAAACGGTACATTAAACACTGTATAGACTCCCGCATACATACATATATAGGGGTAACAAACCCCCAAACAATTAAACGCTGGGAAAAGCAGAGAACTATGTGTATAATCTACAATAACAGAATAATTTTCATATTATTTTTGAGCAGGCTGTTTATCAAATTTCCAGCGTGTGCTGATAATAACTATAACTCCTGACAGCTCCCAGAATTGTTCCTTTCTCCTCAGGCTACTTCTGACACTGCCTTTTCTCTAGTAATGGAGGATAGATGGAAGCAGGCTATCACGACACACAGATGCTTCATTCCTTCAAATACACTTATTGTTTCACAGAAGAAGAAATCCAGAGCTGTAGCCTGTCTTTCACACACAAAAGCCCCAACGATCTCATACCCAAAGCTCCATGGGAGTAAGTACCCAAGGAACAGTACAAGTGGAAAAGAACAGGAATTTTCACATCCAAAGGCTACAACTAAAATGGCCTTGTGCAGTGCTTTAATGGCAGATGACACCAAGCTGAGTGGTGCAGTTGACATGCTAGAGGGAAGGGATTCCATCCAGAGGGACCTTGGCAGGTTGGAGAAGTGGGCCCAAGCAAACCTCATGAAGTTCAACAAGGCCAAGTGCAGGGTCCTGCACCTGGGTCAGAGCAATCCCCCGTATCAATGCAGACTGGGGGATGAATGGATTAAGACCATCTCTGCAGAGAAGGACCAGGGGATATTGGGGTCATGGACCTGTTGGAGTGGGTCCAGAGGAAGGCCACGCAAATTATCAGAAGGGTGGAACACCTCTCCTATGAAGAAAGGCTGAGAGAGTTGGGGTTGTTTAGCCTGGAGAAGAGAAGGTTCCCTCCAGCCTTTCAATATATCAAGGGGGCTTATAAGAAAGACAGAGAGAGACTTTTTACCAAGTCCTATAGTGACAGTACAAGTTTTAAACTGAAGGAGGATAGAGTTAGATTGGATATAAGGCAAAATTTTATTTTTTTTTTTTACGATGAGGGTAGTGAGACACTGGAACAGGTTGCCCAGAGAAGTTGTGGACGCCCCATCCCTGGAAGTGTCCAAGGCCAGGCTGGATGGGGCTTTGAGCAGCCTGGTCTAGTGGGAGGTGTCACATGGCAGGGGGTTGGAACTGGATGATCTTTAAGGTGCCTTCCAACCCAAACCATTCTACGATTCTATGGTTCTAGGTATATGTAGAGTTAATATACTTTCATGATATGGGCCCATCAGTGACCTAAGGAACATGTTGTTCTACCCACTCAGAAGCAAAACTCACCCTGAACTACCACCTTTCTCCTTCACACAACACATACAGATCTATTCTGAGATTTTAACCAAACTTACGCTTCCCATCCCAAAATGAAGTCCACCAGTAAAAAACAGGAAGAATTTGTGTGTTTGTATAACACTATACTGAAGTTAGAAGCAGTCATAATTTACTGCTTATAACATAAACCTCAAACTAAAGGTGAAATAACCAGGCTGTGTTCTGCTTTATATTGCACTACGGCAAAAACTGGAATAAATCCAGTGATTTCAGATTACTTTACTGGCTTTACCAAAGATCAGATTCAGGCCTGCAATCTTTCTGTGTAAAAGAAATGGGAAAAAATAGAGAGTAATGACATTAAGGAATGAAATTATCCAACTGAATTGAATAATAAATGGAGAGAAGAGGTTTAAGCAAAAGAAGAGAGATATATTTTTAAATTTTATTTGAAATGAGATGGATATTCAATTAGATTCAAGCAATAAAAAAAACATTTGAAAGGGTAAAAGCTGTGCGGGAGGATGCTCTAACACAACGACTGGTATGTAGGGCTTTTCTTCTCTAGGTGAATTTATTTCATTAAAAGTGTGGATTTGTTTTCTGTTGAGTCCGGAATAAAAGAAAAAAGGGAGTTCGCTACATTTTCAGCATGAAAATCAAAGGCAATACCAGACTCACCAGTAGCTCCACTGTTGATGCACCCCTGTGGGTGCCCAATGGTGAAGCTTGTGTATAAACTAACCTGCAGACACGTGGTCTGAAGTACATCGCAGGGTCTTATTTCTAACCCCCCCTTCTCATTTGGACTGGGACACTGCTTACAGCATGCCATAGCTGGCTTTCCTCCTTTGCAGGTGGAGATAGGAGGAGATACGTAGCTGAAAGCAGAGACTTGCCTGGGTTGTTCAACAAGACACAAGTACTCAGAAAAGCTTCCAGGCTCTACCACTCAGCGTTGGACTTGGAGGAAGAGGGACAAAATCCCTCTTTTGTTTGCTTTTTCTCTCAGACTCTTTTCAGACCACAAGGAGGAGTCTCCCTATTTCTACAGAAAGCTTAGGCTCTGGATGATCAGTGGTGCATAAAAAATTTTTACATCCTCCTTAACTCTGTCCTTTGGCTTTGTTGCATGCCACAACTTAAACTTGTTTGGGGTTTGGTTTATTTTTTCACATCTACTTCTCCAATATTTCAACAGAATTTGGTGACTTATATGTTCTAGAGAATTAGTGATTAATTTCTGAAGAGAACAATATGCTTGTTAATCCTGAGTGTCAGACAAACATGTAAGTACGTCTGTTGCCATAGTTTCATTTTGCTATTGGTCCAGCTTCTATCAACTATGGTGATCAGCAAGTAACAAGGAGGTCTGAGTTGAGGAAGAAGCCTTATTTTTCAGCACTGAGTATTTTTTTCACCGATCTATTCTCTTCATTTTTTTCCTCATAAATAATAATCTTAAAATACATGCAGACCATTTACTGTACCTTTTTGTAACAATTCATATGCTGGATACCATTCCAACCACCTGAGTGATGGTTAGTCTGATTATCCAGAGTGCTCCAACATCAGAGCTTTAATTGCTGTGACAAGTTTGTTACATGCCTTATACCAAATATAGTAGTTTTTGATTACTTTCTCTGAGGTTTTATTCTAGAATATGGTTTCTGATATGCCCTGATATGTTAACAGAGAAATCTGTAACCTCTTGGATATCACTAGTTCAGAGTGGCCACTGGAACAAGTTATGTGTCAGCACTGATGATCAATCACTTTCCAAGCTTTGCATTTCAGAAGAGTGGCTTATACAATTTTTAGATATTTCAGAGATCTGTCCACTGTTCAGTGTGGTCCTCTTCTAGGATAGTTGCTGCAAACTTCTCTTTTTGGGAAGATTGCTTGAAGATTATAGTTTCCATAAGCAGGTTCCAGTCGTCTTCTGCAACCATGGGACAATATTTAGATAGACTACAAACATCCATCTAGTTTTGTTATGCCAAACTAGATCAACATTTCCTCTGCCTGAGATACAGCATTTTTGTCAATTTGTAGAGACTAGTGTTAATTTCTTTGAGAGAAACACTATTGATGGGTCATGCTTGGGGATAAGAGTTTTTAGACTTTAGCCATTGCTTTGATCACATTTACATATAGGCACCACATTTTTTTCTTAGTTTTTGTTTGTTTTTAAATAAATACTCATTTATTGTGTTGTAACGGTCTAGAAACAAGTAATACACACTTTCTCTCCACTTGCATTACAGCAGGTCTTCTTATTTGCTATCAGTTTGCTTTATTGCTAGTTTGGAATGTCACCGTACCCTTATGTTTGATATGTGCAAAGCCAAACTCTCTACGTTGGTATGCTCACTGTGAAGTACTTTTACTGATCACCTTCCAGCCTTGTTTTAATTCGGGTTTGAATCCATCACATGCCTTTTTCGGACCGCGTCTCTGACTCATAAATCATTGGACTCTCCTTAATGATACAAGCTTCAGTCTTCATTTATATCTATGATTCCTCATGGCAGCCCTTAAACAATACTGCCCTACTTTTCTGCAAAGGTGGATTAATCGCATCGAACGTTAGCTGTTTAAAAAGTCAGTTGTCTTTGATCCCTCTGCAGTCAATGGAGATGGCCAGAAATTTCAGAGTGATTCACCCCATGCAGAGAGAGATGTCTGAAAGGCAGGATGAATATACGCATGCTTATTTTAAGACAGGATGAATCACCTTCTACAAGTGTCTCTGCTGATTGTAGAGGCAGCCTTGTAAACTTGCTTAGATCTGAAACTGGATTTCTAAATACTTAAAGTGAAGCAAGAAAAATCCTACCTTGCTTATCGACAGTGTATAACCTAGAATCAAAATGCCATTCCCAATCTCACTAGGAAGCACATACATTTGCTGAGGTTGACTGTTATTCCTATGTATCAGAACCTGTAGTCAGGTGTGATTAACGCCATTGCAAGGACAACATGCTGGTCTACCACATACAGGCAGTCTTCCCTGAACTATTTACTTCCATCAAAGCAGTGGAAAAATTTATTCTTTTCCACCCTTTTCCAGCCCCCCGCCAAACCAAAATAGTTTTAAGTAGCTGAACTGTAGAGATCAGGGTGCTCCATGCTTCATCATGCCCTTGCCATTCCCTGCTTTTTCCTTTAGTATAGTTCTTAGCCAAGTCTTGGCCTCAAAGAGTATGAAGAACATTTGTTATTATTAAATACAATATTATTTGTAAGAAATTTCACTCTGACCATCTAAATGCTATATTAAAGTTTGGTCTTCTCCAACTCATTTCTAATACCCAGCTCTCTCTTGATCCACCACAGCCTCCTTAGCAGCCGTGTCCAGCAGTGCAAGATACTGTCCCTGAGCTCTGGATTCACAAGGACAGGTGGGTATGGTGAGCACTGTACGGCCCTCCTCCAGTCTCTGCGGGGATTAACGGCAGCAAAATCAGCGGCCAGGTTGTTTCCTCTCCGTTCCCAACTCAAAAAGCAGCAATGGGGTCTCTTTTTCGTCTCGCTCATGCTCCTGTGTCCTGTGATGACAATTATAACTGACAAAGAATGCAGTAAAACTCTGAGTAGGGAAACCAGTATACGTTCTATAGTGTTGTGATAACTAAAATAAATATAAGCTAGTGCATAAATCTTTTGCTCCTATTCAATTTCTACATGAAAAAGGAACACTTAAGACTCTCGAGTTAGCTTGCTTTTGCACACAGATCTATGACAGCTGTGAATGAGCTGATTTCAACTGATGATTTTGACCTATGTGCTAAACAACTGCATTACTAAAAACCACATGACTATATTATGAGAGATATTAACAGAAGCGGTTAGCAGGAAAGTAGATTACAGCTCTTTATTTTACTAAAAACCTTTCAAAGTCAAAACAAAGTGTTTACATCATTGTGGCTAGTGATCCATTGGTGCAATGCTCGCCCCAAATTCATTATAAACCAATCGTCAGAACTATCCCTTGTGACTGCTTCAGATAGAGCATGATTAAATGCAGAGGAAATACATTACTGAGAAGATGAATCATAATTCTGCAGAATGAAATCAATGGCTTTACACTTTTGAGTTGGACATTGAGGGGCGGTCAGAAATGTTACTCATACAAACAAATGAGCAAATGAATCATGTAAACAGCTTAAGAAGAAAAAATATACTTAAAATTTGACCGGCAGTAACACTAACTATCAAAGAAACATAGAAGAAAACCTGAAAATGTTTTCTCAAGGTAGAACTTTCAAATAAAAATTCCTTCATCGCACTACTGTGAAATGCAAACTTTTTACATCACTTTTGATTTTTATGGTTTGGAATAAATGTAATGATTTTACTTAGAGTGGCTTGATGATTTATTTAAAATAACATTTTAGTTCCTTCAGTCTAGTTCTAAGCAAGCAGGTTGGTAACCGCGTCACAGCAACGAGAGGACGAGATACCTTAGCAAGGATCGGTCGGTATGACTTAAGCCACTCAGGTCAACCCAGCTGACTAGACACAGGGCGTCCCAGCTGGTCCCTGCATTCGTATCTGCTAGCTCCACCTGGATGTCTCAGACACCTTAGGGCCTTTCAGACGGCAGTAGACACCTCTGCTTAAGCAGCTGAATCAGTTGAATGAGATCTTGCCCACCTAATTCAGACAGCTAACCTGAACCTAACAAACTAGCTAAGTGCCAAAGCGCCCTGTTTTGTCACCAGAGAAAAGCCATCACAGAGAAACCCTGCTCTCCTAAGTTAATTCATCAAGCTTCTATCTGTCAGCTCTCCCTCTGGAGTCCATGAAAAATGCCTGCCTTCCCTTACTCCCCACTTATGGTAGGAGGACGGCTTTGTTAAGCACATGAAGGTTAGGTGGGAAATAAGGTGTTTCTCACCTAGCTTAACATGCTTATGGTGTGTTAACCAGCAAGCTGCCAGCCTTCCCATCCATTCATGCAACCAGCAAAGAGTCAGCAGGGCCAAAAGGAGAGCTGCTAAGCTCACCTGTGGTTTGCGCCTGTCCATATGCACCGTCTTCTTGGCTATTTCATAGAATAACGAACAAGAGGTCCAAATCATAGTTGATCTCCAAGTCCTTTTTTGGACTTGACTAGTACCCTTGATGGACATTGGAGCAAAAATCCAGAGCTGCCAATCAATTTTTGTCATAAAGCACACAATTAATTAAAAACCTAAAAATGGCTTTAATGCAGATTGAGAACATGAGTTCTTCAGTACAGAGTATCTCCATTACACAGGCAAACCCAACATCAAAAAGCAATAATGCACATAACCATTAACTAGTATTTCCTCATTAATTAGCACATGCTAGTAATACTGCTATTTGAAATCAGACTGACAGATTATATAGATGAGTCTCACATTTTTCCTCGAAAAATGTAAGTATTTTTACAGATGACCGAGCTCCTAGCAAGCTTATATATTGAGGGAAAAAAAAGAATGCACTCTGACATTAATATTGATAGAAACTGCAAAATGAGCAAACAGGACAAAGCACAAGGAAAGCTGACTGTCTCTGAGGAGACTCTGTCCCCAGTACAGGAACCTCATTATTATTTCATGACCTTAATGGCAAGCCTCTAAGCCTTGTGTATGTCCTTCATAACAAAAAATTAATTACAAACAGAAAACAGAAAATCTCGGATATGCAGTAATTGAAAACTGTTAGCTATTTCTTCTAGTTTTGATTTAATTTACACAGTACAATAGTTCCGAGAGACAGCAAGGTAAAACATTTAACTTTTCATAAGTCCCAAATACGAATCACAGCATATGGTCTTTCTGTTAAAAGATAAGCCAGAAGGAGGCAGGGAGCCTCTCATGCTAAAAGACTGCACAATTTTATCATTTCATACATTAAAAATAATTGGAATGATTTCTTCCAACTGTTTTTCAATGACAGCTCTACTGGAATAAATTTTTATAACAACTGGTTATTGTGGCTGTGCTAATGAAACTCATATACTTGCTCAGCTGAACCCGTGTGTGTGCTTTTTTTTTTGTGAAATAATAAAAGATAGACAAAAAATAAGAGAGACAGAGTCTCAGTTTCAGTAGTATTTACCACGGCCAAGAATAGTAAAATATATACTGAGGAAAGAGGAGGAAACAGAGGAGACTTATAAAATGCACCACACATTTGTAGTGCCACACCATCTGCGAGAACTTCAGTGCCTCAACCTGCAAAGGACAACACGCAAGGTACGGTCTAATTGTGGTTTTTGTTTTTGTTTTTTTTTTACTTTAAAGAGATGCTTGCTTTTCAGATTACTTTCTGAAATGCTGTTTTTCTAGGAGTCATCTTTCTGGCGCTGACAGAAAAAGGTGAGCAAAAAAAAAAAAAAAGCTAGCGACATTTTTGATTTGGACATCACTGCATGTAGAACTCCTTCAGCAAAGCACATGGGAAGCTGTCACAAAGGAACAGCTCTGGGGCAGGCCGTAGCAACACTTCCACAAAACAGAAAAAAAGCAGACAAAAATAAGAAAGCAAACAAATGAAAGCTATATAAACATTTAAATCATTATGACTATGAAATTCCCCCAAAATACAGTCTGAATTCCTTGAGTTTATCATCCACCAGGATAAAGCAATTGATAGAGGTTGCTAAGCACAGACAAGCTTACTCAGAAATCTTTTCAAAGGTCTCAAAATTGCAAATCTAAAATATCAGCCTGCAGTTCCATTAAATTGTCTAGGAAAATAAAATTCTGTTATGATTCACTGCCCACCTCTGGTAGATAAGGACCCCCTGGGAAAACTACTTTAGAAAACCTAGCAATAAAAAGACATTATAGGCAATGAATCCTGGAAAGCATGACATATAACTCTAATTCTCAAGGGGCAGGATGTTTTTTCCTAACTTAGGGCTTGTCTGTCGCTGATTGTCCATGGGAATAGTTGAAGCCCTTGCAACCGGAGTACAAAGGTGCTGGAATGAAAAGGAAAAGTAACCATAAAAAGACCGTTCCATTCTACAGCAGAGTTGTGCTTGCCGAGACAACCTTGAGGGTCTTGGTGAAGCCGATCAGGGGGTATCTCTCCAAGACGAGGAGGAACTGTTGGAAGCAAGAGGCAAGGAGGAACAGCCTGGACAGCATTCACACGGCCGTGCCTTTCACAGCAACTCCTGCTCCCAGGTGACAGGAGGCAGCAATGGGTGAAATATTTTTATTCCCAAGCATGATACTAAGCAGCTGCAACTGCATTGACAGCTACCCTGGACTATTTAGATCTGTAGAATCTGGAAAGCTAGAAATACCAAACACTGCCTTCCTTGGCATTACCTCATGATTACTTCACTCATCACTGGAGAATGTGGAGATGAAAAGGTTTATGATAAAAAAATGGTTGTTGCTCTCTCTAATGATTCCAGAGGCTGGGAGTGACTTTGAGGATGATATAATCTCTTTCCTATTTCTTATACTTTTGCAATAAGGTATACAAATGGCTGCTAAGAAAAAACAAAAATAGCTTGGATGACAGGTAGAAAAATATCCTTTCTTTATAGTCAAGGCCATCTTCACTATTTAATTGCACCCACAGCATTTTTAACTGCAAAAATGCCCCGCAACTGTAGTATATGAATAGAAAATCTATAGTGGAATTGAAATCACCTGGCTGTAATGCTCACAAATTTTGGTGTCTACAGTAAGATCGTCATTTCGGCCAACAGAGACACAGTCATCTCCAGATAGGGATTCAGCAAGTTGATCTAAGACATTTCTCCTCGGATGGGATGAGTCATACTTTGGAGGTGCTGTTCTCTCTCCATTGACTCTCCAGACTATCATGTCTAATAATCACTGATTAAATTAGCTCTCCTGAATTTGTCTGATCCCTTTTTGACCACATTTGTATCCTGGTCTCCACAACATCCTGTGGTAATCAGTTTCATAATTTAATTAAATGATATACAATAATTCCATTGGTGACCCTATTTCTTGTACTGTGAGAAACAATGACTATTTCTTATTCCCCTGCTCCTCATCAGTCATGAGACTGCTAGACTCTGCCTAGACTATGCTCCATGTTCCTAACCAACTTTACTCTCTTTTTCTAGACTTTTTTTATGATTTTACTGACTCTTTATCATACAAGTGCCTATAACTACAGATAGGATTCTCCACATGCTTATACAGTAGAATATTTTTCTACTTCTGTCCTAGTATTTCCTAGCCATTTTAACTGCTATTTGTCATGAAGTGGTAATTTCAGAGATCTGTCCTCAGTAACGCCCGGTTTCTCTCCTGATCTCTACTAGTTAATCTATAATCATGAATATATTTTGTCCCACAGAAATTACCTTCCTTTTATTGCCAACAAATTCACCTGCCGTTTTATCTTCCCAATATTCAGTATTACATGACCATGCCGCAGCACTTTATAGTCAAATTTACATCTGACTGTTATGGGTAATCTCAAATTATATGCAAACTTTCTCACTTCACTAGTCAACTCCACAAGTCATTTATGAATAAGTTTCATTTTTTTTCCCCACTCTCCCTAAATTGTAAAAATGTGTCATAACTGGTTTTATGCCTGCTATCTCTTACATATTATATGTATATAAGTACTACAAATTACTTAGAAAATTCAAAACTAGACGGAAGATGTCTTAAACACATTGCCATCATTAAAGGCTAAAAACGTGATAAAATCTTTCATAGATTCACGTATTTTAACAACCTGGGAAGAAGCGTTGTGATCGTTCAGGACAGAAATAATAGAATTTCACACACAAATTCCTGGCCCATCTCCAGTGTTTGTCATTGAACAAGAGTACAGTTTTTAGACAGGCATCTGGTCTTGATTTAAAGCTTTAAAACAACAGGTAATCTACCAGGTCTATAGTTGGATCAGGCCCTGCTTATGCTAAATGCTGCACTGGTAGAGCTGTTAACTCTGTCTGGTGTGACAATGCTGGGGAGAAGTTAAAGGAAATGAAGGATACAGTTTAGGAATAAGGTAAACAGTGGAATAAAATAAAATAATAACAAAAAATCCCCAAATCTTCAAAACTCAGCAGCAAGACACACAGTAATCATAAAAGCTATTGTGGCACTCGCCAGGAGCTTGGAACAGCTAGTAAATGAAATCAGAGGACGCAATATAAAAACTGCTGGCTGCCAGAAGGCAAAGAATTGTTTGAGCTGGTTATAGTTGTAGCACTTTTTTTTTCTTTTTTTTTTTTTTTTTTCTCCCTAAATTACTGCAAAAAGACTCAGTATAAAGAGAACGTGTTACAGAATCCCCTCTGGAACTAAACAAGACTCCAAATGATGGACTTTCAGTAGCGATATTTTTCAATCTCCAAGACAAAAGGGAATACAGAACAAATGATACTCAGGAAATCAGCCTGCTTTTTCATGGTGGAAAAAATCCCTTCATCTTTCCTGACCAGAGCAGCCCCATTACTAAGGCCAAGAAAAAGGGGAGAGGAGCCAGCGTATGTCAAGAAAAAGATTCAGGGAAAAGGATCAAAAAATCTCCTTTCTCACTTATAAAAAAGTGTATTATATTCTGTGGGAAAATGTGTGTATCTTGGAATGAAAAAATGTAGACTCCAAGGCAAGTGGTATAAGGAGCCAAATTTACAAAGACATGTAAGCACTTCTGTGTGTTTGGACCACTTGCTAATGTAGATGCTGTTATCTAATTGCCTTGGTTCATTTCTATTCAAGTAAGTCAAGGTGACGTTCAGTATAAATGTATCAACCCTCTCTCCGGCGGCTTGAGTGCTCTTATGAAATCTCACCAAATACCTAAATAGCTATGCAAATCTCATCTGAAGTACTTAGTCGCTGCATTGCCTGCTCAAAATGCAACTTAAACTCTGTCACCTCTACTTTCTAAGAATATGACACCAGCATACAAAGCAGGCCAGGCACTGAACTTCGTAATGCCGGACAGTGCATCCATGTCTTGTTTTACGTGGTACCACTTCTTAGCATTTTGAAGGTCCCAATTTCTCACACACTGCCACTGTGAAACATTCAGGTTGGCATTTGATTCTTCATAAAAATAGCCAGGCATATGAATAATCATATGCCATATTAATGTTAGTCCCGGGAAGCTGTGAGTGCCAAGCTGTGTGCGCACATTAACAGAGTGGGGTAAGGAACGTACCTGAATAACGTAGTGAAATTATTGGCTATAATGTTGCTGAGAAACATCAACATGTATATAGATGTACACATGCAATAAATATAGGCTAAGCTGGTTTTATTATGCAGACGTGCTTAGCGTTAAGAGTGCCTACACAGTATTACCATGGCTCTGCAGTCAGACAGACGGTTAGGTAACAGTAAATTGATTGTGAATCTCAGCCCCAAGTTGTTCCTCTTTTGCTTCTTTGTCCAATCTTTTCCCTGCACCTTTGGCTTCCCCCCTTCCCTGGCAGTGCGCTTGCCAAGCCAGTCCCAGTAAAGCTCTACCAGCTCATCCTGACTCTTTCTCGTACTTTCGTTCCCTCCCTCCTTCCTACCTGGCTCTTATTCCCTACACAGTGCCAATTCTCATCACCCCTGGTGTTTTATCTGCACTTTTTCTTTTCCTTTTTTGGCTTTTCATCAGCAAAAGCAGTGAGAGCAGCGATGTTCATAGCATGCAAGGTGTCTGCATAAGGAAAAAAAAAAAAAAGAGGTAAGCTTGCTTAAGCTGCAGAGAAATTAATCTGGGCAAAATCTTATTGACAGTTAAACAACCTTGGCATCTTCAGGCACAAAGATAACACAGCCACTCCCAAGGAGCGGAGAGGGATGGATGCCCAGGTTGCCAGCAGGGCTGTCAGCATCTCGCAGAGGGGCAGCCGCTGAACGGGAGGGACCAGGGGCAGGCTGTAGCATGTTTAAATGATGCTGCACGCCATACCATATTTGAGAGCATTTCATGTTAAAAAAACAGGTTGTAAAGCTAAGTGAATTATGCACCTTATAATTATGTTGTGTAAAGCTTTAACAACCCAAGGCAGCCATCTGAGAAACACCATGATTTACAGGCGTGAGATGCAGGTGCAGGGAGAAAGGCAAGACTGACACAAATGTCTCCCTCACATGCGGGCAAACGTGCGGGGTGTGTATGTGTCTGTGCATGTGCATGTGTATGCATATGTGTACTCCTCCAACTACCCGAAATCACTGTGGACTACTCGTCAGAGAAGACGCTCAGGGAGAGGAGCTGTCAGCGGGCAGGAAGAGCAGCAGAACCAGCTACGTTCATTAGCAGTAACGGCAAGTGAGACACGCAGCTTCACAATGTTTTCCGATCCCGAAGGGTCTTGGTGAATCTAATCACCCAAAAAGTGGAACAGGAGGAAGAAGCGTGGGAGGAGTTGACATCCCTAAGGGAAAAGATTAATTTTGACATCCTCAAGTAGAAAAAGAGAATTCAAACTACTGGGCAGAGAGGTTGTTACTTACATTTTCTACATGTTATTCCATATCCCTTCTTCTCTTCTCAATGCTAACAAAGCAGCCTTGAGTGAACCTATTTGTGTGTCACTTGTAGCAGACATCACTGTCCACCCTTATCACCTAGGTTTCTAGGTGGAGGCTTGAAATGGGTTTGTTTGTTTGTTTTTCCCAGAACAAATGCAGAAATGAACAGGACTTGCTGCTGCCAGTCTGCCCCTGAAAAAAGGATAAATTGGAAACGGAAAAGGGATCAGGGTCATAGATATCACTTGCAGTTGTACCTTCTCTTTTAAAAACTAGCTATACTTCTCAAAAACTTTTCAGAACATGTAGGAAAAACCTTTTTTAAGGTTAAGAGGAGCAATCAATTTGTTCATCTGCTCTGCTTGCCATATAGATCTATTGCCAAAAAAATAAAAAGGGAAAAAAAATCTTAACTCTGACAGGCATGGGAAAGCCCTGAGGAGCTGCAATCGCCCAAACAATGAAACAATTACTGTCTTGAAGTTTCTATCAGATTAGTGCCTGCCACCAAATAAAGCTACTCAACAGTCTGCTCATTCTTCACCAACATCATACTTCCACCCTATGCCAGTATCCATGCTCCAAACTTTTTTGGAAACATTATTTTTCCATAACTTGAAAGAAGCTAGGCTGATTTATGACTCCGAGAAGCTGGCCAGAATCCAGAAGGACATCAAACTGCCAGTCTGTAACTTAATCTGTTTCCTCAAGAAACTGAATTAAATGTTTTTGGGTTTTTTTATTATTATTATTAATTATGACAGTAAATAACAAAAATCAGTCACAATTTTTAAAACTTTCATATGACCAGGGACAACAGAAGACTGAGCAATGTACTATTAATGCCAAACTATTTGAAATGATTGCAAAGAAAACCAAGAAAAGACTCCTTTTCTCTAACACAGCATCCACAAATCATACAAAGAATAATAACAGGGAAGTAGTTATATAGTCAGTAGCAGGGAACTTGATTAATCCGGGTTGTTTCTACCTGGGTGGTAGCCATTAGAAGTTGGATATCTAATCTAAAGTAGTCATCAAGGCTCCAATGCTCAACGGAGAGAAACAGGCACCCAATTCACCAAGAGGCAACTCATCCCATGCTAAAAGTGTATATACAAGGTAGAGGGATTAATTGCTTACTGGAGATGCCTACTCTTGTTTGACTAATGAGAAAGTCTACACAATTAGTTTAAACTAAACATTTAACTTCTAGACAGCTAGAACAGCATGAAAAAAAACATTCCACCCCTTGAGCTCAGACTGAGCTGACTCTCACAGTTCAAGGACAACTCTAGAGCCGACAGCCAGACTGACTTCAGTCCTCCTGACCCAAACCTAGGTACCACCTGGCTGGTGAAGTCCAGTGAGGAGGCAGTGGATCTTGGCTGAACTTGTGGGACAAAATACCAGCTCGATGTTACAGCAGCCCCTGCACAGACTCCTCCCAAGAAATTGTCTTTCTGCCAATACAGACAGTGACCAACCTGTTTCAAACAGCTCTTTTTTTGGGTCCAGGTTTCTAACAAAAATCACACAGCTTTATGTTCTCTGATTTCTCTGGCCCTTGTATCGCCATTGTAATACTTTCATTCAGTTAATACGCTTCTCTTGGATGAAAAATGGGGGCTAAGTTAACTTAATTATTTTTAAAGGTATTTTTAAGAGTTTTGACAGATTGATACCATTGACTTGCTGACACTTCCATGGGGAATGACTTAGTACCAACTGGCTCCAGTCCTTGGTAATTCATACATACGAAAGTACACAAGCATTTCTACAGTACTATATTTCTGCGATTCTATAAACGCATTTTGTATGAATGTATCAGTAAAAGGTAACTTTAGAAAATAGCATCTATCTGGTATTACATAAAGAATTAGTTGCAACATCCCCACCCCCTCTACAATGCTTGATTTCAAGCACCCAGAGATAGGTAGATATCTTGTAAGTCCTGCTTCTCCAAACAGCACAGGTCATTTTGACATTTTAAGAGGACTAAGTGACTAGGCATCTAAGCACAGTGTAAATTAATTAAATGGGTTGAAGCAAATCCAGTCACGCCCAAGGGACCCAGTTCAGACATCACATAACTCTCTTTAGTTCCAGGTTTCATGAGATGTTTCTCTAGATTATTGCTTTTCTTAAAAGAATTGTCCTCTGAATATAGAAATGGCATGCAACAGTCGTTAACTTCAGCCTTAGTTAAGCTTCTTTGATTTGCTTTCAACCGTGACATACGCTCACTTTGTCCTTGCTTTTGCTCTCTAAAGCAGTTTATAAAACTTGAAAAAAGGACTGCTTTGTATCATATGGAAAATAACTGTGCTGTAAGGAACAATACCAAGGCTGAAAAGCCTAAAATTAGCCCTGCAAGCTTTGCTTTCATTGGCAGCGATGCGGCACATTCATATTGTCCCGATCCTACATTCTACCTCTTCTATTCTTGCGAAACACACTACTTTCTGAAAAACACTGAAGTTTAAAATTAGCAAACCTCTCTGATTCAAGGGTATACTGACCTTGATGATCGGTTATTTTGATCACATTCACCTTTAATAGTGAATTACAAGATCAGCTTATTTTCAAAAGCGGTAGCAAACAAAAAGCATTTGTAGAACAAAAAACTGAACATCTCTGAAATGGTGCCTGGAATAATCCTGTAATTTCCAGGTTCTTTTTTTTTTTCCCCTCCTAAGAAAACTCAAACACAAATCTGACAGCTGTATTTTTCTATCCTGAAGGCAAGCTAGGGAGGAGATATGCACTATATAAAGTGGCTGGTGCTGGGCGACATGGGGCTAACAGGGATAATTTAGTCATAACAGGTTAGCATCCACGATATACCCATTCTCTTCTCAGTTACATCCATTCAGTTCCCACTGTAGTCAACAGGGGGAATAAATACAGCAAAATGTATCCAAAAGGTCAACCTTCATGGTTTTTCAAATGAAGAAAGCCACAGAGAAGGTAAAGTGAAACCAATGCTAGCCACTGCCTTAAAGATAATGCAAGCTGTTGCTGGTGTAGTGTTTATTTTGAGTGTCTCCTCGTGGAATTTCAGGATAAAATATGAGATTGGCAGTCAGCCTGAAGGGGGTAGAGTCAGAGCAGTCCAATTTCAACAGACTATCAGGATGAACTGTTGGGAGTTATTTTACAGGTTTATGGCTATAGCTCACTCTGAAGCACAGTGTTATTAATATTTGTAGAACACTATGATATAAATAGCAAAACTACATCCACCACCTAGAGATCTGCAGTATGTTCTGACAGAGCACCTTTTAGATAACTATATACCATGAAATGTGCCACGAGTGCTATACCTGAGTTACAATACTAGATACCGATATAAGTGATGCAACACTTATCTACCCATCAAAAAATGATGATGTGCATCTCTAATGTAACACTAGCATTAACACCCTTAGGCACAGGATCAGGGGGTGATTTTCTGTCAGAAAACAGAATTCTAGTACTGTTACAGTGAACAAGGAGCCAAACAGTTTCTTGGAGTTAGGACCAAGGGAAGTCTAGACAAAGCTGGTCCTGAACTGCATTCAGTGTTTCCCACTGGAAAATGTGTGGCCATAAAAAGTAATGTTTTCAAAGTACGACAAAGAGCAGCCGGAGAACACTATTTATTTCATCACAATGATTTTGTCAGTATTTCCTAATGTTTCCTACACCCTGGAAACTGTGTAGGCTGTCCTTCAAGCTTCACCTACCCAAGCAGCAAGCTCCACGGGTCACACGGTGGCATTTCAGACACTTGGAAAAATAATTGAGGCTGTTTTCGTCACTGAGACAAAAGGGAGATATTAACCACCAACTGCCTCATGAGAGGGCTGTCACAGCACGGAAACCCTGAGAAAGGTAAACACACCTTTCTCAGGCCCAGGAAACTTTGTCCTGGTTCCAACCTCAGGATGAGGTAATTTCTTCCTGGGACAGCCCTTCTTTTGTGCCTGATTAAGCCAGGTAATTACCTCCTGGATTTTGCAGGTAGAAACATGATGT